>NC_045787.1:34038772-34347264 GCF_009873245.2 Balaenoptera musculus
TTTTGTTTTTTTGATATTGAGCTGCATGAGCTGCTTGTAAATTTTGGAGATTAATCCTTTGTCAGTTGCTTCATTTGCAAATATTTTCTCCCATTCTGAGGGTTGTCTTTTGGTCTTGTTTATGGTTTCCTTTGCTGTGCAAAAGCTTTTAAGTTTCATTAGGTCCCATTTGTTTATTTTTGGTTTTATTTTCATTACTCTAGGAGGTGGGTCAAAAAACATGTTGCTGTGGTTTATGTCAAAGAGTGTTTTTCCTATGTTTTCCTCTAAGAGTTTGATAGTGTCTGGCCTTACATTTATGTCTTTAATCCATTTTGAGTTTATTTTTGTGTATGGTGTTAGGGAGTGTTCTAATTTCATTTTTTTACACGTAGCTGTCCAGTTTTCCCAGCACCACTTATTGAAGAGGCTGTCTTTTCTCCATTGTATATTCTTGCCTCCTTTATCAAAGATAAGGTGACCATATGTGCGTGGGTTTACCTCTGGGCTTTCTATCCTGTTGCATTGATCTATATTTCTGTTTTTGTGCCAGTACCATACTCTCTTGATTACTGTAGCTTTGTAGTATAGTCTGAAGTCAGGGAGCCCGATTCCTCCAGCTCCTTTTTTCTTTCTCAAGATTGCTTTGGCTATTCGGGGTCTTTTGTGTTTCCATACAAATTGTGAAGTTTTTTATTCTAGTTCTGTGAAAAATGCCATTGGTAGTTTGATAGGGATTGCATGGAATCTGTAGGTTGCTTTGGGTGGTATAGTCATTTTCACAATGTTGATTCTTCCAATCCAAGAACATGGTATATCTCTCCATCTGTTTGTATCATCTTTAATTTCTTTCATCAGTGTCTTATAGTTTTCTGCATTCTGGTCTTTTGTCTCCTTAGGTAGGTTTATTCCTAGGTATTTTATTCCTTTTGTTGCAATGGTAATCATGTCTTTCCTTTACTTACACCCCTCCAATGGCTCCCCAGCACATTCAGAATAAAATTAATTAATTAAAATGTGAGCATTTCAAACCAATCTCCAGCTTTTTAGTCAGTCTCAAATCCTGCTATTCTCTCTCTTATTCACTGTTCTTCAGCCACACTGGTCTGAATATAGATTTTTTTTTAATTAAATTGCTAACTGGTTACATTTCTTGTGTTTACTGTATCAAAGGGGCCCCTCTGGTAACATGGAAAAAACAATGGAGCCATCATGTAATACTTTCAGTAAAGAGTTAAAATTCCCAACAATAGATGGTAGGGGAAAGAAGGAAGGATTTAGGCTACATCTTTGCATCACATCCATAGCACTGTGCTTGGGTTTTAAAGTGGTGTCCTTCCATAGTAGCCCCAGAATGCAAAATTAGGAAAGAACTGCTATGGAAAAGCCTTCTCCAACTATATGTCTTTTGCAAGTTTTATGATTTTATAAATGAAATAATACTTTTAATAATAATAATAGTAGCAACTAGTATTCATTGAGCACTGTGCTATGTACATATGCCAAGCAGCAGTGCTAATTACTTACACATATCTTTAGGTTAATTCCCCCCAAACCCTGAAGTACTACTATTACTATTATTATCTTCTAGATGAGAAAGTAAACTGAGTGAGTTCAGTATCTTGCACAAGAAAATAACTTACTATCTAGAGTGGTATTTAAAATTACATTGTATATCACTTAATGTCAATATAATAAATTTTGTTAAACTGTAGCAAAGCTTTCTGGATTCTGGATTATTCCAAGCAGCGTTTCCACCTGTGATATATTTTTGAGACCTAGAAATGCATAGGTGCAATGCATACCTAGAATGATAGTTTGTATTCGTCCCTAGGCCTGGGCCTGGAGGCCTGGAGATGAATAAAACCTATACCTTTGTTTTCTTTTTTTTTTTTTTTTTTTTTAATTTTATTTATTTATTTATGGCTGTGTTGGGTCTTCGTTTCTGTGCGAGGGCTTTCTCTAGTTGTGGCAAGTGGGGGCCACTCTTCATCGCGGTGCGCGGGCCTCTCACTCTCGCGGCCTCTGTTATTGCGGAGCACAGGCTCCAGACGCACTGGCTCAGCAGTTGTGGCTCGCGGGCCTAGTCGCTCCTCGGCATGTGGGATCTTCCCAGACCAGGGCTCGAACCCGCGTCCCTTGCATTGGCAGGCAGACTCTCAACCACTGCACCACCAAGGAAGCCCCTACCTTTGTTTTCTTAAACCAGTTTAATTAAATACAAGTATATATTTTGGCAATTTCTAGGAAAGCATCAGAAATAAATAGTGTTATTTTCAATAACTGAGACTATGATAAAAATTCAGTAGTCTCTAGTGCTATCAAATTTCAATGCTTCCTCAGAATGATACATTCTACAGTAAGAAAGGACACTCACATCAGGTTTTAACTGAGGTCCACATCCTAGGGGTCATTTCTTTACCGTGTTTAAGGCTCTCCTGTGAAGCTTGAGAATCCGATTATTAAACACGACTTAAGTGAGACTCATGAGTTGGCATTTTAACCTTTTAACTGAGTGATCAGAGAGAACATGTTTTAACAAACTGTTCTAGGGCACACTCAAAGTTCTTCTTTGCTAAGGAAAAAAAGAACCCAGTAACATCTTCTTATTTGATTAAGGGAACATAGAAACTGGGATAGAAAATCCTCCATCTCTGACAGAGTAGGGTTGCCAGATTTAGCAAATAAAAATATAGGACATCCAGTTAAATTCGAATTTCAGATAAATAATGGAAATTTTTTTTACTAGAAGTATATCCCATGCAATATTTGGGTGACACTTATAGTAAAAAATTATTCATTGTTTAACTGAAATTCAAATTTAAATAGGTATGTGATCTTTTTATCTGTCAAGTTTTTTACAGAGAGGCCAATTAGATTTCAATTCAATGGGTTTTAAGATTGCACTGATGTTTGTCTAGGCCTGACTGAACCTTATAAAGGGGGAATGGTAGCACTTTTTTATTACAAAAGTTTTTAAAATTCAAAAACAGAAGGAAGAAACCCACAGAAAACAAGAAAAAATAATTCTGCACTATTCATAGCAGACATGTTGCTAGGTGCTCCCTTCCAGTGAGCGTAGTTCAATCTGACAAAGTGTATTGAGATAGAATCCACCAGCATGCTTCATGTTGCCTAGGGGATGATCTGTTTCCTGAGCCACTCTGGGCTGCCATTCTCATCACCATGAATATACAAAAATTAGCTCCCGAGGGGGTAGATCTGGATGCTTTTCAGCTGATAAATTTGAAAGGGATTTATTTTCTGATTAAAATAAAATCCCACTTATCGTGATATCAGACTTCCAGCTGATTCAGTTATTCATTAAACAGTCATAAATTCACAATTAAAGGGGGAAAACTCAGATGTAGAAAACAGCTGGCACTGGCACATGTTCTATACCTCTTGGCATGAGGTTGTGAGTTAGCTTACCCTTCTTGCCTTTAAAAGTGTAATTATAATTTGTTCTGGCCTGCGGTTTAGATAGAGCAGGGGTGATGTTGATTGACTATGAGAATTCAGTGCACTGGGAAACTGTGTTAGATGGAAAATTCTACAAACTAAAAACCATTCAGGGCTGGTTGGGCTGGGAGCATAATGCCCTCTGCCCTTTAATGGTCCTGGAGGACTCCACTCTCAGGAAGATGAACCTTCAGCAATGGGGAAATGGCTACCTGCACTTTGGGGCTTCCCAGAGGCTAGCTCAGGCCTCATCTTCTGATCTAACTTCCTGTTCCTCTCCTTGCCAAGCCTGAGCAGGGAGGGAAACAGAGGCATTGCCTGAGGACCCAGCCTGGGTCCCCTGACTTCTACCAGGCAGCAACTCCCTGCCTTCCTGGTCCCTCCCCAGCTACCACTGTTGAAGTAGTTCCTTCACACCCTAGTCTGTTTTATAGTCACCACCTGCTCTGTCTCATAGCATCTTTTTAAGCATATTGGTTTGCTAGCTGCCATAACAAACTACCACAAACTTAGTGGCGTAAACAATAGGAATTTATCATCTCATAATTCTGCAGGCTAGAAGTCTGATATTAAGGTGTCAACAGGGCCATGCTCTCTCTGACAGTGTGAAGGAGACTCTCCTCCATGCCTCTCTCCTAGCATCTGGTGATTTGCTGGCTATCTTTGGCGTTCCTTGATTTCTGCCTACATGTTCACATGATGTTCTCCCTGTGTGTGCATCTGGGTCCAAATTTCCCCCTCTCATAATGATACCAGCCACATTGGAATAGGAGCTACTCCAGTATAACCTCATCAAAATCTAATTATATCTGCAATGACTTTTTCCAAATAAGATCACATTCTGAGGTACAGGGGTTTAGGACTTCAACACAAGAATTTGGGAGTGACACAATCTGATCCATAACAGTAGAGTTCAAGAGAAATGGCAAATATGAAAGCACCCTAAAAACTTAAACATAATATATGAATACTGCTGGTAGAAGGAGGGGAGAGCCTTCTTTGATTTTTCTGACATTTGCACAAAGGCAGACATTTTCACCACTATCCCTACACAGTGAATTCTTGTTTTTCTCTCTCTACAGGGTCCTCTCCTCCAGGGTGGAAGATGAATCCTTCATAAAAGGCAATAAAAATTTTATATAAGAAAGTAAAAGAAAATTTGGAATACAAGATTAGATAAGAAAGTAAGTACTTGTATATAAGGTGCAAAAGAAAATTGAAGCTACACAATAAGTTCACCTCCTGAATGATAACGTTTATAGTCACTCTATTTGGGGACACGTACTTACTGTGTGCCATACACCATGCTACGCATTGTGTGTTATTTTATCCTCATAACAACTGAATGAGCAAATATTATTATGCCCACTTTTAAAATAAAATGATGGCACTGAGGTTCAGACAATTTAACATCAGAAGTTGCGAGCTCAGAGGCATGGGGGCTGGGAGCAAAGTCTAGGTGCCCTAGCTTGAAACCCATGCTCTTAACCACTATGCCCTGAGGGGGGTTTAGAGTGGGTGGGTGGAAGTGGAAGTGAGGGAGAGAATGAGAGAGACAAGGGGACAAGGGGACAGGTGTGAAAGACATTATAAAAGAGGAATGGAGGGTGGGAGGGAGAGAGATGCAAGAGGGAAGAGATATGGGAACATATGTATATGTATAACTGATTCACTTTGTTATAAAGCAGAAACTAACACACCACTGTAAAGCAATTATACTCCAATAAAGATATTAAAAAACAAAAAAAAGAGGAATGGAGAAGACTGGGAACAGGCTAGATTTGAGAGGGAAGCAGGAGTCGGCATGGTTCTCTCGGAGCTTCTGGGCTTGTGCGACTGGAGACAATGATAACTTTGACAGCAGGAAGTGCAGAGAGGGAGCATGCAGGGACTAGAGGAAAGGGCAGGGGGAGCTCAGGCAGGCCCAGCTTGGGCCTCTTCTTCTCAGGAGCAATAGCCAGAGACACCACGGTGCCAGCAATCCAGAAACCCACCGGCGCAGATGCAGAGGAAAAGTCAAGTGTTGCAACAGACACAGGAGAAGTTGGAAGGAAATGAGAAACATCAGGTTTAAATTTTCCCAGTTCTAACTTTTTAGAACTTTTTCTTATAGGAAGCCACTTCAATCGTGTTTACTGATGATTGTTGAGAGGGTAGGGTATGAATTATATTTGTTCACCACTGCCCAGTTCAAATTTAATCTTTTGAGATTAAATTTCTCCCTCTACTTTTTTTATCCTCAAGAAAAGGCAAAGCAACTTAAATTACAAAGTATCCAAGAAAAATAAACCTCTATTGCTTATTTATTTCCATTAATGTCTGCCTTATTCACCAAGAATCAAGGGGACTTAGCATTTTTCTTGGCTTATTAGTGGTTTGTTATATGATATTAGGTGCTAAATGTAATTTGTTTCTTGTTTTTCTAGTTGCAAAAGAAATCTTTGACCATAAGAGGATCTTGTGAATTTATGAATATGAGGCCAAGTGAGCAGTTTTAACATTAAAGTTTTATGGAATAAATATTTATGTAAATACACACACATACATCTTAAATTCGTATGTGGGGAAAAAGATAGTATTAGATGATCTCTCACAATGTAAATTCTATGATTCACTACCTAATGAATCATGTACTTAAAAATACTGAGAACATTTTGACATCTTAACACCTTATAATGTCTCATCTCTTCTCTCCTATCCTCACAAACACTCCTACCTTCTGCTGTCAATTGCTACACGCCCACAGAACAAAAACTTTCTACATTATCTGTCTTTTATATCTGTCTCTGCTCCCTTATAGTAGCTTGATAACTAAGACTGGTTAGTCTCACCTGTTCTTGTTCTTTGTTTTTGCTTTAATTGGTGTACTGCAGTAGTGTGAAATAGTCACCTTTAAGGAGATTGTTGCTTGTTCTTTGTTGATTACCATTCTCAGCTAAACCATGAGCGGGTAATGGTTGTTTCAGCTTTAAGGCAAAGTGCCTATACAGGAGAGGGACAGAAATTAATCAGCCTCAGTGTATTCCAGCAGTGGATCTTAAAGTGATCTCTAGACCAGCAGCATCAGCATCACTTGGGAAACTTTTTAGAAATGCAGGTTCTTAAGACCCACCCTAGATCCACCGCATCAGCAACTAGGAGGAAAGGAGGGATTAAGCCCAGCAATCTTCATTCTAAAAAGCTCTCTGGATAATTCTGATATACACTGGAGTTTGAGAACCAGTATATTAGAGAAACAATTTGCTCAACATAGAATGGAAGACTGTTCTTGACAGAACAAAGTTAATATTCCCTGACGTACATCAGAAGGGACTGGGATTCATCAGAAGACCTTTTGCTATTTGATTGTTTGTCTGTTTGTCTTAGGAGAAATAGTATCCTCCCTCTGTCATGAGCTGAGTAGAAAGAGGGCAAATTAGAGTCAGCATGATAAGGTAATATTAACATGTGCACATAGCAATGAAACCCACATCCTTGGTCTCTTTAGGTAGCAGTCTACAGGCATATGTTGTACAAAATAATTGTCACATCTCTGTAGCAGAGGTGAGTAAACTTCTTCTCAAATAGGAAGTATTTTAGGCTTTGGGGGTCATTGGTCTCTGTCACAACTGCTCAATTCTGTCACAGAATGCAACAACAGCCCTAAACAATATGTAAAGGAGCATGGCTAGAGTTTCAATAAAACTTTACTTAGAAAAACAGTGGTGGGTTGGATTTGGTCCATGGGCCACAGTTTGCCAACTTGTTTTATAATGCTTCCATTTTAAAAAATTAAAATAAAGGATGTAACCATTTCCCAGTTGATTGTTTAGTCATTAATCTGATATTTAATTGCCGGTCCACTAACAATCCATTAACTAATTGCAATCATTAAAAGCAACCCCCCAAAATCCAATGTCCCTATTCCGCTTTGCTGGTGGTTCATCTGTAAACAATCAACCAAAGCATAGTGTTGAGCAAACTCAACTTGATGCCTGATTTTCCACCTAATGCCCAATGGGAGCAAATGTTCTGCCTTCTTAGACATAATTTTAAATAGTTTGGGTTTACCATTTTTACTACATCATCACAGGGCATACCAAAATATAAATTAATTTACCTCTATAGCTGTGGATCCTGCAACAATCATTTAGCTGCTGTCCTAATGTACAACTCTTATCCAAAGGCTGCCTCTGCAGAGTAGGTTATGGATACTCTGTCTCATCAAAATTATTGATAAGACTTCGTTAACAGGGTTTGTTTAAAACTTGGACTGAAAAAGATAAAGATAACATCGCATTGCTGTTCGAGCAACTCATGACATGCAAGTAAATTCAATATATGCTATCAGTGTCTTTCCTAAATAGCAGGTTAGTGAGCCTGTGTAGAGAAAGAGAAGGACCCAAGATGGTGCTTTAATTCTTAGTTGTGTGAATGCATCCCAGGAACACAAGTAATTGGGCTCATTTCATAAATTGAAAAAGAATAGAAAAACCCTAGACATCTTTCCAAGTACAAAAAGAAAACATGTTGGGTAATTTTGAAATTTCCCACCCTTCACTCTGGTCCCAAATGAAGACATATGCCAGAGCAACAGCTTGAACTTATTCTGAATTTTGAGTTAGACTCATGCTAACTTTCCTTATATTGTTATTCTTTCAGTATTATCTATGTTATCCTTCTGTCAATTTGTAATTAGTAATCAACTGAATTTTTGCAGAATACAGTGCTTAATGAAGAGCCAAGTCTTGGGCTGTTGATGTTTCCACCAACTTGATAAACATCTTGTCACTATGTGCCTAGTGGAAAATGGAAACTGCAGAGATAACGGCCTACTGTTGTGTTTTAGAATGATTTCTTTTTTTTTAATCATTATTATTCTGTATTATTATTATTACTTAGGAAATTATCCCAAAGTATTAAGCATGATACCTAATCTATAAATGCATGCTCCCCTCCCCATATAACAATTTCATAGTACATGGGTCCCTCAAAAAATATCACCCAAATGCTAATTAACAAAAGGTTTGTAATAACATGACAAAATTTGTTATAATGATATATGGGAAGGAAAGAGGTGCAAAATACATAATCTATGAGCATGACTGCAGAATGATTTCTAATAAGCCATATTTCCAAAAAGTATTAGTGAAATGAGGAATGAAGATGGGGTCAAAATGATGTGGGCTTAGGTATATGCATCCTCAGGTGCAAAAGGACACCTCTTGTCCACCTTCCCCTGCTTTTCCTAAGAAGGATGTAATATGGTCTATTTTTATTTCTTCAAAGACACTTCATTAGATAAATGTATCAGATTCTTCAGTTTCAAGAATCACATTCTGTGGCCAGATGCTTTCCAGTGGTTAATGGTTTTATCATAAGACATACTACAGCGACATCACCCAGATTCTGTTCATACTCACTCATTCATCAAGTTTATGCCGCAGCATTCTACTGCAATATCCTGCCACATGGCTTTCTCTCAGCCCATGTATGGCACAGGCTGGAAGTGTCAGGGAATTAAATCACCCAGAAACAGCTCTCAATCAGGGATGCCTGAAGTTGAAGGGTACATATCCTAGCTTCTTCACATTTCAGGTGCAATAAATCTTGGTGTGTTTTACATCTAATTCCACAGAGAGGTTGAGCCCCAGTTGTTCACAGCAATAGCCTGCTTGATAATGCATCTTCTTCACTTTTCTGTCTTGTTTTCTGCTCCCCTACTGATGCCCTCTGAGATCACTTCCTAAATAAAATACTCACACTCAAATGTGGGGAAACCCAAATCACACACTTAAGATATCTTTTACATATTACTACGAACATTCAGTAAATTCAAATTTGACTTTCTTCTCTTCTTGCTGTCTTCTTAGGGAGGTAAACTGAGAAGATGGGGATTAAACCCCCCAAAATGGACTCACTAGAGGGCTCTCAAGTCTCTATCCCTGGAGATGTCACAAGTTGAGACAGATGCTCTGCTGCCTGGAATTGTGGTGGTGAAAATGATCTGAATCTCTGGGAAAAGACTCAGGTTTCCAATTTATACAGGCTAGCTGGGTTTGGCAAATCAAAACACTGAGACCAGTCTGTTAGTCATAATTGACTTGGATCTTTCTTACCCTCTGCTTATTGAATTCTGTGGTCTGAAGATAAAGAGATAAAGCTCTCAATGTTAAAATTACTGAACTCCACTCATGGTTGTCAAAACCAGAGTTAGGATATTTATTCCGAAACATATTGAGTTCATAATATGTGTCAGAGCCTCGTTTGACCTTTACAATGACCTGTAGATTTAGCAAGATTATAAACTCCATTTTATGGATAAGGAAACTGAGGTCAGAGAAGTTAAGTAACTTGCCTAAAATAGCAGCCAGTAGAGCCAGGATTCTGCAAGCCAGAATCCTCTCAGTCTAGTACTCAAACTTTACCCACTAAGCTGTTCTGCCTCTGCAGAGGCTCCTTCCTTAGCTATCAGTACACCAGGAAGTGATATGTGATATGAGAGTATTCTTTCACAGGCCAGAACCACGACACAGGGAGACCAACTTTGCACCCAGAACAAAGAAACACAGGTTTTAGGGCCAGCAAGTTGTGTGACAGACAAATTTTTCTATTCCCATAGGTCTTATTCCTTCTATTAAAATGAAGATGTTGGATTCAATACTTCTAGAGTCCCTTGCAGTTATGAAATTGTACTGCTTTGTCTTGGAAAAAGTTGGAAAGATATTTTTCTTCTCAAACTGCTATAGTTTTATTAATGTATCATAGTTTTCCATAGCTACAGATTCAGAAAACTAACCTGAGATGTAGCACTGAATTAAAGAGTTAAGGAGTATGTTTGTTGGTTTGAAAATGCTAAGATGACTATAGATTTATAAGAAAATTTTAGGTATAAAAGGCAATTTAAACAGGCATTCAGATGGAAAAGGAAATTATCCTAAGTGCCCCCAATAAGAGATAAGTCTACACCTTATCTCTATTAAACTACTTTACATCCATCACACTGTACCACCTACTTCAGTTTTAATCTTATTGGAGAAGAGATGACAATATTGATAGAGAATTCAAAAGTCTCATCACCAACCATTTATATTGTGTATTCCATCTCTTTTCACAAGTGTCAAAGGGAAAAAACAACAATACCACCAAATGCTAGCAACCTCTCATCCTTAACCCTTCAGATAGAAGGAAACGCTATCACTAATAAAAATAGTAAGTGTATTGTTTAAATCACATAACCCTTACATGGAAATGCCTGTTCTCTCATAACTTGGATGTTTAAGGTTGGATTATGGAAGCTCAAAGTGTTCATTAACATTACAAACACAGGGCTGTGGCAGTAGGCCTAGTGCATAATCACATGGATAAACTCCTTTCACTTATAGGATCAGGAGAACTCACATTTTCATCTTCACATAACAATACAGACTTGTGCTTCATTTTATAATCACAGTATGATGACCGTCTCTGAATACAGAAGAATCATAAGGTGGTAGAACGTCAGTATTTCCTGGGTCTTGGGCTCATTATACCTCTGAGGGCATACCAGAATGAAATGGCTTGGTGGACCAAACATTACAACATTTTAGGAACAGGTTGAAGTAAGACAAATAACTTCAAAAATTCAGTTGAGAAACAAAGCTCTATAAGACCAACATCAGCAAATTAGCTGATGATAAAGCAAAATTGCCATTCCACCAAAGAAGCCTCTTTTTAGAACCTTCTACCAGCCACATTCTGGGGTGATCTTTTGACTTCCTTAACAATTCTTTGGATCACCTTCCCTGTGCTCTCATCAGAGGTATCCTTGGTACCTAAAGCATGCCAGCCTATCTTCAAATACTAAACAAGTCATGCAGCCTTGCCCAGCAGAAAAACTACCGAACTTCAGCTCACTGGCTGGTAGGTAGATCCCTCCATTCCTTCTCATTTAAATATGTTTTGTCCCCCAATTAACCAATTTCTAAAACACTTTGCAGATTAAACAAAATACCTTTTAGTAGTTGACTTTCAGGCCTGATTGGCATAGGTTACAATAAACAATGAACCAACAGCAAATTTTTTTAATGAAGAGCCAAGGATATTTTTCTGTAGATTGATTAGAAATTAGGCTATATTAATATTTACCATTAAATGAATGTTAGTTATTTTTAGATTAGATGATAGTACAGAAGCTGGGGAAATCAGATCAGAGCAAGAGGGTTTGAAGGGAAAGTTGGAGAGGAAAAGGGGTGAGGACAGGAATCAGAACCTGAGGAGGAGAGTAGCTCTAAGGAGGCCCTGTTGGACTCCTCTCTCTCTTCCCAACCAGCTGAGAGGGGAGCCATCGTAGGTAACTGCACAGGTTGGCATTTATCAAGACAAACCAAAGTATTAAAGCAGGAAGTAATTTAATCTTTCTAGGCTCCTATTTGACTATTTGACATGGAGGTGACATTTCAAGGTGATTCACATAATTTTTTGTGAGGTTCTCTGAGGATGTAAAAATGACAAAGTTAGTAGAATTTAATTATTTTAGTTTATGTCAGTGACTTTTTAATACATATAGAATATACCAGTTTCCAAAAGGATAATTTTAAAAACAAAGTTATGTGTAATGAATTTAATTTTATGAAAGAAAATTAACAGGTGTATTCCCATAAAAAAACAGTATCTCCAAAGCATATTAAAATCTCTGCTATAAGGAAATTTATCAGCTCACCTCCAAAGAACACAGCCTATATTCAGTGTGCTTTTCCTAGGATTAATCCAAAAGGCCTTCACTGAGAAACGGATAGCCCAGCACATCCTGCTCAGGAGGGACACATCATGAGACGCAGAGACTAGGATCTACATCAGACAAGGATGCAAATTATTCTCTTGATCATGCTAGTTATGAGTTATTTCTAATTCCTTAGTAAACAGATATCAAAATACATTGTTGGTAGATAGATGATAGAAACATAGATAGATGATAGATACATAGATACATGTATGTGTACATATACTGTGCAATATATAGATCCTTAGTGTTTTGTTGAGGTCAGTAAAATATATATAGTGTGGTATCATTGTGTTGTCTTCAAAGTCTCAGTCTAAAGAACCTCCTCCCGGTAATGAATTAGACAGTGCCTGGGGATGTTTAGAACCTTACCTATTATGATTAATTCTGGTGCCCCAAATGAATAAAAGCAGATAAGCGTATCTCCTACAGAGCTCTGTCTTGACAAGGCTACTTTCTGAGTGGGTCAACTGCAGGTTACACATTGTTAATGACCACCACATTCTAGAGTATGAGTCACTTTAAATGGTTCCACCATAAATCAATCTCTGACGAAGTGTTTATGCAGCATAGTATTCACTCTTGGTGCTTAGGAGAAGCTCCTGGTAATATTCTGTCTCCTCCACCTTCTATCTTCTTCATCCACCTCCTCGCCCACCTTTGTCATGGCTCACTCTTGAACACTTGCCAAATAATTTCTGTCTATTCACACCTGGAATAAGCCAAAGTAAATAAATTCCAGGAGTGACCTCACCTGGCTATATTTACTACCCAGAGTCTCAGGGTCAGAGCATATGAAGCTAATGCTTTTTCTAGGCCTCCCACATCTAAAAATTATTTAGTCTTTCTTATTGTGGTGTCAGACTGCAGAATTCATCCTGTGTGCACACTCACGGGCTTTTTTGGAAATATTACTCACTAGGTGTATTTTCCCATCAGAATATCTGTGGTGTGGTTTTTTTTTCAACTGCATTAGCTAATATTTTGCCAAATGAATTTCAACTTATTATTTTCTGCCTGGGACACTTATGTATGTCTGGGGCTCAAGCTGCTTGCTGGTCTAGCTGCAGATTTTGTTTTAGGACTAGGACACTGTTTTTCAGCAGCCCACTAATAAGCCATTAAATGAAACTAGCTTGCTCGCTGCAACCTGACCAACCTCAGGCCATTAAACACACCCATTGTCTTCTTTATATCCTGTTGTTTGGAATAATTCTCCTTTTCACATACTTAGATGTGGATTTTGTTTAAAAAATCCTGATAGAAATCCAAAGACTGAACAAAGACCTAACCCAGGACAAAATGATAGCAAAGGGAGTTTGGTGTTTTGGCTTCACCATCCCTTTCAGTGCCCTTTCTCCATCCTGGCTTGTGATACCCTGGTCCCTGTAGCATGGAAAAGAGCCACCTAACTGACTCTAATTTACTATAAGGACAGTGGCTCTTACCCAGGGGTGATGTTGCCCCTCAGGGGACATTTGACAATGGCTGGAGACGTTTTTGATTGTCACAGCTTGGGGTAGAGGGCAGTGCTACTCTCGCCTAGTGAATAGAGACCAGGGCTGTTTGAAACACCCCACAATCTTAGGATGCACAGGACAGCCCCCACTACAAAGAACTATGCTATTCAAAGGCATTAGTGATGTTACCTGTCACTCTTTTTAGAGTTTCTTCATCTTTTAAAAGGGACCAGTAGAGGGGCTTCCCTGGTAGTGCAGAGGTTAAGAATCCACCTGCCAATGCAGGGGACAGGGGTTCGAGCCCTGGTCCGGGAAGATCCCACATGCCACGGGGCAACTAAGCCCGTGCGCCACAACTACTGAGCCTGCGCTCTAGAGCCCACAAGCCGCAACTACTGAGCCCTCGTGCCACAACTACTGAGCCCACCCACCTAGAGCCCGTGCTCTGCAATGAGAGAACCCACCGCAGTGACAAGCCTGCTCACCACAACAAAGAGTAGCCCCTGCTCACCGCAACTAGAGAAAGCCCACGCGCAGCAACGAAGACCCAACACAGCCAAAAATAAATAAATTAAATTAAATAAATAAATTTATTTTTTTTTTAAAAAGGGACCAGGAGAGAAACATACTTAACCCTATAATCTTTTCACCTGCAATTTCAGATGTAAAGTGGGACACAAGACCCATCAGCTTTCAGAGATTCGAACATATCCAGAGACTTCTGACACATACCCTCTCTCTCCCTCCCTCCCTTTCTCTCTCTCTCTTTCTCTCATACATACACACACACACACACCCCAGTGTTTCAATGTCTACAGAGGATAGAAACATGGAGCAGAGCCTAATACTGGCCCTTAAAACTCTCTTGTTCTCCCCTATAATCTCCTCCTTCCAATCCAGAAAGGAACTATCATCTCCTCTCACCTTGGTGGGAACGTTTTCTCTTAAATCAAGGGATTCTTGCAGACTTTGTGGTTCATATTGTAAATTATGTGTCCTATATCTCTGTATCAGCCTATAGCTTTTAATGCTTTAAAAGAAGTTTTTGAAATGATAAATTTATAAATAGGTAGATAAATATAGTTTTCTCTTGTAACTGTTTAGCTTTTGTAGTTGAAGTCAGGGCTTTCAAAACTGTTGATTCTGCTGTAGGTTACAGAAGACAATATAAGAATTCAAAAATAAGAATTTCAATTTTAGTTTTTTCTGTGTCATTCCCATCCTGATGGTCTTGGCTATAGGATAGTTTCACGATTAAATGGTGGGAAGAATATAAAAAGAAAGAGAATTTACTCTAAATTTTCTCTTCCATTTTTTCCATAACCCACCACAAAAAATGTTTATTCTCATCAAAATTTTTCCTTTCTAAGCGGGGGTAGAGGGGGTCTATGACTCTTTAGAATCTGTTTCTTTAGAATATCATGCCATTCACTGAGCTCTCGTATCAGGGTCTGGATACTGGATGAAATGTTCATCTCCCTCCACCGAGGGCCCCACCGCTCCCTCCTCAGTGCTTCCCACCACCCCCTCGTCCTGTAGGGGCCAGCCTCAGGAGCACTGGAAGCCTCCTTGTGTGTAAGTGTGACTCTGCACGGTCTTTACTGACACACAGTGAACAGGTCACTGCTCGGATCTTGGCCTTGACCTATGAGGAGAGCAGGCACCAGCCAAGCCTGACCTGACCCAAGACCTGGGCTCCATCCTCTGCTCTCCCGCTGACTTCCAAAGAACTCTGACCCACATTAGCTTCTGCTCAGCCTATTCTCTTTATGATAAAATTACTGCCAAAGTTCTATTTTTCTATCAAAAGAAAACCAGAAAGAAGGGCATACTACAGCTTTAAACCCTGGCTTTTTTTAATTAACTTTTTTTAAAATTAATTTTTATTGGAGTATAGTTGATTTACAAGGTTGTGTTAGTTTCTGCGGTACAGAAAAGCGAATCACTTATACATATACATATATTTAAATTCTTAATTGTCATCATGGAAATGTTTTCCCTCAAGATCTGTCTCTCTTGCATTTTGAGTTAATATCATTGGAATCAGTCATTCCTTTTAAAGAAAGGCTTCAAGTCTTTTCCAACTTCACAGTCCAAGGCAGAAGCCTTAATTTTTCACGACACTGAGCCCTTCCCCCACTTTTTGTACATCTGTTGATAATTTCTTGGGGATTTAAACCATTCTGGAGTATATTTTCAAGCTAAATATTATTTAGTCCACTCTTATAAAGTCAAAATCTGGCTCATCTCGCATTCACCATCTCTCCTAGGGTCAAAGTCCTGACCTCCAGCTGACTTGCTCCAGTTCTCATGTAGGGTTTGTAATAGTTCATGGTACACAAGAATTTTTGAAATTCTGGGCTGATGCCCCAAAATAAATAGATGTGATATTGCAAAAATAGATGTAATCTTTTCGTATAACTAAACTATTTCCAGCACAGAACTCTCAGTCCCTCCTCATGGGTCCTAAATCATGAGAAAGGGAGGAGCCTAGCTGAAAATAAAAAGTCTTTTGATGCTAAATGATATTAAATCATACTTTAGTGATTTTTTATTCTAAATGTTACGTTATTTTCTATCCTTTATGTTCTTTTCCCACAATTCCTTTTTCCGACCACTTAATTATCAGTGATAGCTTTTCTCACTGCACTGTTACAAAAGGAGAGTGAACACATCTTAAAACCAAGGGAGAGACTGAATTTCTGAATGAACTTTTGTTGAACACATGGTATGCAAGCAAAAGTAAGAGCCACATTTTGTGGGAAGTAAAGAGATTTTTGTTTGATATGTTTGGCTAGAGATTTTGTTTTCTGAAATTCCAAAAACTTGATTTCTCTAAGTAAGAAGAAAGCTAAAAGCTAGATTTTAGAGTTTCAAAAATAAACAATAAAATTGAAGTGTTTACAAAATGATAATGTTAGCCATTCTCCCATCTAAAAGAAAAGGTCAATTAGAAAGTAGGAAGAGGGGAATTGGAAGAGATATGGCTGAGATTTCAATCTTAGATATAGTACCCCTGAGAAATAAGGCAGGAGGATGAAATTTTCAGTTGTTCTAAATTGTTGTAGTTCTAGACTTTGAAGAAACAGATGCCAAGATGGGATTAGACATGAAAGAGATTTATTGGGTAAAACACTGGTGAGAGAAAGTGGGGAGGAAGCCAGGAGAGATGTCAGACTGCGATAAAGGTCTGAGTCCTATGAAGGAGGGAGGGAAAGGAGAGAAGGAGAGAGGATGCAGAGTACAGTACATTTCTTAGAAGGTTTTGGAAAAGCCTATAGGAAGTCCTTGAGCCAAAGTCACCCATCAGATGAAAGCTGTTGCCTTCTAGGTAGTTTCCTGACCTTCATATCCTGGCCATGCTCCTCAGTGACTGGAAACAGTCCCTGGGAAGTGTGGCCTCACTCAACCACAGTGATGCATTTCTGAGCATAACAGGTAGAGTTGTGGGTCAATATATACTCTCCAACATCAGATATCTGAGTGGCACATTTTCCTGAACACCACAGAAACCCTCATGGTGTTAGGGTAAATCTTACAGCAGAGAGTAATTGTGCCTAGCTTCTGTTGACTGAAATAAATGCACAACCTAACAGTTGAGCATTATGTTTTATTTGGTAGACAAACGGAGGACTTAAGCCTGGGAGACAGCCTATCAGATGGCTCTGAGGGATTACTCTGAGGAGGTAAAAGGGAGAAGCCAGGACAAATAGGAGTTTTTGCAACAAAAAACAGGTAGTCAGAACATCAGAAGATTACTGTTAAAGAAAAACCAGATATCTCAAGTTAATGAATTTAGCACTTTTCTGTGTATGGGAAGATGCAAGAGTCTGGGCTCATTGAAATCATTCTTTTGATATGCTCCTTAACTATCTAAGGCAAGTATCCTGTTTTTTTTCTATTCTGAATCCCCTCAGGGTGCACTGTTGTGGGGCGGCTGCAGTGGCTGACGGCTTGATGGCCAAAACATCCTTTGTTTACTGATATAGCAGGCAACATTTTTCATCCACACTTCTATCCTGAGAGAGGGCAAGCCTAGGAGTCAAGCTTCAAGTCCAATACAGCACCTGGGTGGTCAAATACCAATAAAAGAAAAAAAGAGCTTGGCAGATTGAGTCAGTGTAGTAAGGTAGAGCAACCAAAAAGCTGGTTGGAAATGAGTTAGGGAACCCACAGGATTCTGGTGTCAGTAGGACACTATATGACATTGTGACCCAAGACAACGGCAGTGACCATGGATATTATTCACCAATGCCAGTAACAGTGGCATTTCAGTCACAGTGTTTGAAAACCAGGTGGGACTAACCACATGTCAGCTGATATCAGAGCACATCACCCAATGTTCAGTCTGGAAGACAAGCTACACCACAGCAAAGGCCAGTGTGGGCGGGAACGCCTTAGTACTTGCCATGGGAGGCACTCAGTGAGTGGTAAAGACCCCGGTAATTTAGGATGGAGTGCAGATACAGATGTCTGGAAGTGGAGAGTAGGAAAACAAAACCAATGTTCTCATCTGGCGCAGAGCAGCCTGTGTTTTTATTGATATCTCTAACTTTGGCACAAAATGAGTGTTATACAATTGTTGGATGAGAACATGATGATTTAATTTTGGGGTCATTATGAAAATTGGGGACACATATATACTTACACCATCAGAATACTAAGATCAGCATGTTTATCTGATTTCTTTAATGAACAAACAGGGAATGAATTACAATATTTATTTGCTTTTCCACACTATGTATCTTTCTAATAAGTTTGAAGCTAATATATCTGAATTGTTTGTAAGTTGTTAACAGTAAGTAGAGCTGATTTCAAGGAAAAACAAGATTCTAATAGGAGCAGACTCAAGTGTTTGCAGAAGAAGCTAAGTGTTCGCCCTATGGCAAAGTGCTAGATTTCATCAACTGGGGAATCATTTCAACACTTCAGGGACTTCTATAACAGCAGAAATGAGTGGGAGATGGGGAGACCAAGGTTCTCCCTCTGAGAAGTAAAACTGTGAGGAAGTCAAGACAGGATGGGGAGCTGCAGTTCATGAAACGTGGGCCACGCCATTCTGGGGGTAAAAAACAGGAGGCGAAACAGAACTGTTCCCCTGGCTCTACCCTACCCACAATTCCAGGGCCTCCATGCCCCACTCGAAGCCCAATTCCTTCAGTAGAGATTGTGTCTTTCAAGATAAGCACTAGCTCCTGAGCTATCATATGGTGGCTTCACCCTCCTCCCTGCACCAAGGTGTCCTGTTGCTTTTTATTTCTGATAACAGTGAATGACCAGCTCAGGACCGGCCTCCCTGCCTGAGTTCAGAAGAGGAGCAAATGCTTTCACTCAGGAGGTAAGGGAGCTACTGCTGTTCTATTTTGCCTCTGCTCTCATTTATATTATCAAAATTAATATTTCTGTTGATTCTTGAAGAGCTTTTTCCCTCAGCTCTATTGAGGTATAATTGACAAGTTAAATTTGTACATATTTAGGGTATACAATGTGATATTTTGATATATGTGTGTATTCAATATGAATTTTTTTTACCACAATCAAGCTGGTTAACACATCCATCATCTCATGTAGTTACTTTTTTTTTTGAGAACAAGATCTACTCTTAGCAAATTTCAAGTATATGATACAGTATTGTTAACTGTAGCCACACTGCTGTACCTTAGATCTCTAGAAATTATTCATCCTATATATCTGAAACTCCAAATGAAATAAAATCAGTATCTCAAAGAGACATCTGCACCCCCATGTTCATTGCAGCATTTTTCACAATATCCAAGATATGGAAACAACCTAAGTGTCTGTCAACAAATGAAGGGACATCGAATATGTGATATATATAAAAATATATATATGAATATATACGAATATTATTCAGCCTTAAAAAAGAAGGGAATCCTGTCATTTGCAACAAAAGAGATGGACTTCAAGGGCATTATGCCAAGTGAAATAAGCCAAACAGAGAAGGATAAATACTGCATCATCTCACTCATATGTGGCACCTAAAAAAGTTGAACTCTTAGAAGCATAGAGCAGAATGGGGGTCACTGGGACTGAGTGGTGAGGGAAATAGGGAAGTGTTGTTCAAGGAAAAGAGTTTTAACAATCTGTCTCTGCTAAAGATGCCATTGCTCAGAGAGCTTGGGCAGAAGTCTTGAGCAGGTCCTGCTGTGATGATACAAGTCTGTGCCTCAGAGAAGCTGTGTGATCATGTGATACTCACCAGAATGTGGGTCTCGGAATGGGGCTGCACTATGTTACCTATTCTTGTAGAGACTTTCAGGAAACAGTGCTTCCATTTTCATTCTGAGTCCTTCCTCCCCAGCACTCAATACAGCCCCAGTGGCAGATACTGTGTTATGCTCAGTCATTCCTCCCTCAGACCTGTGGCAAATTCCTCACATCAGAGTGTGTCCCTATGTTCCTTTCCCTTGGGATGAATGCCCCACCGTCAGGAACCTCTGCTGTCAGGCCTCCTGCAAGGAATCCTCAACCATGCCATGTGTTCCTAAGACCATGGGTAAACACGAACTCCAGCTGGGACCCATGCTCCAATTCTTTTATCCTTTCATTCAAAACCATTTAGTGAGCTCCTTCCCCAATAGATACTAAGCTGTGTGTAATGTAAGAAGAAATGAGTGAAAGACATTGCCCTCAAGAAATCTACAATTTTAGCACACTGAGAAGCCCCGAATATAAATGAATTTTCTTGTAATGAACAATAGAAGAGCAGAGAAACCAAAAATAATTTATCAGAGGCATCTGAGGAAGTTTATGGAAAATTTGACACTAGACTGAGCCTTGAAGGATAGGTAGAGTTTGGACAAATATTATCATTGTTGATGTTGTCATAACTTTTCTAAGAAGGATCTGTCCATGTTTAACATGAAGAGAAAAATCATATGACTCAATGACAAATCAATAATACTTTTAAAATATTTGAAAGTATGTTAACATTGTAGAAGGAGTAGATTTACTCTTTGTAGCTCCAAGGAATAGAAGAGCATTACTGGGTGGGAGTTACAGAAGACAAATTTTTTTAAAGTTTAAAATTTTACCTACTTCTTTAAAAAAGGCTGCCTTATGAAGTACCTTATCAAGCACATGCTACCTATTAGGGATATCACAGAATAATGGTTCTCAAAGAAGGATCTGGGAACCCCTGAAGTTCCCTGAGACATTTTCAGGGGATCCATGAGGTCAAAATGAATTTAACAATAATACTGTGGTAGGCAGAATAATGCTTTCCCAATGATGTCCATGTTCTAATTTCAGGAACCTGAGAATATGTTACATTAATGGCAAAGGGAATTAAGACTGTAACGAATTAAAGGTGTAATCATGGGACCTTAAAATAAAGAGACTATGCTGGATTATCTGGGTGGGTCCAATGTAATCGCAAGTGTCCATAAAAGTGGAAGAGGGAATCTGAAGAGGAGCCCAGAGAGATGGCAGTATGAGAAGGACTGAGCCCAACATTGCTGACCTTGAAGATGGAAAGAGGACATAGCCAAGGAATGTTGGTGGCCTCTCAAAGCTGGAAAAGACAAAGAAACCAGATTCTCCCCGAGAACCTTCAGAAGCAGCACAACCCTGCCAACAGCTTGATTTTAGCTCAGTGACACCCATTTTGTATTTTTGATCCCCAGAACTATAAGATAATACATTTTAATTTTTCTAAGCCACTAAGTCTGTAGTAGTTTGTTACAGCAGTAGTAGAAAACTAATACAAATACTAAGATGTCATATGGCTTTTTCACTCTCATTCTCTCATGCGTGTACAGTGGGGTTTTCCAGGGGCTATTTGAATGAAATAATACAACAGATTGAATACAGAAGCAGATATGAGTATCCACATGTTAAACAGTGACACTCTTGTAAATTTCTGGAAAACACAGTTATTCCTCATAAAAATGTTATTTATCATAACATGTAATAGGTCTAGATTTAAATTTCTAATATGTTAAATCTTCATAACTATAACCCACTTAAACCAAAGCTCTTTGGAGTTCTCAATAATTTTTAAGAGTATAAAAGGGATACTGAAACCAAAAAAAGGGAGAACCGCTATTATAATAGGAACTCCTAATTTTGGTGGATAGTTGTGTCTTTCCATTGCTAAGACTATATGAATATATAAAAGGGACCTAGCACAAATGAATTTTGATGTGAGAGACAAGCAGGGAAAATTGTGAATTAGTGAATGAGAGTCATGTTGTGAAGAGCAGGCCAGAGAGATGCACCACGTGGTTAATTCTGGAAGGACATCGGTGTTAAAAGATGTTGAGGCTTTGTGGGAGCCCCAGTAAGATGGAAGAAGCAGAAAATACATTTTTATGCATGTTTTATATATGTGTTTGGTATCCTGCACTACCTTCTCTGCTAGAAAATGAAAAACAAACGCTAAATAATATAATACACATATAATAGTGTTTGGAGTATATAATATCTGTCTGCCTTTATGCACATTGCTTGAAATAAATAAGGTAGAGGTAGGTGGAACCCAAATTAAAGGTCACCTGTCTCCCTACAAAATAAAATTGACATCTTGAGGCAATGTCCTCTTGGAAGACATAGGAGGGTCTAAAATTTTTATTCAGGCTAAAACTTTTATTCATAAAAACTTAACTTACTCTTGAGAGCTGCATTATCTCTCTGCAATACTACTTTAATCAGATGGAAAAATAGGTGATTTCCCAGTGTGGGTGATTCCAAGTTTCTAAGGCAAAGCAGAACTATTTGCACTTGAACCTGAAAACCTCCCAGTGGATCACTGAAACTATAGCAATACGTTACTGAGGCATAGACCACTTACAGACTGCTGTACTCTGAGTACCAGGAAAAAGGCAAAAGGAGTTTTGAGCTGCATAGATAGAGGTCAAGGATTCTAAGGAGTAAAACTTATGCAATTTGCCATTAGAACAGCCTCTCAACTGCTGTTAGCTCTAATTCTACATGCATCTAACACATTTGCTGATATAATGCTTAGGTCACAGCACCTACAACAGAAGCAGAGAAGTTAGAATTAGAAGGTCAAGAAAAGGAAGAACCCAGGGCAGGCACCCTAATAAGAGGTGCCATTTATTTCTTGCATTCCATATGCCTTCATGTATATTTTCTGTAATCCTGATAATCCTAAAAGGTAAATGCTATTCTTCCATTTTACATGTGAAAGACATCTGGCCTTAGACGTTGAGTAACATTCCTGACACTATACAACACACCCAGACCTGGGTAGGGATCCTCGCTGAGTACAAATCACAGAGGTCAATGTTTACATCCATACATTACAGCATTTTTCTTCCTCCCAAATGGGCTTCTCATCAAAAATTATTTAGAAACAAAATATATAGACAGGGTTTTGAGATAAAAATATCATGCATTCAATACTTAAATGTTGTGACTCCATAAATTCTAATTACCAAAATAAAGATATTCATTAAAATGTGTTCATTCTTTCTCTCTGATCTTTTTTTTGTTGCATCTTCCCTCATAGAAGGAATTCAGAGAAAAGCTATTTAAATAAAGAATCAGATGATTTTAATGAAGCCATGTTTTTAAAAGGCTGCTTTTATTTTAACTAATTAGATATATTTCAGAATTAGGTCAGAAATAATTCCTCTCCAAAGACTTAACAAAACCAGAATTTCTAGAGTTCATTAAGGAGAGGGTAACAACCTCCAGTAAGATGCTTTGGTGAAAAGATAGGTGAGTGGCCCAAGGGGATCTAAGCTTCCTTTGAAAATGCCTCAAACAAGAGCAGGCAGGAGTGGGGCACAGGGGAGGGGGCAACATGGAGGAGAGGATGGCTGTGTGGGCTTATTTCTTTTTTTAAGGAAAAAATTCTGTTTTAGTGGCTATTTTCCTTCCTTGTGTCTCAGGAAACCACTGGTCATTTCTAAGTCCTCTATTTCCCAAACCCCTTCTCTTCTCTCCATCCTCTTCCTCTCCCCCACCTCCCCTCCCCTTTCCTTCTCTTTCTCCTCCCCTCCTACCTCTTCTAACTTGTTCTTTACTTTCCTTTCCTCCATTCTTTTATTCTTTGTACATTTTTCTCTTCGTTACTATTTCTTCTTTCCTTTTGTTCCACTGTTTTCTTGACATCTTTATTATTTAAGGAAATACTCCAAAGAACAATGCTTTCCTCCCAAATATCACATCATCCTAGAGTTTGGCCAGACCTTAAAGAAGGGGTCCTGAGCTGCCTTCTGCTCTCCTCAAAGAAATAAGAATTTCATCATGGAACCACAGGTTACCTGCTTTCATCTTATAACACTCTAGCATAAAATTCATCTTTATCCTTCAAGACTACAGACTGTACATTTCAAATATAATGACCTCCTCTATAAATGTAGCAAATTCAACTCTTGTTTTTGCAAAGAATCTCAAAAGCACAAATAACGAATGTATGTAGCTAAATTTCTGTAAGCTCAATGAGGGCAGGGACCATGTTGTTCCTTTTATGTATTTATTTCTCTGGCCATTATATATGCAGAGTCTACACCATATCAGGCACATAGAAGACCATCCATATTTAGGCTAAAAGAATGAATGAGTGCAAAATTCTATAATTTGACCATCTATAATTCTTAATTCAGACCAAAACACTAAAGAAATTTTAAACCAGAAGAACTTGGATAATAGTTCTGAAAAGGAATTGATTTGATCTTTTGTTTTATTTATTGTTTCTTTGCTCTTTATTTTAATGGAAGAACCTAAAGGGTAAAAATTATATATAATAAAATTTCACTTAACCAGAGAATGGGAATATATACTTAATTGTACTTTTGGGGGAAAAGAGGAATGTAAAAGACAAAAAACGAATAGAGGGATATTGAAAAAAAAATCTGAACTCTGAGGCTGTTTTGAAGTTAATATGCAAACCAACACCTACTCCAATATGCATCTATATCCAGAGATCACTGGCTAATGCACAGGGAGGTAAAATCTCTGTAGCTCCATAGCTAGGTTGCCTGCTCGAAAGAATTTCCCCTTCTCTGCTGTGTGCATGTATGTATGTGCACTGCCTTGCTGACTCACTACATGAATGTGAGTGTGTCTTTTTGTCAAACGAATATCAAAATCCTCACCTTACATTACCTATCTCTATTTTAAGAGGGTTTTTCCCCAGCCCTATCTATCTCTCTGAATCCACTCAGAAAAGTACACAAATCTAAAAGAAGAAGGTGCTTGCTGGCTGTGAAATCCCCAAGTCAAAGAGAATAATGATTAATATTTCTTTTCTTGTCCTCAGGAATGAACAGAAAACCAGCACAGTGGTATAGCACCTGCTTGCTAGTTTTCATAAAAATAAAATCATAGAGGGAAAAGACACTTGAATCTATCTGCCAATAAGTTCACAAACAGCTACAGAAAAAAGTTACTACAAGTGTCAACATGAAGAAAGAAGATAATTTGACTACGGAAGCAATTGGTTTAAAGGTAAAATATAAGGACCTCTTGAATTCATAAATACATAAAAATATATTCTTTTTTTCTTTTTAAATCGTTAAAGCTAGTACTGTAAACAGAAAAGAGAACAAAATTTTATTAAAATTTGCTTTGAATAACACTGCAGTGAACATGGAGCAGATATCTCCTTCAGATAGTGATTTCATTTTTTTCCAATAAATACCCATGATTGGAATTGCTGGATTATATGGTAGTCCTATTTTTAACTTTTTTGAGGAACCTCCATACTCTTTTCCATAGTGGCTGCACCAATTTTCATTCCCACCAACAGTGCACAAGGGTTCCCTTTTCTCCATATCCTTGCCAACACTTGTTATTTCTTGTCTTTTTGATAATAGCTATTCTAACAGGGGTGAGGTGATATATCATTGTGGGTTTTTTCTTTTTTTTTTTTTCATTGGGATTTTGATTTGCATTTCCCTATTAGAGATGTTGAGCATCTTTTCATGTGTCTCTTGGCCATCTGTATGTCTTTCTTCTTTGGAAAAATGTCTCTTCAGGTCCTCTACTCATATTTTTTGTGTTTTTTTTTTTTAACATCTTTATTGGAGTATAATTGCCTTACAATGGTGTGTTAGTTTCTGCTGTATAACAAACTGAATCGGCTATACATATACATATATGCCATTATCTCCTCCCTCTTGCATCTCCCTCCAACCCTCCCTATCCACCAATCTAGGTGGACATAAAGCACCGAGCTGATCTCCCTGTGCTATGCGGCTGCTACCTACTAGCTATCTATTTTACATTTGGTAGTGTATATATATCCATGCAACGGCCACTCTCTCACTTTGTCCCGGCTTACCCTTCCCCGTCCCCGTGTCCTCAAATCTATTCATTACATCTGTGTCTTTATTCCTATCCTGCCCGTAGGATCTTCAGAACGGTTTTTGTTTTTTTGGTTTTTTGGGTTTTTTTAGATTCCATATATATGTGTAGCATACGGTACTTGTTTTTCTCTTTCTGACTTACTTCACTCTGTATGACAGACTCTAGGTCCATCTATCTCACTACAAATAACTCAATTTTGTTTCTTTTCTTTTTATGGTTGAGTAATATTCAATTGTATATATGTACCAGATCTTCTTTATCCATTCATTTGTTGATGGACACTTAGGTTGCTTCCATGGCCTGGCTATTCGAAATAGTGCTGCAATGAACATTGTGGTACATGATTCTTTTTGAATTATGGTTTTCTCAGGGTATATGCCCAGTAGTGGGGTTGCTGGGTCGTATGGTAGTTCTATTATTAGTTTTTTAAGGAACCTCCATACTGTTCTCAATGGTGGCTCTATCAATTTACATTCCTACCAACAGTGCAAGAGGGTTCCCTTTTCTCCACACCCTCTCCAGCATTTACTGTTTATAGATTTTTTGATGATGGCCATTCTGACTGGTGTGAGGGGATACCTCATTGTAGTTTTGATTTACATTTCTCTAATGATTAGTGATGTTGAGCATCCTTTCATGTGTTTGTTGACAATCTGTATGTCTTCGTTGAAGAAATGTCTGTTTAGGTCTTCTGCCCATTTTTGGATTGGGTTCTTTGTTTATTTGATATTGAGCTGCATGAGCTGCTTGTAAATCTTGGAGATTAATCCTTTGTCAGTTGCTTCATTTGCAAATATTTTCTCCCATTCTGAGGGTTGTCTTTTCGTCTTGTTTATGGTTTCCTTTGCTGTGCAAAAGCTTTTAAGTTTCATTAGGTCCCATTTGTTTATTTTTGTTTTTATTTCCATTTCTCTAGGAGGTGGGTCAAAAAAGATCTTGCTGTGATTTATGTCATAGAGTGTTCTGCCTATGTTTTCCTCTAGGAGTTTTATAGTGTCTGGCCTTATATTTAGGTCTTTAATCCATTTTGAATTTATTTTTGTGTATGGTGTTAGGAAGTATTCTAATTTCATTCCTTTACATGTAGCTGTCCAGTTTTCCCAGCATTACTTATTGAAGAGGCTGTCTTTTCTCCTTTCTATATTCTTGCCTCCTTTATCAAAGATAAGGTGACCATATGTGCATGGGTTTATATCTGGGCTTTCTATCCTGTTCCATTGATCAATATTTCTGTTTTTCTGCCAGTACCAAACTGTCTTGATTAGTGTAGCTTTGTAGTATAGTCTGAAGTCAGGGAGCCTGATTCCTCCAGCTCCATTTTTCTTTGTCAAGATTGCTTTGGCTATTCGGGATCCTTTGCGTTTCTATACAAATTGTGAATTGTTTTGTTCTATTTCTGTGAAAAATACCAGTGGTAGTTTGATAGAGATTGCATTGAATCTGTATATTGCTATGGGTAGTATAGTCATTTTCACAATGTTGATTCTTCCAATCCAAGAACATGGTATATCTCTCCATCTGTTTGTATCATCTTTAATTTCTTTCATCAGTGTCTTACAGTTTTCTGCATACAAGTCTTTCTTCTCCTTAGGTAGGTTTGTTCCTAGGCATTTTATTCTTCTTGTTGCAGTGGTAAATGGGAGTGTTTCATTAACTTCTCTTTCAGATTTTTCATCATTAATATATAGGAATGCAAGAGATTTCTGTGCATTAATTTTGTGTACTGCTACTTTACCAAATTCATTGATTAGCTCTAGTAGTTTTCTGCTGGCACCTTTAGGATTCTCTATGTATAGAATCATGTCATCTGCAAACAGTGACAGGTTTATGTCTTCTTTTCTGAGTTGGATTCCTTTTATTTCTTTTTCTTCTCTGATTTCTGTGACTAAAACTTCCAAAACTATGTTGAATAATAGTGGTGAGAGTGCACAGCCTTGTCTTGTTACTGATCTTAGAGGAAATGCTTTCAGGTTTTCAGCATTGAGAACGATGTTAGCTGTCGGTTTGTCATATATGGCCTTTATTATGTTGAGGTAAGTTCCCTCTATGCCTACTTTCTGGAGGGTTTTTATCATAAATGTGTGTTGAATTCTATTGAAAGCTTTTTAAGCATCTGTTGAGATGTTCATATGGTTTTCTCCTTCAATTTGTTAATGTGGTTTATCACATTGATTGATTTGCATACACTGAAGAATCCTTGCATTCCTGGAATAAACCCCACTTGATCATAGTGTATGATCCTTTTAATGTGCTGTTGGATTCTGTTTGCTAGTATTCTGTGGAGGATTTTTGCATCTATGTTCATCAGTGATATTGGCCTGCAGTTTTCTTTTTTTGTGACATCTTTGTCTGGTTTTGGTATCAGGGTGATGGTGGCCTTGTAGAATGAGTTTGGGAGTGTTCCTCCCTCTGCTTTATTTTGGAAGAGTTTGAGAAGGATAGGTGTTTGCTCTTCTCTAAATGTTTGATAGAATTTGCCTGTGAAGCCATCTAGTCCTGCGCTTTTGTTTGCTTGAATATTTTTAATCACAGTTTCAATTTCAGTGCTTGTGATTGGTCTGTTCATATTTTCTATTTCTTCCTGGTTCAGTCTCAGAAGGTTGTACTTTTCTAAGAATTTGTCCATTTCTTCCAGGTTGTCCATTTTATTGGCATATAGTTGCTTGTAGTAATCGCTCATGATCCTTTGTATTTCTGCAGTGTCAGTTGTTACTTCTCCTTTTTCATTTCTGATTCTATTGATTGGAGTCTTTTCCCTTTTTTTTCTTGATGAGTCTGGCTAATGGTTTATCCATTTTTTTTATCTTTTCAAAGAACCAGCTTTTAATTTTATTGATCTTTGCAATCATTTCCTTCATTTCTTTCTCATTTATTTCTGATCTGATTTTTATGATTTCTTTCCTTCTGCTAACTCTGGGGGATTTTTGTTCTTCTTTCTCTAATTGCTTTAGGTGTAAGGTTAGGTTGTTTATTTGAGATGTTTCTTGAGGTAGGATTGTATTGCTACAAACTTCCCTCTTAGAACTGCTTTTGCTGCATTCCATAGGTTTTGGGTCATTGTGTTTTCATTGTTATTTGTTTCTAGGTATTTTTTTATTTCCTCTTTGATTTCTTCAGTGATCTCTTGGTTATTTAGTAGTGTATTCTTTAGCCTCCATGTGTTTGTATTTTTTACAGATTTTTTCCTGCAGTTGATATCTAGTCTCATATCATTGTGGTCAGAAAAGATACTTGATTAAATTTCAATTTTCTTAAATTTACCAAAGCTTGATTTGTGACCTAAGATATGATCTATCCTGAAGAATGTTCCATGAGAACTTGAGAAGAAAGTGTATTCTGTTGTTGTTTGATGGAATGTCCTATAAATATCAATTAAGTCCATCTTGTTTAATGTATCATTTATAGCTTGTGTTTCCTTATTTATTTTCATTTTGGGTGGTGTGTCCACTGGTGATTGTGGGGTGTTGAAGTCCCCTACTATGATTGTGTTACTGTCAATATCCACTTTTATGGCTGTTAGCATTTGCCTTATATATTGAGGTGCTCCTCTGTTGGGTGCATAAATATTTACAATTTTATATCTTCTTCTTGGATTGACCCCTTGATCATTATGTAGTGTCCTTCCTTGTCTCTTGTAATAGTCTTTATTTTAAAGTCTATCTTGTCTGATATGAGAATTGCTACTCCAGGTTTCTTTTCATTTCCATTTGCATGGAATATCTTTTTCCATCCTCTCACTTTCAGTCTGTACGTGTCCCTAGGTCTGAAGTGGGTCTCTTGTAGACAGCATATATATGGGCCTTTTTTTTGTATCTATTCAGCCAGTCTATGTCTTTTGGTTGGAGCATTTAATCCATTTACATTTATGGTAATTATCAATATGTATGTTCCTGTTACCATTTTCTTAATTGTTTTGGGTTTGTTATTGTAGGTCTTTTCCTTTTCTTGTGTTTCCTGCCTAGAGAAATTCCTTTAGCCTTTGTTGTAAAGCTGGCTTTGTGGTGCTGAATTCTCTTAGCTTTTGCTTGTCTGTAAAGGTTTTAATTTCTCTGTCGAATCTGAATGAGATCCTTGCTGGGTAGAGTAATCTTGGTTGCAGGTTTTTCCCTTTCATCACTTTAAATATGTCCTTCCACTCCCTTCTGGCTTGCAGAGTTTCCGCTGAAAGATCAGCTGTTAACCTTACGGGGATTCCCTTGTATGTTATTTGTTGTTTTTCCCTTGCTGCTTTCAATATTTTTTTCTTTGTATTTAATTTTTGATAGTGTGCTTAATATGTGTTTTGGCGTGTTTCTCCTTGGATTTATCCTGTATGGGACTCTCTGCACTTCCTGGACTTGATTGACTATTTCCTTTCCCATATTAGGGAAGTTTTCAACTATAATCTCTTCAAATATTTTCTCACACCCTTTCTTTTTCTCTTCTTCTTCCGGGACCCCTATAATTCAAATGTTGGTGCATTTAATGTTGTCCCAGAAATCTCAGAGACTGTCCTCAATTCTTTTCATTCTTTTTTCTTTATTCTGCTCTGCAGTAGTTATTTCCACTATTTTATCTTCCAGGTGACTTATACGTTCTTCTGCCTCAGTTATTCTGCTATTGATTCCTTCTAGAGAATTTTTAATTTCATTTATTGTGTTGTTCATCATTGTTTGTTTGCTCTTTAGTTCTTCTAGGTCCTTGTTAAATGTTTCTTGTATTTTCTCCATTCTATTTCCAAAGTTTTGGATCGTCTTTACTATCATTACCCTGAATTATTTTTCAGGTTGACTGCCTATTTCCTCTTCATTTGTTTGGTCTGGTGGCTTTTTACATTGCTCCTTCATCTGCTGCATTTTTCTCTGTCTTCTCATTTTGTTTAACTTACTGTGTTTGGGGTCCCCTTTTCACAGGCTGCTGGTTCGTAGTTCCCGTTGTGTTTGGTGTCTGCCCCCAGTGGGTAAGGTTGTTTCAGTGCGTTGTGTAGGCTTCCTGGTGGAGGGGGCTGGTGCCTGTGTTCTGGTGGATGAGGCTGGAACTTGTCTTTCTGGTGAGCAGGACTGTGTCCGGTGGTGTGTTTTGGGGTGTCTGTGTATTTATTATGATTTTAGGCAGCCTCTCTGCTAATGGGTGGGGTTGTGTTCCTGTCTTGCTCATTGTTTGGCATAGGGTGTCCAGCACTGTAGCTTGCTGGTCGTTGAGTGGAGCTGGGTCTTAGCATTGGGATGGAGATCTCGGGAGTGCTTTTGCTGTTTGATATTATGTGGGTCCAGGAGGTCTCTGGTGGACCTATGTCCTGAAATTGGCTCTCTCACCTCAGAGTCTCAGGCCTGACACCCAGCTGGAGCACCAAGACCCTGTCAGCCACAGGCCTAGAGGAAAAGGGAGATAAAAAAATGAAACAAAGAAAGAAAAATAATAAAAGAAAATAAGTTATTAAAATAAAAAATTTAAAAATTATTAAAATTTTTAAAAGTAATAAAAAAAGAAAGAAGGAAAGTAGAGAGCAACCAAACCAAAAAACAAATCCACCAATGATAAGTAGCACTAAAAACTATACTAAAAAAAAAGAAAGAAAAAAAAAAGGACAGACCGAACCCTAGGGCAAATTGTAAAAGCAAAGCTATACAGATAAAATTGCACAAAGAAGCATACACATACACACTCACAAAAAGAGAGAGAAAATATATATATATATATCTATATATAAAAAGGAAGAGAGCAACCAAATCAATAAACAAATCTACCAATGATAATAAGCTCTAAATACTGAACTAAGATAAACATAAAACCAGAACAAATTAGATGCAGAAAGTAAACCCCAAGTCTACAGTTGCTCCCAAAGTCCACCACCTCAATTTTCTGATGATTCATTGTCTATTCTGGTATTCCAGAGATGCAGGGTACATCAGGTTGATTGTGGAGATTTAATCCATTGCTCGTGAGGCTGCTGGGAGAGATTTCCCTTTCTCTTCTTTGTTCGCACAGCTTCTGGGGTTCAGCTTTGGATTTGGCCCCACCTCTGCATGTAGGTCACCTGAGGGCGTCTGTTTCCACCCAGATAGGATGGGATTAAAGGAGCAGCTGATTAGGGGTTCTGTCTCACTCAGGCGGGGGGAGGAAGGGGTATGGAATATGGGGCGAGCCTGTGGCGACAGAGGCCAACGTGACGTTGCAACAGCCTGAGGCGCACCTTGTGTTCTCCCGGGGAAGTTGTCCCTGGATCATGGGACCCTGGCAGTGGCGGGCTGCACAGGCTCCCGGGATGGGAGGTGTGGATAGTGACCTGTGTTTGCACACAGGCTTCTTGGTGGCTGCAGCAGCAGCCTTAGCGTTTCATGCCTCTCGGGTCCACGCTGATAACCGTGGGTCGTGCCCATCTCTGGAGTTCATTTAGGCAGTGCTCTGAATCCCCTCTCCTCACGCACCCTGAAACAATGGTCTCTTGCCTCTTAGGCAGTTCCAGACTTTTTTCCAGACTCCCTCCCGGCTAACTGTGGTACACTAGCCCCCTTCAGGCTGTGTTCACGCAGCCAACTGCAGTCCTCTCCCTGGGATCTGAACTCCGAAGCCTGAGCCTCAGCTCCCAACCCCCACTCAGACAAGCCTCTCAGGCTGGTGAGTGCTGGTCGGCACCGATCCTCTGTGCGGGAATCTCTCCACTTTGCCCTCTGCACCCCTGTTGCTGTGCTCTCCTCCATGGCTCCAAAGCTTCCCCGCACCCACACCCTGTTTCCACCAGTGAAGGGGCTTCCTAGTGTGTGGAAACTTTTCCTCCTTCACAGCTCCCTCCCAGAGGTGCAGGTCCCATCCTTATTCTTTTGTTTCTGTTTTTCCTTTTTCCTTTTGCCCTACCCAGGTATTTGGGGAGTTTCTTGCCTTTTGGGAAGTCTGAGTTCTTCTGCCAGCATTCAGTAGGTGTTCTGTAGTTGTTCCACATGTACATGTATTTTTGATGTATTTTTGAGGAGGAAGTTGATCTCCATGTCTTACTCCTCCACCATCTTGAAAGTCCCCCTCTGCCTACGTTTTTAATTGGATTGGTTTTTAGCTATTGCGTTGTGTGAGTTCCTTATATATTTTGGATATTAACACCTTATCAGTTAGATGGTTTGCAATATATACATGTATCAAATCATCACATTGTACAGCTTAAACTTATACAATGTTACATGTCAATTATATTTTAATAAAGCTGGGAAAAAAACAAGAATAAATTTAGGTTGTGTCGGCTCTGGAACTCTAGATGCATTCATACATTTTTAAGTCCATGAAATACTTAAAATTTTCTGTTTCAATATCTTTCCCTGTAAATATAGATCGCCATGTTAGCCCATTTAAACACAGTTGATCTGAGACCTGGATAAGGAGCCCACTGTAAGGAATCTGAGCCCTTTGAGGCCAGAGAGCTCTTTTCTGTCATTGCCATAGGCAACACCATTACCTGGTACTATGTTCAGTGTTCTTTTCAAAACCTAGTGATTTTGTTTCACTAACTTTAAGGAGAAAGGGCCAAATGAGAATGATCACTTAGCTTTTAAGAGAGCCAATGCAGTCATTTTATTAAAAATTAAACTGTAACCACCTTTACTCAAATTCAATTCTGTTAGTCATGTATTGAGATGATGTCTTTTCTCTGAGTAGCTCAGGAACTGTGAAAATGAGCTCCAGAAATGAAGTTCAAATTTAGTTTAAAATACAACAGAAGACTGAATGAATGAAAATCAGAGAAGAGGAAGAGGAGTGTCAACAGTGGAACAGCTGCCTGTTGTGCCCAAGACACCAACACCCAGGATTAAAGGGATTCTGCAGCTCTGGCCAGTGTCTGCTCTGATATAGGGCACTGGATCCCAGATAAAGTCTTCAGGAAGCCTTGTTCTTGGGATTTTAGGACCTGGGACCCACAATATGCAGGAAATATGTTCCCCTCCTTGGAAAGTATGGTAGTCCTATACCAAGGGCTACCAATTAAAAAACCTCTAAACAGTAAAAGGGCCCCACCACATATTGGAGCTTGCAGCAGAGATTGTCAGTGGCCCCTCAGCCCAGGCTCTCTTTGCTCTTGAGTATTATATTCCCAATTTTTAGTTACACAGATAGCTATACTGCATAATGATTGTAGTTTTCAGCCTCTTTTCCACCTAAGGGTTGAAATGCAGTGAAATCTTTTGATAAAATTCAGTAATGTGAGGGAAAAAAAAGAACTCTTAGTAAATTAGAAATAAAAGGGAACTTCCTTAATATAACAGATGGTATCTGTAAAAGAAAAAAATTCCTACAATAAATATTATACTTAAAGGTAAAAATTTTGAATATTTCTCTTTGGGATAAGGAATGAGAAGAGAATGCATGAGAGTACCACTTCTGTTCGACCCTGAACTGGAAGGTCTAGTGATCACTAAAAGGCAAAGCAATAAAAAAAAATTTTAAAGTTATGCAGGTTGGAAAGGAAGAAACAAAACTACTGTTATTCACAAATGATACAATGATGTGTATAAAAATTCAAAGAATTATGAGGTAAACTATTAATGTTAATAGTAGGGCTGAGCAAAATCCCAGAATTAAAAGTCAATATATGAAATAAACCATATTTTCAGACAACAGAATCAAACAGAAAGTGAAATCTTTAAAAAGATACCATTTATAAGCATATCAACAAATATAAAGTACTGAGAATAAATCTAACAAAAACATGCAAGATTTCTACAGGGGAAATTATAAAACCTTACTGAAGATACTAAAATAGAATTAAATAAATAGAGAAAATACTTTGTTCATAGAAAGAAAGACAATATTACAAAAGTATAAATTCTTCCCAGATTAATTTATAAATTCAATGCAATCTCAGTCCAAATACTAACTACTTGTGTGCATGCATGCATGTCTGTATGTATGTGATTTCACAAGTTGTTTCCAAAAAATTTATAAAAATGCAAAAGACCAAAACTAACCAAAACACTCTTCAAAATAAATACAAAAGTGGGAGAATTTGACAGGAAGCTTCCTTATAAAGCTCTGATAAGACAATGTTTATTGATAAGATATAAATAAAAAGAGTAATGGAACAGAATGGATACCTGGAAACAGTCCCATGTGAATGTAATTTATAATAGATGTGACAGAGCACTGAGAAAAAGAATTTTAAAAAAAAATTAATAGACTTTTTTTTTTTAGCAGTTTTAGGTTTACAGAAAATTGAGCAGAGTGTACAGAACAGAGTTCCCAAATATCCTCACCCCACCCTCCAATTTCCCCTATTATTTACATCTTGTACTTGTAATATTTGTTGCAATTAATGTGCCAATACTAATATCTTATTAACTAAATTTCATACTTTACACGAGGGCTCACACTTTGTGTTGCACATTTTTTATGTGTTTTGACAACTGTATAATGACATGTGTCCATCAATTTTCTGTATCATACAGAATAGTTTCACTGCCTTAAAAATCCCCTGTGCTCTGCCTATTCGTCCTTCCCTCTCTCCTAACTCCAACTCCTGGCAACCACTTGTCTTTTTTCTTAATTGAAGCATAGTTAATTTACAATTTTGTGTTAGTTTCAAATGCACAGCAAAGTCACTCAGTTATATATGTACACATACATACACGTTCTTTTCTTTTTCAGATTCTTTTCCATTATAAGTTATTACAAGATATTGAGTGTAGTTTCCTGTGCTATACAGTAGATCCTTGTTGCTTCTCTATTTTATATACAGTAGTGTATATATGTTAATCCCAAACTACTAATTTTTCTCCCCCCCCCATCCCCTTTGGTAACCATAATTTTGTTTTCTATGTCTGTGAGTCTATTTCTGTTTTGTAAATAAGTTCATTTGTATCATTTTTTTCAGATTCCATATATAAGTAATATCATATGATATTTGTCTTTCTCTGTCTGACTTACTGCACCTCATATGATAATCTCTAGGTCTATCCATGTTGCTGCAAATGGCATTATTTCCTTTTTTTATGACTGTGTAATTTTAACCACAGGTCTTTTTAATGAAAAACATACTTTCAAATAAATGGCTTCAGGACAATTAACTATACACAGGTAAAATTTTTTTAATTCAATCTTTATCTCACCCCAAACACAAAATCAATCACAGATGTATTAAAAATCTAAATGTATAAGCCAAAACTATAAAGTAGAAGAATATAAGAGAATATCTTTATGACCTTGTGGTGTAGATGGATTTCATAAACAAGATACAAAAGCACCAACTATAAAGGAAAACATGATAAATTTGACATTAAAATTAAGACATCTGTTCATCAAATGACATAAAAAGAGTGAAAAGATAAGTCATAAAGTGGGGGAAGAAAGATGTTTGCAGCAATATAACCAAAAAAGAACTACTAACATATATATAGAAGATATAGAGAGCTATAAATCAATCTCCCAAAAGACAAAAAAACCATACACAAAAATGTTCATAGTAACATTTTTCATAATGGCAAAAAACTAAAAACAATTATAAACCCATTAACAGAATGAGTAAATTGTGCTATACTCATACAATGGAATACTACAACACTGAAAATAAATGAGGTACAGAGATCCACAGAAATATGGATGTCTCAAAATATGTTGGAGAAAATCATAAAAATACATATAGCATAGTTCTGTTTATATAAAATCCAGAAATGGGCAAAAGTGAACTCTAAAGTTTAGGAATACATAAAGAAATGGAGAGAAACGTTTACTATAAAAGTCTTGGCAGCAGTTATCTCTAAGAGAGGAGTAGATTGTCACTAGGAAAGGATGCACTAAGGGTTTATGGAAAACCATTAGTGACCTATTTCTGGAAGTGTCTGTTCACTTCAGAAACTTTTATAAGGTAGTCCATATGTGTTTTATACATTTATTTGTATTGTGTTCCATTAAAAATGTTAATATTTAAAATGTGAGTTTAAAATAAAGCCACCTAGGGTGGAGTCAAGATGACGGACTAGGAGGACACAGAATTCATCTCTCCGCACAACTAGGGCACCTACCAGGCATCGGTGCTGGACCACAGACACCTAAGGAGATGGGAGGAACCCCCAGTGACCAGCTTGTGAGATCTTGGTTCCCAGGCCAGAGGTTGGGCCCAAGCTCCTGTGGTGTGAGCTCCGAGTCAAAACCACTGGACTAACAGAGAACCTCAGACACCAGGGACTATTAATCAGAGTGAGGCCTCCCAGAGGTCCTATTCTCACACCAAGACCCAACTCTATCCAACTGCCTGCAAACTCCAGTGCTGGACACCTCAGTCCAAACAACCAGTAAGAAAGGAATACAGCCCCACCCATCAAAAAAAAAAAAAGAGAAATGACAAAAAAATATGTTACAGAAGAAGGAGCAAGGTAAAAACCTACAAAACCAAATCAATGAAAATGAAACACGCAACCTACCTGAAAAAGAGTTCAGAGTTATGATAGTAATGATGATCCAAAATCTAGGAAACAGAATGGAGAAAATGCAAGAAACATTTAACAAGGATGTAGAAGAGATAAGGGGCAAACAAACAGTGATGAACAACACAATAACTGAAATTAAAAATACTCTAGAAAGAATTAATAGCAGAATAACTGATATAGAAAAACAGATAAGTGAGCTGGAAGATAAAATGGTGGAAATAATTGCCAGGGAGCAGAATAAAGAAAAAAGAATGAAAAGAATTGAGGACAGTCTCAGGGACCTCTGGGACAACACTAAAAGCACCAACACTCGAATTATAGGGGTCCCAGAAGAAGAAGAGAAAAAGAAAGGGTCTGAGAAAATATTTGAAGAGATTATAGTTGAACACTTCCCTAACATGGGAAAAGAAATAGTCACTCAAGTCCAGGAAGCACAGAGAGTACCATACAGGATAAACCCAAAGAGAAACATGCTGAGAAACATATTAATCAAACTATCAAAAATTAAATACAAAGAAAAAATATTAAAAGCAGCAAGGGAAAAGCAACAAATAATATACAAGGGAATCCCCATAAGGTAAACAGCTGATCTTTCAGCAGAAACTCTGCAAACCAGAAGGGAGTGGAAGGACATATTTAAAGTGATGAAAGAGAAAAACCTACAACCAAGATTACTCCACCCAGCAAAGATCTCATTCAGATTCGACAGAGAAATTAAAACCTTTACAGACAAGCAAAAGTTAAGAGAATTCACCACCAAACCAGCTTTACAACAAGTGCCAAAAAAGTTCTCTAGGCAGGAAACACAAGAGAAGGAAAAGATCTACAATAACAAACCCAAAACAATTAAGAAAATGGTAATAGGAACATACATATTGATAATTACCATAATGTAAATGGATTAAATGCTCCAACCAAAAGACATAGACTGGCTGAATGGATACAAAAACAAGACACATATATATGCTGTCTACAAGAGACCCACTTCAGTCTAGGGACACATACAGACTAAACGTGAGAGAATGGAAAAAGATATTCCATGAAAATGGAAATCAAAAGAAAGCTGGAGTAACAATTCTCATATCAGACAAAATAGACTTTAAAATAAAGACTATTACAAGAGACAAAGAAGGACACTACATAATGATCAAGGCATCAATCCAGGAAGATATAACATTTACAAATACTTATGCACCAAACATAGGAGCACCTCAATACATAAGGAAAATGCTAACAGCCATAAAAGGGGAAATTGACTGTAACACAATCACAGTAGGGGACTTTAACACCCCACTTTCACAGATGGACAGATTATCCAAAATGAAAATAAATAAGGAAACGCAAGCTTTAAGTGACACATTAAATAAGATGGACTTAATTGATATTTATAGGACATTCCATCCAAAACCAACAGAATACACTTCTTCTCAAGTGCTCATGGAACACTCTCCAGGATAGATCATATCTTGGGTCACAAATCTAGCCTTGGTAAATTTAAGAAAATTGAAATCTTGTCAAGTATCTTTTCTGACCACAACGCTATGAGACTAGATGTCAATTACAGGAAAAGAACTATAAAAACTACAAATACATGGAGACCAAACAATACACTACTGAATAACCAGGAGATGATAACTGAAGAAATCAAAGAGGAAATCAAAAAATACCTAGAAACAAATGACAATGAAAACACCACAACCCAAAACCTATAGGATGCAGCAAAAGCAGTTCTAATGGGGAGGTTTATAGCAGTACAATCCTACGTCAAGAAACAAGAAAAACCTCAAATAAACAACCTAAACTTACACCTAAAGCAATTAGAGAAAGGAGAACAAAAAAACCCCAAAGTTAACAGAAGGAAATAAATCATAAAGATCAGATCAGAAATAAATGAAAAACAAATGAAGGAAGCAATTGCAAAGATCAATAAAACTAAAAGCTGTTTCTTTGACAAGATAAACAAAATGGATAAACCATTAGCCAGACTCATCAAGAAAAAAAGGGAGAAGACGCAAATCAACAGAATTAGAAATGAAAAAGGAGAAATAACAACTCATTGCAGAAATACAAAGGATCATGAGAGATTATTACAAGCAAATATATGTCAATAAAAATGACAACCTGGAAGAAATGGACAAATTCTTAGAAAAGTACAACCTTCCAAGACTGAACCAGGAAGAAATAGAAAATATAAACAGACCAATCACAAGCACTGAAATTGAAACTGTGATTAAAAATCTTCCAACAGACAAAAGCCCATGACCAGATGGCTTCACATGCGATTTCTATCAAACATTTAGAGAAGAGCTAACATCTATCCTTCTCAAATTCTTCCAAAGTATAATAGAGGGAGGAACACTTCCCAGCTCATTCTACAAGGCCACCATCACCCTGATACCAAAACCAGACAAAGATGTCACAAAAAAAGAAAACTACAGGCCGATATCACTGATGAACATAGATGCAAAAATCCTCAACAGAATACTAGGAAACAGAATCCAACAGCACATTAAAAGGATCATACACCATTATCAACTGGGATTTAGCCCAGGAATGCAAGGATCCTTCAATATATGTAAATCAATCAATGTGATACATCATATTAACAAACTGAAGGATAAAAACCATATGATAATCTCAATAGATGCAGAAAAAGCTTTCAATGAATTTCTACACCCATTTATGATAAAAAACTCTCCAGAAAGTAGGCATAGAGAGAATTTACCTCAATATAATAAAGGCCATATATGACAAACCCACAGCCAACATTGTTCTCAATGGTGAAAAACTGAAACCATTTCCTCTAAGATCAGGAATAAGACTAGGTTGCCCACTCTCACCACTATTATTCAACATAGTTTGGGAAGTTTTAGCCACAGCAATCAGAGAACAAAAAGAAACAAAAAGAACCCAAATCAGAAAAGAAGAAGTAAAACTGTCACTGTTTGCAGATGACATGATTCTATACATAGAGAATCCTAAAGATGCCAGCAGAAAACTACTAGAGCTATTCAATGAAGTAGCAGGACACAAAATTAATGTACAGAAATCTCTTGCATTCCTATACACTAATGATGAAAAATCTGAAAGAGAAATTAAGGAAACACTCTCATTTACCATTGCAACAAAAAGAATAAAATACCTAGGAACAAACCTACCTAAGGAGACGAAAGACTTGTATGCAGAAAACTATAGGACACTGATGAAAGAAATTAAAGATGATACAAACAGATGGAGAGATCTACCAAGTTCTTGGATTGGAAGAATCAACATGGTGAAACTGACTATACTATCCAAAGCAATCTACAGATTCAGTGAAATCCCTATCAGCCTACCAATGGCATTTTTCACAGAACTAGAAGAAAAAAGTCCACAATTTGTATGGAAACACAAAAGTCACCGAATAGCCAAAACAATCTTGAGAAAGAAAATGGAGCTGAAGGAATCAGACTCCCTGACTTCAGACTATACTACAAAGCTACAGTAATCAAGACAGTATGGTACTGGCAGAAAAACAGAAATATAGATCAATGGAACAGGATAGAAAGCCCAGAGATAAACCCATGCACATATGGTCACCTTATCTTTGATAAAGGAGACAATAGTATAATATGGAGAAAAGACAGTCTCTTCAATAAGTGGTGCTGGGAAAACTGGACAGCTACATGTAAAAGAATGAAATTAGAACATTTCCTAAAACCATACACAAAAATAAACTCAAAATGGATTAAAGACTTAAATGTAAGGCCAGACACTATAAAACTCCTAGAGGAAAACATAGGCAGAACACTCTATGACATATATCACAGCAAGATTTTTTTGACCCACCTCCTAGAGAAATGGAAAAAACAAAAATAAACAAATGGGACCTAATGAAACTTAAAAGCTTTTGCACAATAAAGCAAACCATAAACAAGACGAAAAGACAACCCTTAAAATGGAAGAAAATATTTGCAGATGAAACAACTGACAAAGGATTAATCTCCAAAATATACAAGCAGCTCATGCAGCTCAATATCAAAAAAACAAACAATCCAATCTAAAAATGGGCAGAAGACCTAAATAGACATTTCTCCAAAGAAGATATACTGATTGCCAACAAACACATGAAAGGATGCTCAACATCACTAATAATTAGAGAAATGGAAATCAAAACTACAATGAGATATCACTTCACACTGGTCAGAATGGCCATCATCATGATATCTACAAACAGTAAATGCTGGAGAGGGTGTGGAGAACAGGGAACCCTCTTGCACTCTTGGTGGGAAATTAAATTGATAAAGCCACTATGGAGAACAGTATGGAGGTTCCTTAAAAAACTAAAAATAGGACTAGCATATGACCCAGCAACCCCACTACTGGGCATATACCCTGCAAAAACCATAATTCAAAAGAGTCGTGTACCACAATGTTCATTGCAGCACTATTTACAATAGCCAGGACATGGAAGCAACCTAGGTGTCCATCAACAGATGAATGGATAAAGAAGATGTGGCACATATATACAATGGAATATTACTCAGCCATAAAAAGAAATGAAATTGAGTTATTTGTAGTGAGGTGGATGGACCTAGAGTCTGTCATACAGAGTGAAGTAAGTCAGAATGAGCAAAAACTACCGTATGCTAACACATATATATGGAATCTTAAAAAAAAAAAAGGTTCTGAAGAACGTAGGCGCAGGACAGGAATAAAGATGCAGACCTACTAGAGAATGGACTTGAGGACACAGGGAGGGGGAAGGGCAAGCTGGGACAAAGTGACATGTTAACATTAACATATACACACTACCAAATGTAAAATAGATAGCTAGTGGGAAGAAACTGCATAGCACAGGAAATCAACTTGGTGCTTTGTGACCACCTAGAGTGGTGGGATAGGGAGGGTGGGAAGGAGACACAAGACTGAGGGGATATGGGGTTATATGTATGCATATGGCTGATTCACTTGTTGTGCAGCAGAAAGTAGCACAACATTGTGAAGCAATTATACTCCAATAAAGATGTTAAAAATATTTAAAAATAAAAGAATTGACATTATGAAAATAAATAAATAAATAAATAAATAAAATAAAGGCATCTAATTCTCACCTTTCTCACTTCTTTAATACATGCATAAATAGGGGACAAGGGATAGCTCTTCTTTACAACAAAATTCCAATTAATGAATTCAGAAGGGAGAGAGTGATGTCAACGACATGGTTTAATTGTTTTCCATCCTCATCCCTCATAGAAGATCAACTTTGACAATGACCCACAGATCAGTGTACTTTTGTCAGAGACTGGGTGTCTAGCAGAAACGTTCTAGCACACTGTTGGAGCAAAAAATCCAAGAATAGATGCATTGACTAGGGTAAGAAGAGCAGTTTCATTTTATCCATGTTACCCCTCTCCTCCAAGGCAGCACAGCCCAGTGTCAAATTCTTCCACAGGGAAAGTGAGAGAATAGTGAGTGACTGTCTGGCTTCCCCAGCCCTGTGGGACACTCCCCAAGAGGCCTACTTCTTTTTCACCCAACCCAGAATGCTGAGGTGATTGGCATGACTGAGGGGTTGGGAGAAGCTTGGAGCACAGCAACCAGGACTTGGAACTCATCAAAGGGCTGCAGATTCTACTCACCACATTGCAGACTCCATCAGGAAGCCCATTCATAAACCACTTTGGATGCCTTGCCTGCAGACTCCCCCAACTGGCCCATAGGCATCCCCAGTGTTCCACATACGTCACCCACACTCATATGGCCAGCTCTCTGCATATGCCTGCATGGACTGTGAGTATGAGCCTTTGCAGATGGCTTGAAAGCACACACAGAAAGCCAACACAGCTCTGCAGCATTGGGAGAAGGCACACAAACTTGAGCACTTGACGGCACTTCTCCAAGGAAAACAAAAGAGAGGCTCTCAGCATTCAACCTGGCTTTGCAGGATCAAGAGAAGGCATACAATCTTAAGAATAACCCAAGAGGGAGGAATAGGTGTGGAGTGGGTACATCCCATCCACAGAAAAGTTCTGAAAAAGCCTCAGAATCCCTAGTTGGGCTGACTTGTGAAGGTATTTCTCTCCTGAAGCCAGTGAGTAAAAACTGGAGGAGGTGATTCCTTCTTCTAATTCAAAGACAGCAATGCAAGACTTCAAGGAACACACACAAAACAATAAAGGAAACGTGGTACCATCAAAGGAATAGAATAATTTTCTAGTAATCATCCACAATAAATTGGAGATCTATGAATTTTCTGACCAAGAATTCAAAACAACTGTTTTAAGGAAGCTCAATCAGCTATAAGAAAACACTGACAGTTCGATAAAATCAGGTAAACAATAATGAATAAAATGAGAATTTCAACAAAGAGAAATCATATAAAAGAACCAAACAGAAATTCTGGACCTGAAGAATACAGTGAATGAAATTAAATATAGGCAACTGTGAGTGTCAACACCAGACTTGATCAAGCAGAAGAAAGAATCTCTGAATTTAAAGGCAAGGCATTTGAAATAATCCATTCAGAGAAGAAAAAGAAGAATCAAAAATAATGAAAAAGAGACTATGAAATTTATGGGATACCATCAAGAGATCTGATGTATGAATTATGGGGGTCCCATAAAGAAAAGAGAGAGAAAAAGTAGCAGAAAGCTTATTTAAAGAAGTAATGGTTGAGAAGTTCCCAAATCTGGGGAGAGAATTGGACATGAAGGTACATGACACTCAAAAATCCCTAAACAGGTTCAACCTAAAAAGGTTTATACTGAGACACATTATTATTTTAAAATTTGTTTTATTCAAGTATAGTTGATTACAATGTTATATTAATTTCTAAGGCAAATGATTCAGACATATATATATATTCTTTTTTATGAGCTTTTCCATTATGGTTTGTGACAGGATATTGAATATAGTTCTCTGTGCTATACAGTTGGACCTTGTTGTTTATCTATTCTCTGTATAATAGTTTGCAGCTGCTAATCCCAAACCCCTGATCCATCCCTCTCCCACCCCCCTCTCCCCCTTGGCAACTACAAGTCTGTTCTCTATGTCTGTGAGTCTGTTTCATAGATAAGTTCATTTGTGTCATATTTTAGATTCCACATATAAGTGATATCATATGGTATTTGTCTTTCTCCTTCTGACTTACTTCACTTAGTATGATAATCTCTAAGCCCATCCATGTTGCTACAAATGGCATTATTTCATTCTATTTTATGGCTGAGTAGTATTCTATTGTATATATGTATGACATCTTCTTTATCCATTCATCTCTTGATGGACACTTAGATTTTTTTCATGTCTTGACTGTTGTGAATAGTGCTGCTATGAACATAGGGGCACATGTTCTTTTTGAATTATAGTTTTGTACAGATATATGCCCAGGAGTGGGATTGCTGGATAATATGGCAACTCTATTTTTAGTTTTTTGAGGAACCTCCATACTGTTTTCCATAGTGGCTGCACTAATTTACATTCCCACAGTGTAGGAGGGTTCCCTGTTCTTCGTACCCTCTCCAGCATTTGTTTTTTGTCTACTTTTCAGTGATGGTCATTCTGACCAGTGTGATGTGGTACCTCATTGCAGTTTTGATTTGCATTTCTCTAATAATTAGCGATGTTGAGCGTCTTTTCATGTGCTCGTTGACCATTGTATGTCTTCTTTGGAGAAATATCTGTTTAAGTCTTCTGCCCATTTTTGATTGGGTTGTTTTCTGTTGAATTATATGAGCTGTTTGTATATTTTGGAAATTAAGCCCTTGTCGGTTGCATCATTTGCAAATATTTTCGCCCAGTCCATAGATTGTCTTTTTATTTTGTTTCTGGTTTCTTTTGCTGTACAAAAACTTGTAAGGTTGATTAGGTCCTATTTGTTTATTTTTGCTTTTATTTCTATTGTCTAGGGAGACTGACCTAAGAAAACATTGGTACGATTTATGTCAGAAAATGTTTTGCCCATGTTCTCTTCTAGGAATTTTATGGTAACATGTCTTATATTTAAGTCTTTAAGCCATTTTGGGTTTATTTTTGATACACAAAATATAATGAGAAAATAGTCAAATCATGCCACTACAGAAAGTCATCAAATCACAAAGGAAGATAGCAAAAGAAGAACAAAGGAACTACAAAAAACTCAGAAAACAGTAAGATGGTATTAGTAAGTCCTTACCTATAAATAATTACTTTAAATGTATGATCACTGAAATATTATTTAAAATAGCCAAATATGGAAACAACCTAAGTGTCCACTGATAGATCAATGGATAAAGAAGTTCTTTTTGATTTAAGGTCATGGAGATATTTTCCTACACCCTCTACCCAATATCCCCAACCCCATCCTGGATGATTTTGAAATAAATCTGAGACATATCATGAAATCCATAAATATCTTAGTATATATCTCCAAAACAATAAGGAATCTTAAAAAAGATAAATCCACAATACCATTATCAAGCCTAAAAAGGTAAAAATAACTCATTAATATTATCAAGTAAAGCAGCAGCTTATTTCTGAGTAGAAATGATTAGGACTGAATGTGGTAATGGTCTTAAGAAAAGAACTAATGAGCTGTGGGAGTTCAGGGAAGGGGGGTGGGTAGTTTCCAGCATTAAAGAACTTACCCAGGGGAAAGGATTATGTTTAGGACATCTCACAACTGTTTGTTTTCAGCTTTTCTCGGAAAAGTGGTTCTGAAATAGTACACAGGGGGAAGTCCCTCTTCTGCATCGAATACTTGTGGATATTGTGTTCTTTCCCTTAGTAAGTAGGAAATAACAGAGAGAGGGATTCAGTTAACAGCAAGGAAGTTGTACATTTACAATTTAGACAAATTCTGAGCATTCAAAGCCAAATTCTAATAATTCCAATATGGAGCTTATCTTCATATTCATCTTCCCAGTTGAAAGTATTCTCTTTCCCCTGGTTTAAAATCTTATCTCTAGCCATTGAGGGTATCTTTAAATTGCTTGCTTGAGACAAGGCTGTCTGGAATCATGTATTACCAAAATACACAAAACATTTTCCCGTGCCTTCCAGTCTCTTTAGTGTTTCCGAAAGATTTATTCAGGTCAGGTCTAGCACTAAAATTTAGTATCTAAAGATAGGTGAGAGGATGTTTTTCTTTATATAACTTTCACCTTTTAGGAAATCAGAATGCATGAGGTTAGAAAGCAAAATTTTAAAAAAACAGATAAAAAACCTATTCCAGTAAATAATGATAGTATTGGATTATAACCTATAGATAAAATATTCATGAATCCATATTGATATAAATAATCAAATAAGTAAATAAATGGGGTAGAAGGGAGAGCTCCTCCTTGCAACAGAATCCCAATGAATAAACATAAAAGGAATGATATAAATAGAAAATCACCTTTAGGTGATCACCATAATAATACTTTTTGCAAAGAAAACCATTGATAGATGTTAAAATTGTTGAGTGACATATAATGAAAAATAGAATATTTGCAGAGTCTCAAAGTATCTCACTGTATATTACTTAATTACAAAGGGAAAAAGAGTAACTTTACAGTGGGGAACCATGGCAGGATTCTGGTTAACCAAGGTTAGCATCATCAATAATAAAATATACTAGCATCATAAACTCTCAACATGATGTTCCTAGAAGGGACAAACAACATTTCTATGGTATTCTTATTCAAAATACGTTAACTTTAAAGAGGGACAGTTTTCAACATACTGACCAATACATCTCAAAATTGTCAAGGTTATGAAAGACAAGGAAATACTGAGGAACTATCACAGATTGGAGGAGACCAAGGGCACATGACAGCTAAATGCAACATGAAATCCTGGATTGGATCCTGAAATAGCAAAAGGACAGCAGTGAGAAAACTGGGAAATCCGAATAAGGTCTGTAGATTAAATGCATCATTGTGCCAATATTAGTTTTCTGGTTTTGATAATTGTATCATAGTTATGTAAGATGTTAACATTGGGAAAAACTCAATGGGAAATTTTTGTGCTATGTTTGCAACTTTTCTTTAAATCTAAAATTGTTTCAAAATAAAAAGTTAAACATTAAGGGGAAAAAAAAAACTCTTCCAACAGTACACAAGTATATCCTGGCTTGGATGAATCCATTTACAAACATCTTACCCTTTGTTTTTCTGTTTTGTTTTTTTTTTAGAAATTCACGTTCTTTTATTTATTTATTTATTTATGACTGTGTTGAGTCTTCGTTTCTGTGCGAGGGCTTTCTCTAGTTGTGGCAAGTGGGGACCACTCTTCATCGCGGTGCACGGGCCTCTCACCATCGCGGCCTCTCTTGTTGCGGAGCACAGCCTCAAGACACTCAGGCTCAGTAATTGTGGCTCACGGGCCCAGTTGCTCCGCGGCATGTGGGATCCTCCCAGACAGGGCTCGAACCCATGTCCCCTGCATTGGCAGGCAGATTCTCAACCACTGCGCCACCAGGGAAGCCCATCTTACCCTTTGGATGGCTGGGCTGGGCTGGGCCATATTAGAACAGAGGAAATTTTTTTTTTTTAATTAACATCTTTATTGGAGTATAATTGCTGTACAATGTTGTGTTAGTTTCTGCTATATAACAAAGTGAATCAGCTATATGTATACATATATCTGCACATGCCCTCCCTCTCATGTCTCCCTCCCATCCTCCTTATCCCACTCCTCTAGGTGGTCACAAAGCACCGAGCTGATCTCCCTGTGCCATGCAGCTGCTTCCCACTAACTATCTATTTTACATTTCATAGTGTATATATGTCAATGCCACTTTCTCACTTCTTCCCAGCTTACCCTTCCCCCTCCCAGTGTCCTCAAGTCCATTCTCTGCGTCTGCATCTTTATTCTTGTCCTGCTCCTAGGTTCATCAGAACCTTTTTTTTTTTTTTTTAGATTCCATACATATGTGTTAGCATATGTTATTTTTTTGCTCTTTCTTACTTCACTCTGTATGACAGACTCTAGGTCCATCCACCTCACTACAAATAACTCAATTTCATTTCTTTTTATGGCTGAGTAATATTCCATTGTATATACGTGCCACATCTTCTTTATCCCTTCATCTGTCGATGGACACCTAGGTTGTTTCCATGTCCTGGCTATTGTAAATAGTGCTGCAATGAACATTGTGGTACATGACTCTTTGAATTATGGTTTTCTCAGGGTATATGCCCAGTAGTGGGATTGCTGGGTCATATGGTAATTCTATTTTTAGTTTTTTGAGGAACCTCCATACTGTTCTCCATAGTGGCTGTATCAATTTACATTCCCACCAACAGTGCAAGAGGGTTCCCTTTTCTCCACATCCTCTCCAGCATTTATTGTTTGTAGATTTTTTGATGATGGCCATACTGGCTGGTGTGAGATGATACCTCACTGTAGTTTTGATTTGCATTTCTCTAATTATTAGTGATGTTGAGCATCCTTTCATGTGTTTGTTGGCAATCTGTATATCTTCTTTGGAGAAATGTCTATTTAGATCTTCTATTTTTGGACTGGGTTGTTTGTTTTTTTGATATTGAGCTGCATGAGCTGCTTGTATATTTTGGAGATTAATCCTTTGTCAGTTGCTTCATTTGCAAATATTTTCTCCCATTCTGAGGGTTGTCTTTTCGTCTTGTTTATGGTTTCCTTTGCTGTGCAAAAGCTTTTAAGTTTCATTAGGTCCCATTTGTTTATTTATTTTTTTTATTTCCATTTCTCTAGGAGGTGGGTCAAAAGGATCTTGCTGTGATTTATGTCATAGAGTAGAACAGAGGAAATTTGCTCCGCAGAGCAAGGCATTTTCTTGGAGATCTCTAACTCACTAAATGCTGTGAAGCCTTCAGAACAAACAACAGAATAGTAAATGTTGGGAAATGTTTCTTTTATGCTCCATGCAGGGTTTAGAGCACCTCTGGGAGTAGTTTTTGTTTTTTCTCGAATAGTTGGAGACATAAGGAGCCATTCTTAGGCATGACTGTGGACTAGAGGAAGCCTTCTATGCCATAGGCAGACTTTCTGGTCCCTGACTCTTTTGTTTTCTTTTTTCTTTTTTTAAAATTTTTATTGGAGTACAGTTGATTTACAATGTTGTGTTAGTTTCAGGTATACAGCAGAGTGAATCACTTATACATATACATATGTCCACTCTTTTTTTTTTTTTTTTTCAGATTCTTTCCCCATATAGGCCATTACAGAGTATTGAGTAGAGTTCTCTGTGCTATACAGCAGCTTCTTATTAGTTATCTATCTTAACCTTGAGCATCTTTATCATCCCTTACTCTTCCCTCCATCCTACTCTTAATACACTCCCTAGACACTAACCTCTGAAGTAAAAGTAAAGCAAGCACAAGTCAGAAAAAAATCTCATAAAACATGCACACATGAGTGTACGCATGTGTGTCTATAGTTTAGGCAGTTCTAATGCCATCAAATATCCAAACTTCTACTTCTCCATCCACAGGGGAGCAGCAAAACTGTAGTCATGTAAGTTTGTACCTGCTGCTGTAGCGTCTCCCTTTCTGCCCCTTTTCTCTTTAAATGGCATACCACTCATCGCCATTTCCATTTTACACAACTAGCTCTTCCCTGCTTTGCTTTCACATCCATTTCTAAAGAAGAAAGAGATCCAATAGCTTAATTATATTGACAGAATGTCTGTCACACTAATATAATGTTCCTTTCCTTTCATGGACAGCCTGAATATTTTAAGGGCTTGGGAAATTACACTTCAGGCCAAAAATGATGCTAAGCCTTACCCTGACCCCCATGAGCAGGAAATGCTCCTGGCCCCACCAATATCTTGAGGTAGGGGCAGGACGTTCAGGTCGACTGCCTTGGAATGAGACCTCTGACTTAGAAAGTTCATGAGGAAGTCTCCCAACAAAGCTCCGTGCCACCCTGAACCCTCACAGCCATGGTGGAGTCTGGGAGACAATTTGATCTTCCTCTGTATACTGTCCAATTTAGATGTGTGAATCATCCAAAGAAAGCCCTATACACTCACCCCCAGCTGCTTTCAGCCTTGTTCACTAGTGCTGTCTCTGGTGATGGCATATGTGGAAACAATATCAGGAGATCCCCCTATCTTACTAATTGATAAAAAGATATTTGAGAACAAAGACTAAGATTGCTATGACTACTGATTTTTTAATAGTTCAATCTTTATCATGTGTTTCTGACCTCCCTACTCTTCTTCCCCCTACCACTGTTGTTACAATAGTATGATTAATCTACAGTCCTTATTAGAATTTCACCAGTTATCCCATTACTGTCCTTTTCCTATTCCAGAATCCAATCCAGGATCCACACTGGATGTAGTTATCATGTCTCCTTGGCCTCCTCCAATCTCCAAATACCTTTGGATGCTTTCTTTCCTTTGACCCCAGCAAGATTGTAATTTACAAAGCTGAGTTTCATTGACTCTTAGTGCGGCATGGACCAGTGGAATCTATACAACAAGCTGCCATGCTGCAGGTGAACATGGAGCTGTCACGCAGGACTGCTTTGCTTCTCGCACGTCTCCACTTTGCCTAATAGGAGAGCTCTGAAATCAAGGAGGTCTGGGGACTTAGACCAAAATTTCAAGCTATAAGCACAAGGTAGTTTTGAAGTCTCATGATTAATCTTTAAAGTTTTCAGGAATTTTATATTTTACTCAAAATTCTGCATATTTATTTTTAATTCAGAAAGAATTCTTCCTTAAATTTTATAACAAAATTAACATGCCAGGAAGTTGTACCATGTTTATTCCCTGACTTGAAATGTTCATTGTTCATCCCTGCATACTTCAGTCTGAGAAGCTCAAACAGCGTCATTTTACCATTTCAGAAGTCTGACTGGATCGCACAGCCATCACAACTAAATGCTGGTGTCCAGCCGCCACCTACAGCACTGTCCCTATAGGCGAATGCCTTCCAAGTTGCAAACAACTGACTTACAAATTTTGGCTCACAATCTACTTATAAGTTGGGAACTGTTTGTTCTAATACAATATCCTTGCCACAGGGTATGTCATCACAACAAACGGTTCTTTTAATTTCTGTGAAAACGCACCACTTCTTCAAGTTATATGTTGATTTTTTTTTTTTTTTTTCCTCTAGATATCAAATGGCCTTCAAGCAGAGTCTCCCAGTATGACTATCTAGTTGGGAAAACAGTCTGCCAACAACAAAAAGAAGATACATGAAAAAGCAAGATTGAACAGAACTCATTTATAAGCAAGGGCCTTTGATTCTGTACTCTGTCCTTCAGCTTCAGAATTCAATTTTCCTACTCAATTTTCTGCTGTTCAAATGATGCAGTCATTTCGTTGCTTGGATATAGATGGTAGGCTCCAGCTCTGAAAGCAACAAAGTTGGTGAAAATCTCACAGGAAGCCAAGCTCTTCTTTGTCTTTTGTCAAGGCCCTTTGTAGTTTCAAAATGATCAAAAGCGAGTGCAGGTGAAAAGCAAACACTGCGGTGAGTGAAGCAAAGGGCAAGCCCTGGAAATTTTATTCTCCTTGGAAGACAGGTTTTACTGAAGGGAGAGTTGGGGGCGGGGTATTGTACCCTGAGGTCACTGGAGTTGAATTTTGAACTTCCCAGACCCATTTTAGAATTGGGTCAATGCTGTTATTGGTTCTTGGCTACGGGAAACTTCTGTCAGAGGGGATATATTTTCTTCCCCTTAAATGATTTTTTTTTTCTAATCCTGCTGCTTCCCCTCCTTCAGGTATCATGCTTGAGGAAAGTGACATCATCTATGTGGCAGTGCTTTCCGGGTTCCTTACAGATGGAGGTAATTGCAGATGGAAAACATACCACAGGAGGAGACTACCGGTGACCATGAGAATTTAAAAGCTGGCATGCGTAGATCATAATGCTCTCTGAAAATCTGACTTCCTGAGTAACTTACAGTTCTTTCAAGATGGAATGTTCTCTGTCTTCACTTATGATTTGGGATAATTGGATGCCTTAAGGGAGCCTTGAGACGTATTGTATTGAAAGAGCCTCGCCTGTGTGCGTGACTCATGCCAAAATAGAAGTAGATTAAACTTCACGTCACTGGCATCAAATTCCTAGCCTCTGAGAGTTTATCTTTTATATTAGGGGTCTGCAAACTACAGCCCTCCAGCCAGATCTGGCCCATGGCCTTGTGCGTTTTTTTGTTGTTATTCAGCCTACCAGTTAAGAATTTTTTTAATACTTTTAAATGGTTGCAGAAAAACAAAAATATTTTGTGACACATGAAACTTACTTGAAATTCAGATTTAAGTGTACATGAATATAATTTTATTGGAAACACACCCATGCCCATTCATTTATGTATGGCTTTTGGCTGCTTTCGTGTAACAACTTCAGAGTTGAGTAGTTGCAATAGAAACCATGTGGCCTGCAAAGCTTAAAATATTAACTATTTGGCCCCTTTTGGGAAAACTTTGTCAACCCTTGTTCCATATCCACTGAGAATTCGCTTTTGCTCAGTGATGTGCAGCAAGAAGGTGGGCATGTCTGGGGCAGGGGACACACATAAGGGAGTGGGGGGCAGGCCAGGGGAAGCATGAGGAGCTTTAGAAGACATGCTTGCCAGTGTCACCGGCTGTCTGCAGCTAAAGCTGCTCTTTGCTTTGCTCCAAAGAATTTTATGCACATTTTTAATAAAAGGAACAAAGATCCCAGTAAAAGTTGGATAAATTAGGATACAGAAAAGGAGAGAATAGCTGTCTCTGTAGCATAGTCATGCATTTTTCTCTATCTCTGACTCTTCCTCTCTGCCTCACTATCTTTTGTGGTTCCTCTTGAAATGAGAATTGTAAGAGGAGGAAGAGGAAGAGAGACAGAAAGAGAGAAAGAGTTTTAGATGAAAGCAGAGGACTCAGGTAATTGAGTAGAGGACAAAGGAGCCATCAAAGTGAGAATGGTAGAGATAAAGATTATGGAGTAGTGAGAAGGGCCTTACAAAAAAGTTCTGAGCCATGGATGGTGCCATCCTCTATTCCTGCTACAAATTAAGCTTTCTAAGAGGAGGCCATAGAGACTTTATTAATTGATTGATTGACTGGAATAAAGATCAAGAAAATAAGGATGTAGAAAGAGGGTGGAAGTGAGACATGGCATCAAAAATTAATTTTGCTAGCTGTTTTGTGATAAAAAGCAGTTTTTTTTTAACTTGTTGCCATTGGACTCTAGATTCAAATAAAAGCTTGTACATGAACCTACTATATAGATGACATAAAGATGGACCAGCAGGGACTTAAGCTGGCCTGACCTCCAGCCACGCACACTCCCCTCCCTTCATCAGGGATTTCCACAGGGATTTCACGGCGCGTGCGCGCGTGTGCTCTCTCTCTCCCAAGAATAATCGCCACTTTCTCATTTGGGGGTGGGGGAGGGGTCATTCTGACGTTATGGGAGTCATTTTGAATCTAATTAACAGGAAGAGGGAGAACATGAACGTGCGTTTGCAGCCTTTGTCCACACTGGACTTGTATAACTGCCATAAAGTGGTTTGCAGTTTGGTAATCACACAGATAAATTCACAGCTCACACATTTTTAAACTATGTTGTAATTCTCCCATGAAACCCAAAAACACTAAGGAAAGGGTTAGTTTATGATGCATATGAAGCAGACGTAGGTTTGTTTCATTTGGTGTTGGGCAACTTTTTAGGGCATCAGACACCTAGAAGAAGAGGACCATTAATCCCTAATTTTAAAATAACAGCATTAGCAGCACAGGGACTACCATGCCCTGGAGTGAACAGGACTCTTTGTAACCTTAATCCATGGCAGATTTAGATTTACAAAGGCATTTGCCATTTGTGTTGAACAAGTCAGTGTGAACAATTAAGGATCAATTTGTTGACAAATGTGCCAAGATAACAACTGGTCTTCCTTTTAAGAGTTTTCCATCCTTTTTCATTCTGTGGCACACAGGTCAACTTGTTAGAAGACCAGAAGACATGGGGTTTTCTGCACCCTCCTTGCCATTTACTTGTTCAGACCACACAAACCAACCACATTAGAAAACACACACAAATGTGCCAAGAACTCCTGCCTCTCTCTCCATCACATTTGTAGCCACCTTTTCCTAATGGAGCATGGAATTCCATAACCTCAGGGAACATCGGGACTACTTCAAAACACTCCCAAATGTTCTAGAAAATGGATTTGGACCTCGCTTATTATTTTGCCTTGAGAAATGCATTACCAACATTTGTGCTCAAAGAGGTTGTTCTACTACCCTGAAACATTGCCTTGGAAATAAATGTACAGTGAGGAGCAGACAACTGAAGCCCTCTACCCCTCCAGCCTCACCTCTTCCCTGTGGTTAAAGGAAGCATTATACTTCCCATCAGCTCTACACCAAAATCAACAGGAAGAAAAACGTTAAGCACAGAATATGAATTATCTACTATTTACATAAAGAAGACTCCCCTAAGGATCCCATTAACATTTAATGTATTTCAAAAGACAACCACATGACTTCCGGGTAGGCAAATATCTAAATCAACAGATGTTCAAGTTAACATAGGGAATCACAGCCTCATGCTGAAAATAGGACCTCTATAATTCAGCTCCAGTGTGAGCTAAAATCATGGAGTACACAGAAAGCTCTCCTAAATAATTCAGTCAGGATGATCATTAATGACTTGTAGGGCTTATGGTCTCTGAATAACAGTTCTTTGTGAAAGGCAGGAGTTGGAGGGAAATGTTATTACTCTTGCATAGGTGGTTAAACTTGAACAAAAATATAAGAAGTAATATCAGCATGAAATGACTGTTTTTCTTGTGCAGAAACTCTTATCAAAATCAAAATCTTACTTTGGAGCAGTAATAAATCTGCTCCTGATTTGCTCTGCCTGGAGTTTGAGCAGTTATCAGATGATTATGCCTCAAATAGATTTTCAGGGTTCCACTTCCCTGTACCAAACAGCAAAGGGATATTTCATGCTCCACTACTTAACTGAGCATCCTGTTCCTATATGAAAGCTTAAGAAGGTCAGAGAAATTTAGAAAGATTAAATGCATTATGACTCTGGAAATAAATTGTTAGGGCAGAGAAATGCTTGAAAACCTCATGACTCTTTTGCAGTAATGTCTAGTTTAGAGGTTGTATGGGGTAGGAGAGTTGTGTTTGAGGAGGAAGAGTTGAATGTGGAGGAAGGAAGAAAGCCATAATGTACAGAGTTAAATGATGGTGGGTTATTACTTGACAGTAAGTTTGAAATGGTTCCAAAGAATAGTAAATGAAAAGGCTAATGTGGGAAAGGTTTGACATTATTAGTGAACATGATGACTGATGGGAGGCTTCCTCCAGGAGGACCTAGACAATACACTGGCTTTAAAAGCAGACCTGAGTGTTGCACAGATGAAGGGAGCTCAAGCTTAAAGAGGTCTTTACAATTTTCAGTAATAACTAGGCAGAAAGACTCATAATCCACAGGACAATGGTATTTTTGTAGCCTGTAGGAGGACAGCAACTCACAGTGCTGTAGCAAGGTAGAAAATGCAGAAAGAGGCTAAGCAAAGTGCAGAAGGCAGCGAATTCAAATTCAAAGTAATCACAACTCCAGCAGCTGTATGTTGCTCTCTGGTAACGTCTCTGATAGTCAATTGATAGTCAAGTTTTTATGGAATATAAACCATCGACCCACTACAGAGCAAGGTGCTGTGAGACAAAAGCCCAAGGGTTTAAGGTCTAGCTCAGAACACAGAGCCATTTAATGAACCAAAATGTATATAATAATATATCAGATTATGTGTATGTGATACTAATAATTTGAAGTTCAGAATAAATATAATAAAGTGTGAATTATTGCTATAGACAGAAAATGGGCTGAGTTCACCAGGGAAGGCTTTAAGAGAAGTAATTTAGGAAAGATTTCTCAAGAATGGATGCAGTGGTTCAATACCCCCTCCTTTAATTTTGATTTTGAAACATAATGGTCTTCATTTCTGTTGCCCACATTGTAATAAAAGCCTAACCTAATGGTGTGACTCTAAGAATGGGAACTGCAGACAGAGTATAAGGATGTAAGCTTTGTGAGGCTGTGAGATAAATATTTCACTTGGATGCAATTTGCAATTTTTATGCATATAGCTTTCCTGAGAGTGTGATTGAAATTAGAAAATCTAGAAGAGAGAGGGAGAGGTCTATTCTCAGAGAACAAAAAAATTCTAAAATTCTTTTTGTACAGAAAGAATACTGCAGCTTCTTAACCCCTGAATGTCATACATTTTGAACATGTATGACAAAAAGATTAAACATTAATAATATACAATGAAAATTAATTTTATAAATGTATTTATTACCTCAAATTCTAGTTTTCTTAGTTTAACTGAAGTCATATTTAATAAAAAGAAAAAAATTTTAATGAAGAAAAATGGAACACCTGATGGTAGTTTGCGAAAGATGGAAAGGAGATTATGATGATAACTTTGGTAATGTTCTAGAAATTATTTTTAATAGACTTGATTTTTTAAAGACTTTATTATTTTAGAACAGTTTTAAGTTCACACAAAATTGAGGAGAAGGTACAAAGATTTCCCATATGTCCTTGCCCTACACCTGCAGAGCCTCCCCACTATCAACATCCCCCACTGGAGCAGCACATTTGTTACAATTGATGAACCTACATCGACACATCATAATTCCCCAAAGTCCATAGTTTACCTTAGGGTTGTCTTTTGGTGTCGCACATTCTATGGATTTGAACAAATGTATAATGACACATATCTATCATTATAGTACCATAGAGTATTTTCCTGCCCTAAAAATCCTCCGTGCTTCACCTATTCACCCTCCTCTCCTCCAACCCCTGATAACCACTGATCTTTTTACTGCCTCCATTGTTTTCCCTTTTCTAGGATGTCATATAGTTGGAATCATACAGTATATAGCTTTTTCAGATTGGCTTCTTTTACTTAATAATATGCGTTTAAGATTCTTCCATGTCTTTTTAGTACTTAATAGCTCATTTTTTTCAGTAGACTGTGGTGAGTAATAAAATACTGTCACCAGGCAAAATCCTGCAAAACCCACTTCAGGCAGAAAAAGAAAAAAAGATAGCCTTAATTACCAGAGCTCAGACACAGTCCAGCGTTAGCAATACAGAATGGATCTACAGTTGAGTCAGTCAGAAGCATCAGCTTTCAATGCAGTAAAAAGAGTCAAATAACAAGTCAAACAAGCTGGCTGATCCCAAGTCCACAGGTGAGGTGACAGACAACATGAAAGAGGAGTGAAGGAATAGAAATGGCAGGCAGATCCTAATACCCTCTCTGCTAGGAGACCTCACAACTTCTCTGTTGCTTTCATCACTACACCTTCAAGAGATGGCTTTCATAAGTTCTTCTGCTTTCATTCTGTCCACTGTTCAAATCTTATAATGCCACCTTATCTGTTCCTCTTGTACAATTATCCTGCAACAAAAGAATCACATTCAGGGCATTGGTGGCCGGAACAACTGGTAGAAGACTCCTGTTAAATCCAAGTCTTCCTTGCTCTCCTCTTGACTTTTACAGTAAATGTCCAAACAACTGTCAATACCTCCTATGTGGTTTGTAGAAGTCACGCATGGCTGTCCTTCCTATGGATCTGCCTATAGGTTAACGTATCTGTTCTCTTAAGTCATGACTTCTACTTATATCTCTCAGAGACAAGCTTTTCCTGTCTCATGGCCACCATCTTACATAGATCACTAGGGTAGAGGCCATTAATAACAGGAACTATTTTCTTATTTAAATTTTCATGACAAACATCTAACTGCCCAGAACATAGTAAGTTCTAGATGCCAAATACATGTTTCTTGACTGATTGGATGACGTTTTCTTCAGTTACTTTAGCTTTAAAGAAATCAGTTTTCAGTGACTTTCTTCTCCAGCTCCATTAACAGCCTTCACACTGAAATAATTAGCTATTGCCTTGGGTCTTGGGAAGGAGAAACAACTTCCAGACCCTGGCTATTAATTTAGGAGGATTCATATTAGATACAGAATTAGTGTCATGCTTGATTCAGCCTTTCATGTCTTGAAACATGCCTCAGGCCACATCTGAATGCACCGAAATGCAGCAGGAATTCTAGAGCTGTGGTGAATCTTGGTCATGGCCATCAGCAGAGGAGAACACACAAAGTACATAATCTCATGCTAGACACTGTGAGGGTGAACAGAGCAGGAAGAAAGCCACGCGAAGCCCTTGAAATGTCTATACTCATAGGGATAACCCAGACATGCAAACATATCGAAAGTTCGAGCAAGGTTTTGAGCTCCCCAAAAGTTTGATAATCAACTGATCTTAGTTCTATAACTTAATAGGGACAACTATGCAAGTAATAAAGGACCAGTGTCTACAGTTGTCCCTACCTTTTCCCCTAATATGTTCCCAATCCCTATTCACCTATCCACCTTAAATCATTTTAATTTGTACTATCACCCAACACACACACATACATACACACTTGCCCCAATTGCCCAACTATATACTAATCTATCTTGACTAAAGTGTGAAAAAAACTTATTTTCTTCTAATTTAGTCAAACTAATGTGAAAGTTTTTAAAAGAAAACTTTATGGGAAAAGAACTAAGAGAACACAAAACAAAACAAAGAGTGTAGAAACAGATGAATTTCACAGAAACATATGTATACGAGCCAAATTTAACTCAGTTTAGTACATTTAACAGGTTAGATTGGCTGGCCCCAATTTCCTTCACTTCATGAGGAGGGAATCCTTCCAGCACCGACCATATTTGCACATCAATAGTAATTTCCATGACTAGGCCTCACTCAGTGATGCAGGCACCCCCGTCAATGCTCCCTCCAGAAGATGATTTGCAATGGCTGCATGTCCTCCCATCAAAAACAAAACAAAACAAAAAAAAACAAAAACACTGAAAACAAAACAAAAATAAAGTACACATTTTTGTAACTCCATTCACCACCAAACTTCTTGAAAAACAAAGCTAAACTCACTGCCTTCCCTCCATTTGACCCCCTGCCAGTCATCTTTATCCCACTGCACTTTGCCTCCTGCCTCTAGCACTTCTCTAGAGCTGTTCCCAGAAGGTCTGAAGCAACCTCCTGATTGCCAAACCCAATTCCCAGTTCTCTAGACTTGTTGTTTGACCCTGTTGGCCAACTCTTCATTCTTGGACCTCTTTTCCCTCGGTTTCTGTAATCCTTCTGGTTAAAATCCTACCAGATAATGTTTGTGTTTGTTAGTTTCAAAATTGACTTGAAATGGCTGATAAATAATATGAGTTTCTATTACATGCTCTCTTTCTACCACTCTGGCCATTCTCTTTGTTTCTTTCTCTGTCTCTCTTTCTGCCTGTCTCTCTCCCTGGTAGTAACTTTGTGTTTACCTATTTCTTAGATGTAGTTATTTATTCTGCCTTTATCTGCATCAGTTCCCCACTTCTCCCACAAAATTTCTTCTACTTCTATAGCTCCAACTGTCACTTAATGAGCAGAAGCCTTCTTAACTGACCTCATAAACTCTTTATTCTTGCTCCTGTTTCCCACTGTCTGCTGTCTACTGCTACATTCCCTGGTGGGCTTTACCCTTGGCCTGGAGGGGTAAATGGAGAGGGCAGTCTACACACCCCTTTTGCAGCCACAGGTCTTTGCATATTAAAAGTTTACTGACTCTTTAATGCATACTTTGAATTATACCACTTTTATCTCCTCAGTCAGTATTCATCAGTCCTTCCTATAAACCATCCTGACCCTGCATTACCCTTGTCTTGTAAGATCTCTCATAGTATGTCATGCAAATTACTAGATTATAAACTCTCTGAGGATGGAAATCAATCTTGAGTACTTGTATTTGCTTAGTACAGTGCCTTGCATTAATTCATTCACAGGTTCACTTATTTTTAACAAGGAGTATTCATTGACCACCTATTAATGCTAGACACATTTTGGGCATTGGAAGTACAGTGGTGGGTAAGACAGATACAGTCCCTACCCTCAAGAGACTAGTTCAAGAAAACAGCCATATAAAGGAAACAGGCTAATTGCAGAGAGTAGCAAGTACTATGAAGAAAAGAACGTAATGAGATAGAGACTGCTGGGGCTAACTTTATACATGAAATTCAGGAAGGCTTTCTGACATCTGAGCTGAGATCTAAATAAGAACAAGCAAGCCACACACACACACACACACACACACACACACAAATCCTGAGAAATAACATTCCAGATAAAGGGAATAACAAGATTAGAACAGAGAGGTAAGGAGGAGGGAGATTGTGTAGGACTGTGTAGTCCTTGAAAAGGATTTTGGATTTATTTTTAATTCAATGGGAAAATATGAGGGTATTAATCAGAAAAGTGATGTGAATTCCAGTTTTAAAGTTCAGATTTATTTTTAATAAAATGGGAAAATATAGGAGGATACAAATCAGAGAAGTGATGTGATCTGAATTCCAGTTCTGGTTACTATGTGAGGAGCAAACTGAAGAGTGGACATAGGAGATTAGGTAAGAGGTGACGCAGGAGCCCAGGTGAGGAACAATGGTGATTTGTATTAGTTTGGGACTTAGGAGATGGTGGAAATGGTTATATTTGTGATAGATTTTAGAGTTTGCTCTAACAGGATTTGAGTTAAACAAGATGGGGACTGAGAGAGTTATCACACAGTAGTTACTTAATAAAGGTTTGTTGATTGCCTCATGGCTGATGACTTCAGGTACTTCCAAGGTAAGTGATCTTCTAAGATCCTACAAGTATGGTTTAACAATACAAAAAAAAAAAAGTTAGCCAGAACTATATATATAATTCCTACCAAGGGAAGAAGTGGTATTTCAATTCCAGCCTAAGTCCAAATGCCACAACCCCTACCCCCATTTGCACCACATATTTCTATATTTCTCAGGAAAATAATTAAGCATTTTTAAGTGGATTTAAAGGAAATGTAGAATGAAATCTGTGAATATGTATATGTAGAGCTATCTGCCTTTGTCTTTGGGCAGGTCTTTTTATGTTTCTAAGCACACAAAAGACCTCAGACTCTTTAAATGAATTGACAGTTTAACCTGAATCATTTAAAGGATCATTTGAAGATGATAAGAAGAAACTTTGCTTTGACCAGCTCATAAATGCACTTTTAGTAGTTCATTAAAGTTGTGAGAGTTTTCTCTACAAATGAACAATTTTTATATAAGTTATTTTAAGAATCTCCTAAATGGCTCCCAGCATGTCTGTTGTCGCAAGAATAAAATAAAAATGCTTAGAGGGAAAATTTTAGCGACTTCAAAAAACACTTAAATAAGAGTTCAATTTGTAGTAGTTTTCAAAGCTCACCAGGCCTACAAATATGCTTCTGGCCAAGTTTGCACTGACTCTTCCTGCAGAACTAAGCATGCCTCTGCTCTCTTAGGCACCTTCAATTCCAATGATGTATATATGTATCTAAGTATGTATGTATGTATCTGTCTAATTGAGTTTATGGAGTTTTTTAAAAAACAATTTTAGATTTACAAAAGAATTGCAAAATTTTACAGAATTTCTATATACCATTCCCCCAGTTTTCTCTCATGTTTACATTTTACATAACCATAGAATATTTATGAAAACTAAGGAATTAATCTTGGTATGATTAACTAATAAACAGAGCTAATTCAGATTTTACCAGTTTTTTTTTTTTTCATTGACTCTCCTTTGTCTATACCGTGGGATCCTAAATTATACTTAAATCAGCAAAACTCCAGCCCCACAGGCCAAATCTGGCCCGCTTTCTGGTTTTGTAAATAAAGTTTTTATTGGAATACAGCCATGATCATTTATTTCCTTATTATCGCTGTCTACTTTGACACTAAAATGGTGGTGATGAATAGATGTAACAAAGACTATATGGCCTACAAAGCCTAAAATATTTACTATCTGTGTCTTTACAAAAAAGTTTGCCCACCCCTGATTTAGATGTAATGTCTCTTGGTCTCCTCCAATCTATGACAGTTCCTTAGTCTTCTCTTATGTTGCATGACCTTGACACCTTTGAAGAGTACTGGTCGATTCTTTTGAAGAATATTCCTCAACTTGGGTTTGTCTAATGTTTCTTATAATTACCTTGAGGCTATGTATAATTGGGAAGGCTACCATAGGGGTGGTGTGCCCTTCTCAGGGTTTCATATCAGGGATCATGATAGCTATTAATACTGGGGATGTTAACCTCGATCATCTGGCTAAGGTGGTAACTTACAACATAGTAATTTTCCTTTGTAATTACTAAATATTTTGAAAGAGATATTTTGAGATTATACAAAAAACCTGGGTTTTTTTTTTTTACTTAATAAGAATTTTATTTTGATCTCATTTTATAGGTTGAAGAATGCCTCATCTGATATAAAACAAATGGTTAAAAGTGAAACACACTTGGATATTACTGCTGATCTCAGAAAGAAACTCCATGGGGCTAAGAAAGAAAAATTAGAAATAACAACTAAGCACAATGCAGAGGTAGAATTTATTTTCTTCTCAAATAATGTTAAAAGTAGGGTTTGATTATTTTAGATTCATTTCATATTAGAAAATCCTTGTTTTAACATTTATCGCTATAACATTCTTGTGTTTAAAAAGGGAATTATAATAAAACAGATGGTTTTTAAAATACAGTGGAATTGTATAGGAGTATTAAATTAGAAATTTAATCAACTATTATGCTTTTTGGTATGTTGTCTTAATTTTATTTTAATTAGTGTTATACTTGATCAGAAGTGTTAATTGATGAATGCATTTGGTGACTAAGGGATTTGTAAATTAGACATTTTGGACAAAAATCCTATTTTGATTAAACTTTAGCCAATAGACTTAAGCAAGCATAATGGACTTGCCGACAGCAATTCTTAGTATGATATTCTAATGGTGATTTTTTTATTTCCTTCATTCCTTTTACATATATTAATTGTACTTCTTCTGTAAGGAAGAGTTGTCACTTCTAGGTCATTTATATATATATATATATATATATATATATATATATTAGTATGAACTCATGGATATTTATTTTATTTTATTTATTTTATTCTTTGGGTTATAATTTTTTTTTACTCAAGCTGTTCTAAATTTGGCCATTGGGAACTTTTTTAGAATTCTAAAACTGTGCCATTTTGATATGCTGCAATTCTTTTGCGTGTGTGTGTGTGTGTGTGCGCTTCCTTTATTTCAGATACCACAAGATGCTCAAGCTAATCTTGTGTTTTCCCTGACTCAGTCCTGAACTAAACCAGTTTTCCAAGGAGTTCTGGTTGCTTTTATTGGAGAATGACAGTTAGAAAATAAGTTCTGGGTGTTAGCTGTGCTCATTGCTACTGGGATATCACTATTCTAGCCACTCTCAGTGGATAAAGCTAGTATATTAACTCATTTATTTATTTACTTATTTATCTGTATACATATTTAAAAACAAACATGCGTCCATTTTGATGCCTCTGACACCAATCCACCTGTATAGGGTTTATTCTACTTTCTTCCTCTCCTCATTTGTAACTTCTTTCTCTGAAAGTGAGAAACCTGGCTCTTATTATCTATAACATATACACTTAATTATCAGCTGTAGTATAAAAAAAAAGTAGTTTCAGAATTCCCACCCATATCCTTGTGAGAAATAAATTTTCCACCTATAGTGAAATGTTTGTATACACTTATCTTTAGACTTACAGTGTTCAGTCAAAACACTGTTCCCCAAAATTATTTCAGTCAGCTCCTTTCCTTCCATCTCTTTCTTTTGGTTTTGTGACTTATCTGTTGTATTTTGTTGGTTAGAAGCAAGTCACAGGGCTTCCCTGGTGGCGCAGTGGTTGGGAATCTGCCTGCCAGTGCAGGGGACATGGGTTCAAGCCCTGGTCCGGGAAGATTCCACATGCCCCAGAGCAACTAAGCCTGGGTGCCACAACTACTGAGCCTGTGCTCTAGAGCTTGCGAGCCACAACTACTGAGCCCATGAGCCACAACTACTGCAGCCTGCACACCTAGAGCCCTGCTCCACAACAAGAGAAGCCAGGACAATGAGAAGCCCACGCACTGCAACGAAGAGTAGCCCCTGCTCGCCTCAACTAGAGAAAGCCCGCGCACAGCAATAAAGACCCAACACAGCCAAATATAAAAACAAATAAATTAATTAATTAAAAAAAGAAAAAAAAAAAAGAAGCAAGTCACAGTTCCCACCCTCCAGGGAATAAGATGCCCAAGGACAGAGTGTTTCTTGTGGATTCCTCTAGTTTCCATCCAAACACTTAGAACTAATAGCTCCACAGATTTTATTATTAGGTCATGCTTGTGTTTCATTGGTTAATCTTTTTTTTAGAAATTTATTCAGCTTGATAATAGAAAATCAAAATGACTGCACTGTAGCACGGACATCCAGTCATTTCAACTCTTTTGACAACTGAGGCATTTCCCTAGACAATTGCCTTGACTCAGCTAAAACTGACTCAGGCACTTCCATGCAGACAAAGCCCAGGAGGCCATAAGTGTCCTCCTAGAGCAGATAAACTCTGCTTAGGTCTTTCCTTTAATATCAGTTCCTTCTCAGGTCAAACCGAGAGAAAATAGAAGGCAGGTGTTCTAAGAACAATGGTCTGATTTTTATGCAGCTTACATTTTTTTCCTGGGCCACATTTGCTTCACTTAAGTATTGGATACATGAACTAAAACTAATTTTTTGTAGTCATAATATATAAGCTAGGACCATGATGAAGTTGAATATGCATACTTCCCACATTATACTTTAGGATACATGTGGCTGTCCCTAAATTTGTTTGTCTCTCCCAGTCCTTATGGGAAAATATATGCAAAGCATTTGGGGATTATTGCCAAGTAGAATTAGGACCCTGCTTGAATGAAATGAAGAACAAATCCCCTTAGAGAAGGCAATAGGCTCACCATGAACCGAGCAAACGAAGGAATCATGCCTTGCCTTGGGGTGGAACAGAAGAGGGAGGATGTTTATTTGCCCATTAAACCTGAAGTAGGTTAAAATGATTTAGGGGAAGCTATTGAACATCAAGTCTGCCATTAGATAAAAAGCGTCACTGCTACAATTTGCTGCATAGAGACCTTGTAAGCGTAACTCTGAGAGGTCCACTCACTCACTGATCTCACACCAGGCCCGTGACCAACTCTGGGTTCAGCCCTGCACTTTGAAGGGTATGAAAGAAATGTAAGAGAAGACCCTGCCGTCAAAGGATTTTGGAGACTCACCATCTACTTTCTTCATGGTCTGCCACCATATGGTGATAAGGAATAATGTTGATTAGAAGGCACAACCTCTGTGAAAGACCAGCAGGGTTAACTGTAAGTAGAGTCTGAATCTGCATATCTTTAAAGTGGAATATACGTGGAAATTAAGGTAAGTCAGTGCTGCTTAGGACAGTCAAGATGGCTGAGGCAAAGGAAGAAAAGAAATACAGACAGACCCTTCGACTGCTGACAGTTTTTGAAGGTATATGAACCAAACAGCACATGAACCAAAAGAGCCCTAATGTTCTACTTTCAAGTAGAAGCAAATCTGGCACTGAAGTTGAGGCAAGTGAAAATTTCCTAAGATCAAACAGCTGAAAAAGTGGCACTGGAACGAGAGGCACTCTTTGAGTGTTTTTTAATGTATTTTCAGCTGTTTGAATTCTCGATTGGAATGAAAGACACAAGAGTGAAAAATCTTAGAGCAGCAAAAATGCTAAAAGGAGAAAGGAATAATCGGCTGCTACCATCTTCGTCCTTAGCACCGCTCACATGGACTCCTACAACAGCCAACTACCTGTACTGTCCATTTTCACTTTTGCAACAATTCACCCTTCATACAGCCTTCAAAACAATCCTTTAAAAACGTACATTTCTCTCTGCTAACAAACTTTCAAATAGCTTTCCATTACACTTTAATGGCTTGTCTTCTTCATCTTCATCTAATTCCATGGCTGTCCTTTCTCACTATGCTCCAGTCACACTGGACTTTTTTATTCATTCCCAGAACACCAAAAGCGTTTTGCTTTACAATTCCTTCTGTGTGTACCATTCTCTCTTCAGCTCTTCATACCTGCTCATCTTTTAGCTTAAGTGTTATTTCCAGAGGGAAGGTTTCCTTGCCCAGACTCTAAGTAGCCTCCTCAGGGTACTCTGTACCATAATACCCCATTTATTGACTCATAGAATATATTCCAAATTGTAATTATTTAATTTATACATTTTTATATTACATTGTTATCTTTCTCTTCCATTAACCAATGGAGAGGTGCTGCCCAACAGAAGCTGTGACATTTGGTAGAGGAATGCAGCCTCTGTCCTAGCTGAAGCCTGGTAGAAAGGGAACAGGTTGAGTAAATACACCACCACCATCCCTCCACTCCTCATTCCTTCTGATCTTTTACTGGTTCCTTTTGACAGCCAGACCAGGGGGCAAGAGAAACTGGACAATGCAGTCTATAGAGGTTGGCTTTCTGAGACACATAGTAGGACAGAGAAGGGCTGAGGGACAAATGGAGCTGAGGGGCAAATGGAGACTACCCAGCACATAGATTGAAAATAGAACAAAGTGAGTTTAATGGGAATTCAAGAAGAAAAGTATAGAGCATACTGTGCAAAGTCTGTGATCAAAGAAACAACAGGAAAATAAAATATTTCCTGAACTGAAGAAAGATTTGAGTCTACAGATCAAAATACTCATCAAAGAACAGAAATGCAAGGGCTTTTTAAAATGTGCTATCCAGATACCATCCCTTAAAACATTACTTAAAAATATGCTAGAGCTATCCAAGAGATGAAACTAAATAAAGAACTCAAGAATGAGGAAAATAAATGAACTGTGGATAAACATTAAAATTCACAAGCCAGAGACTTTAAAAATATCAATGTCACTTTTAAATGTTCAAAAGTTCCAATGCAAATATTAAAAATAAACTTGTAAAACATAAGAATCTTATCAAATAGATTCTCAATTTGAATAATAGATGACGTCAATAAAACTGAGAAATTGAGAGAGGAAGAAAAGAGGAAAATTATTTTATAAATGTGCCAATGGAAACCATTGCATTCTTAGTATTCATAATCACAGAAAAATAGATCTAATTTTTCTAATAAAAATAATTCCAAAGAGTGTATCTTAGAAATCAATTGAATAAAAAGAAAAAACAAAACATAATCAAATACCAGAGTAAAAAATAACCTCTAAGAAGCATTAATGCAGAAAGACATACATAATCCTAAGCAAAACTGGGTTGACACTCTCTATTGAAAAACAAAGACTAATGGATTTGTCAGATTCCATCTTATGGTCTTTGAAAAGAGAGGCTTAAAAGTGTAATGTAAAGATTTAAATTAAAAAGATATCTTTAGGTAAGTGTAAAAAAATAAGCAAAAAACAGTGACCATTTTATTATAAGAAACAACCTAGAATTCAAACCTAAAAGGACTGGATTAAGTGGAGAAAGGTCAACACTTTATATTGATTCAAGGTATCCCAAAGAAGAGATTATAATCATGAAACTTTGTGGAGCAAATATCAGGTCATTGAAATATACAAAGAAGTGATTGGAAAAGAGAAGTCCTTGAAAAAATACTTTAGTGGGAGACTTAAGCAGACCACTTTGAAATACAAAGAAAAAATGACATAGCTGATTTAAACAATATAAGTACTAAAGATGTTCTATAAATTAGATTAAATGCTGTAATTTGAGAATACATGTTAGAGTAAACATTATTTCCTAGTCAAAAAAAAATGGACAATGTTAATACTAGTTAGCTAATATGAGTTTAGCTCCGTTACAGGCCAGCCACCATGCCAAGGGTTTTTTGGCATCTATCATCTCATTTAATCCCCACAATAATACAATGAGATAGACATTATTAAACCTATTTAAAGAGGCAGGAACTGAAGCTTAAAGAACTTATCTAATCTGTGCCCCCAAAATCACTATTGTAGTGGGAAAAACAGAATTCTAACTCCAGCGTGTGTGACTCAGAGCTTCCTCCTAACCACTTTAATATATTCTCTCCCAGAATATTTCATTCTAATTAGAAGAAGCTGATCAGGGCTCTCTGAGCACAATGCAATCAAATTAGAAATTAAACTTCAATAAAAGATCGTTTTAAAAGCTCTCTTAATTAATCTTTGTTTGGGTCAAAAAGAAGCCCAGAACAAGCTAATGACTCTGAAAACACTACATTAAAATAATATATGAGAAGTCCCCAATAAATTTATAGCCTTAAATTATTTTATTCTTAAAAACAAGAGAAAAAAATAAATGAATTATGCACTTAATTCCAGAATTTAGGAGGAGGAGGAGAAGCAGAAGGGGAGTGAAAAAAACATGCCTAAGGACAGAAATTAATTAATTAGACAATAGTTTTTTAAAGTGAGAGATAATTGATATGAAAATACAAGTGCTGCATACACACACACACAATGAAACAAAATTTTCAGGAAACAAAGTTTAAACTTACTGTGTGATACACTCTGATGTTTCCAGTTTCTTTAACAGCTTTGTTGAGGTATAATCGATAAATAATAAACTACACATGTTTAAAGTATACAGTTTAATAAGTTTTGAAATATGTGTACACTTGTGGAGCCATCAACACAATCAAGATAATGAAAATATCCAATATCATCAAAAGTTTTCTCATGTCCTTTTGTTATCCCTTCCTCTCACCGGTCATCCTTCCCCCCATCCACAGAAAACCACTGATATGCTTTCTGCCACAATAGATTAGTTTTCATTTTCTAAATTTTTCTAAACATGGAATCATGAAGTATGCACTTTTTGGCCTGGCTTCTTTCACTGCTTATGTAATCATTCTGAGAGTTATCTATGTTGTTGTATGTGTCAGTAGTTCAATCTTTTTGTTGTTAATATTCCACTGTATGGATATACCACAATTTGTGTATTCATTAACATGCTGGTATGGATTTGGGTTGTTTCCAGTTTGAGTCAATTACAAATAATGGATGACAGCTGGGAGGGGAATTGGAATCAAGAACAGTTTTTCTCCTTAATATACTAATTGTGACTATATGTCAGGAATGAGTCAGGAGAGAGCAAAAATTAATAGAAGGAGACAAGGGAGACAGCAATGTCCTGAGTGAGGCGACATGGAATCTTGTGCACAAGAAGGGAGTCTGGCTTTAGTAGGAGTGGAAAATTGATTGATCATGACAGGTGTACGTGGACAGATGCTGGAAGGTGGGTAGGTGTGGTGGCAGCGGTGGCGGAGGGTGGGTCTGTGGTAGCTTTCCTCTGATTACTTCAATTTTCTTGGTGAACTAAGAAGCAAGGTCACAGCTAAAAGAGAGGACGGAGAAGAGGAGTTGGAGGTTTGAGAGGAGATGAGAGATATGAAATAATCATCTGAAATTGTATGCCCTGGTATATAATTGGTAAGTCATTCTGAATGGGCTCAGACGGGTAGGATAGTAGCAGTAGCAGAAAATTAAACCGCTACAAACTTAAGCATTATTCACCCAGAAAAATACGGGCATGCCTGAACTCATTGCTCACAAAACTCAAATCCTGCCAGTTCTCCTCTATGACTTAACATCAAGACACTGAGTTACACCTGTTCTCTGTGCTTCCCTTTCATTACAACACTTCACTTTGGGGTTGAGAAGTGTTAAGCCAATTTCCTTTTAGCCGCTTCCCATTTTGCTATTAGTTACTGTTTAACAAGAGCCATATCAGTCATGCCGCACCTCCAGGGACGTTGTGGATATGTGTGTTTCTGGCAAGATAGGAGCTTGTTTCTTCTGTTTCCTTTTAATTCTTTGTTTCAACCAGGGGGAAAAAAAAAACAAAACCGAAAACCTAGGTTTCTCTGCTTCATTTTGGTGATGGTGTATCAAAAGGAGACCATCCACATAAACTAAGATATCTCAGTTTTGTTTCATAGGCACATTTGCCAAATTAAAATCTGGGTTATTTCCTCTCATGGGTAAAAGAAAAAAAAATGATATTTTCAGGTCTGGCTTAGTGCATCCATAACAAGAAGGAGCAATGTTCTTAAAGAACATGAAAGCACCTCTATTCCAGCTGCCACTGTGGAGAAAATAAGAAGGAAAGACTGAGCTTTACAGAGTTCGTTTTGATCATTCAACATGTTTTCAATATGATGCTAAATTTGATTTTTAAAGAAATAATAAACATGCAATGGCAGGTCCATTGGGCAAAATTTTGGCTTGAACTTGAAGTGCATGTTAAGACAGGAATAACAGATGGGGAGAGAACACACGAGAAGAGAAATTTTATAAACTAAATCCTGGGCTCAGTGTTTTTGGGAACTCTCAGTGCTTTGACTATTTAAATATTAACTTCACTTTTCAATGTCCTATTTTTTGTCTGATAATAACAAGTGGGGGATGAGCAAGTTATTCAACAACATTCTATTATAGTCCAAAATGCCAGAAAATCCATTCAAGGCTTCCTGTAGTATACAACTATAGGAGTAAATGAACAAAACTGAAGGGACCTCTGAGGAGGAAATTGTATGATTGTATCATAGTGCCACCTGGCCCATACAACAATACTCTGCTCACATGGCATCAATTTGCTAATGCAAACATGAAATTGTGTATTTTACATGGAAATTGTATATTTTCAACCTCAGGATAGGTATGAGATGCCAATCCGTCAAAGAGAACAAATAATTTATATCATACTGCACATAGGAGACTTTCCATTTGGATGATTCACTGATTTTTGAATACTTTTGAAGTGACCATTTCTAGATCCAAATGCCTTTATCTCAGATATTATCATTGTTATAGATTGCTAGCGTTATCAGACTAGAAACTTTAGGATGAGTGCAGCGGAGGAAATCAGAGACCTATCACCCAAATACTATTACTTGAATTAGAACTTATAATAAGGAACACTAATTTAAAGTTTGTAGGATATAAACCTTTTTTTAAAGCTTTGGGTGAATTCAGTTGCATTTTTCTATATAGTTTACAGCTATCCATTTGTTTTAAATTATGATGTCTTGGTTTTGAGATTTAATCATGGTTTTAAACTTAGATATACTCCCCAACAGGAGCACAGGACACCCATTCATCAAAGCTATAAACGACAGTTTTCTTTTGTTGCCATATGTACTCTATTTCAAGGTAGAGGGAGTAATAGACATTTAAGAACGTTTCAGAAGACTTGGCATACCCGATCAGCATGTGCAGAGGCTTGCACCCTACACTGCATATAATTTTTTTCAGACTGTGTTTTGGTAGGAGCTTATCCAGATTAGCTATAGAGTAAAAGAATGTTACAGCAGGAAGGAACCCCAGAGAGGGTCTAGGGCTCGAGGCCAAATCACCCTGCTTGTTTTATAAATTCTCCAGGAGAAGTTAAAAGACTTGCCCAATGTTACATTAATGTGTAGCATGACCTCCATCTTCTATTATGTAGGACATTTAGGAAAGATGTACCATGTGTACGTAAAAGTGCAGACATGGGGTCAGACTAACGCACATTAAAATCCCTGCTAAACTGTTAGCTAGCTGTGTAACCTTGAGCAAATTACTCATCCTTTCTAAAACCCAGCTTCTGTATCTTAAATTAGAGATGATAAATAACATAACACATAGGGTTGTAATGTGAATTATGTGAGGTAATCAATTTAATAGGTCATTGCACATAGAAAATAATAACACAGGAAATATATAAATCCACTATGCTCAAATTCCTGATGGTATTGTAATACATAGTGAAAATAATCTGCTCTAAAGGGCTTAAAAATTAAATTTGACTGGAGTTTTATCAAGAAATTCTTCATACTATTTAAATTATATTCATGAATCTCACTAGTTGCACAGGGTATTATAATGAACCCAGGGCACTTATGCACCCAAAGTGCCTGTGTAAAACCAAGACACTTTGAAGGAGGTCTGGGTAAGTGAGAAAGTGGATGATCTTACTTACCCATCTGCAGGGAAAATGAACATATTACAGATACATACATACATGGCTGAAAAATGTAAGTAAACTCGTCCTCTTGATTTATCCTTTTTCATTAATTGAATCTGAATCTGATCATATTAAAATCAGATTTTGACATCCTCAAGGAATAAGTTATCATTTTAAGCAGAGACAAATGTGAGAAAAATTCTATATGATACTCTTATTCTTTAGAATCTGATGGATCCAGTGGGTTGATCTGCATGTAAGAACTCTGAACCTGATCATCAAACATATTTTTGCAAAGTATAGCCAGTGAGATGCCAATCAACAGTGATGGCCAACTGGCATCGAAGTAACTCTTTTTGGCTGAAAAACAAATTGTACTTGGGTCAGAGAGAAAGCCAAGTCCCTGAAGTTTCTCTCACAGCATTGTAAACAGTAATAGCTCCACTGTTCAGATAAGGGGCATCTTGCTCAAGGCCTCCTTGTAAGTAAGTAATCTAAAACACATTCAGACAGCAATGACTCTTGTTGGAACAAGATTTTAAGCAGTGCCTAAAAGTTCTTTAAAAATATACTTAAAAGTTAAAAGAACTTTTATCTCTATTGCAAATTGGGGGTCCACTTAATTCAAATGCTGTATCATCTCAAGTTATCTAAGAAGCTGAAGGCAAGATGGAATTAGATAGTTGAAGGATTTTTTGGAGGAGACACCTGTGAAAGATGTAGGGGAGAGGGAGCAGAATAGGCAAGGAAAGCATCAGACTGTGATGAAGGTCTAGCACCTGTGTAAAGAGAGAAGGAAGGAAGGATGATGATGTATTGAATAGGAAGAGCTTCAGACTATACTACAGCTCTGACACTGAGTCAATCAGGTCGATGGGGAGCCACAAAGTAGAGACTGCCCTTTAGAAGAGTCTGGTGTTGGGCAGAAATGGCCCAGCCCTAGTAGCCAGTCACTGGCTGGGTGAAACCTGAAGAAAGTGCAGCCTTGGCATGAACATTGTGGCGGATCCAAAGGTTGGGCCTCTGGAGGTTGTCTGCCAACCCCAGTACTTGCACAAGTTCTCTGGAAGGGAGATCTGAGCATTTCCATGACTGCCACAGATGCCTTCCTAAAATAATATCCACAAGGGTTCTCCAACTGGGTTCCTTAAAAAGACAGGAGGGTTAGATAAGAATGATTGAAACAAGAATTATATTCATTTTACTACATATGACATTATATAGAATGAAATATAGATAATAGCTGGGGTTCAGGTATTAACTTCCATTAACTTCCAGTTTCTGTACATAAGCATTGGTAAAACCTTTGGCCTTGCATGGCTTATGCAATTGCTTCTGTGGTAAGTTCAGGTTTCCTTCTTAGCTATTTTATGGCTCAGGTTTCTTTTATCTGAGTTTCATGCAATTCTAGGTTGAAATGGCTTTTGCATCAAATAATTGACCATACTACCAGTATACTAGAAAATTATCAGTGTCAACTGTTATTTCATTAATTCTGACTTTGTGCACTTTCAATAGCTTAATGACTCTTCTTTATTTCAAAAAACCTAAAAAGTGTTTTTCCTTCTTCGACAGTCATTGTTATGTGAGAATGATGATTTCACATATAAGATCCTTCACAGCGAGAGGAGATTGGTTCAAGATGGCGGAGTAGAAGGACGTGCTCTCACTCCCTCTTGCAAGAGCACTGGAATCACAACTGACTGCTGAACAATCATCGACAGGAAGACACTGGAACTCACCAAAAAAGATACCCCACATCCAAAGACAAAGGAGAAGCCACAATGAGATGGTAGGTGGGGTGCAATCACAATAAAATCAAATCCCATAACTGCTGGGTGGGTGACTCACAGACTGGAGAACAATTATACACAGAAGTCCATCTACTGGAGTGAAGGTTCTGAGCCCCATGTCAGGCTTCCCAACCTGGGGGTCCAGCAATGGGAGGAGGAATTCCTAGAGAATCAGACTTTGAAGCCTAGTGGGATTTGATTACAGGACTTTGACAGGACTGGGGGAAACAGAGACTCCACTCTTGGAGGACACACACAAAGTAGTGTGTGCATCGGGACCCAGGGGAAGGAGCAGTGACCCCATGGCAGACTGAACCAGACCTACCTGCTAGTGTTGGAGGGTCTCCTGCAGAAGTGGGGATGGATGTGGCTCACTGTGAGGACAAGGACACTGGCAGCAGAAGTTCTGGGAAGTACTCCTTGGCGTGATACCTCCCAGAGTCTGCCATTAGCCCCACCAAAGATCCCAGGTAGGCTTCAGTGTTGGGTCGCCTCAGGCCAAACAACCAACACGGAGGGAACTCAGCCACACCCATCAGCAGACAAGCAGATTAAAGTTTTACTCAGCTCTGCCCACCAGAGCAAAAGCCAGGTCTACCCACCACTAGTCCCTCCCATCAGGAAACTTGCACAAGCCTCTTAGATAGCCTAATCCAACAGAGGGCAGACAGCAGAAGCAAGAAGAACTACAATCATGCAGCCTGTGGAACAAAAACCATATTCACAGAAACATAGACAAGATGAAAAGGCAGAGGGCTATGTACCAGATGAAGGAACAAGATAAAACCCCAGAAAAACAACTAAACAAAGTGGCGATAGGCAACCTTCCAGAAAAAGAATTCAGAATAATGATAGTGAAGATGATCTTGGACCTCGGGAAATGAATGGAGGCAAAGATCGAGAAGATGCAAGAAATGTTTAACAAAGACCTAGAAAAATTAAAGAACAAACAAGCAGAAATGAACAATACAATAACTGAAATTAAAAATACACTAGAAGGAATCAATAGCAGAATAACTGAGGCAGAAGAAGGGATACGTGACCTGGAAGACAGAATGGTGGAATTCACTGCTCTGGAACAGAACAAAGAAAAAAGAATGAAAAGAAATGAAGACATCCTAAGAGACCTCTGGAACAATATTAAATGCAACAACATCCGCATTATAGGGGTCCCAGAAGGAGAAGAGAGAGAGAAAGGACCCGAGAAGATATTTGAAACGATTATAGTCGAAAAATTCCCTAACGTGGGAAAGGAAGTAGCCATCCAAGTCCAGGAAGTGCAGAGAATCCCATACAGGATAAACCCAAGGAGAAACATGCTGAGACACATAGTAATCAAATTGACAAAAATTAAAGACAAAGAAAAATTATTGAAAGCAGCAAGGGAAAAATGACAAATAACATACAAAGGAACTCCCATAAGGTTAATAGCTGATTTCTCAGCAGAAAGTCTACAAGCCAGAAGGGAGTGGCATGATATATTTAAAGTGATAAAAGGGAAGAAACTACAACCAAGATTACTCTACCCAGCAAGGATCTAATTCAGATTCGATGGAGAAATCAAAAGCTTTACAGACAAGCAAAAGCTGAGAGAATTCAGCATCACCATACCAGCTCTACAACAAATGCTAAAGGAGCTTCTCTAAGTGAGAAACACAAGAGAAGAAAAGGACCTACAAAAAGAAACCCAAAACAATTAAGAAAATGGTAATAGGAACATATATATCGATAATTACCTTAAACATGAATGGATTAAATGCTCCAACCAAAAGACACAGGCTCACTGAATGGATACAAAAACAAGACCCATATATATGCTGTCTACAAGAGACCCACTTCAGACCTAGGGACACATACAGAATGAAAGTGAGGGGATGGAAAAAGATATTCCATGCAAATGGAAATCAAAAGAAAGCTGGAGTAGCAATACTCATATCAGATAAAATAGACTTTAAAATAAAGAATGTTACAAGAGACAAGGAAGGTCACTACATAATGATCAAGGGATCAATCCAAGAAGAAAATATAACAATTATAAATATACATGCACCCAACATAGGAGCACCTCAATACATAAGACAACTGCTAACAGCTATAAAAGAGGAAATCAGGCTTCCCTGGTGGCACAATGGTTGAGAATCTGCCTACCAATGCAGGGGACACGGGTTCGAGCCCTGGTCTGGGGGGATCCCACATGCAACGGAGTGGCTGGGCCTGTGAGCCACAATTGGTGAGCCTGCGCCTCTGGAGCCTGTGCTGCGCAACAAGAGAGTCTGTGATAGTGAGAGGCCCGCACACCGTGATGAGGAGTGGCCCTCGCTTGCCACAACTAAAGAAAGCCCTCGCACAAAAATGAAGACCCAACACAGCTATAAATAAATAAATAAATAAACAAATAAAAATTTTTTAAAAAAACAAAAAAACACTTCGAATGGTACTTTACACATAATAAGCATTTCCCAAGTTTTAGAAGAAAAAAAAAAAAGAGGAAATCGACAGTAACACATTAATAGTGGGGGAATTTAACACCTCACTTACACCAATGGACAGATCATCCGAACAGAAAATTAATAAGGAAACACAAGTTTTAAATGACACAATAGACCAGATAGATTTCATTGATATTTATAGGACATTCCATCAAAAACAGCAGATTACACTTTCTTCTCAAGTGCGCACGGCACATTCTCCAGGATAGATCACATCTTGGGTCACAAATCAAGCCTCAGTAAATTTAAGAAAATTGAAATCATATCAAGCATCTTTTCTGACCACAACACTATGAGATTAGAAATCAATTACAGGGAAGAAAACGTAAAAAACAGAGACTAAACAATACGTTACTAAATAACAAAGAGATAACTGAAGAAATCAAAGAAGAAATCAAAAAATACCTAGAGACACATGACAATGAAAACATGACAATCCAAAACCTATGGATGCAGCAAAAGTAATTCTAAGAGGGAACTTTATAGCAATACAATCCTACCTCAAGAAACAACAAACGTCTCAAATAAACAATCTAACCTTACACCTAAAAGAACTAGAGAAAGAAGAACAAACAAAACCCAAAATTAGTAGAAGGAAAGAAATCATAAAGATCAGAGCAGAAATAAATGAAATAGAAACAAAGAAAACAATAGCAAAGATCAATAAAACTAAAAGCTAGTTCTTTGAGAAGATAACAAAATTGATAAACCATTAGCCAGACTCATCAAGAAAAAGAGGGAGAGGACTCAAATCATTAAAATTAGAAATGAAAAAGGAGAAGTTAAAACAGACACCACAGAAATACAAAGCATCCTAAGAGACTACTACAAGCAACTCTATGCCGATAAAATGGACAACCTGGAAGAAATGGACAAATCCTTAGAACGGTATAACCTTCCAAGACTGAACCACGAAGAAATAGAAAATATGAACAGACCAATCACAAGTAATGAAATTGAAACTGATTAAAAATCTTCCAACAAACAAAAGTCTAGCACCAGATGGCTTCACAGGTGAATTCTATCAAACATTTAGAGAAGAGCTAGCACCCATCCTCCTCAAACTCTTGCAAAAAATTGCAGAGGAAGGAACACTCCCAAACTCATTCTATGAGGCCACCATCACCCTGTTACCAAAATCAGACAAAGATACTACAAAAAAGAAAATTACAGACCAATATCACTGATGACTATAGATGCAAAAATCCTCAACAAAATACTAGCAAACAGAATCCAACAACACATTAAAAGGATCATACACCATGATCAAGTGGGATTTGTCCCAGGGATGCAAGGATTCTTCAATATATGCAAATCAATCAATATGATACACCATATTAACAAATTGAAGAAGAAAAACCATATGATCATCTCAACAGATGCAGAAAAAGATTTTGACAAAATTCAACACCATTTATGATAAAAACTCTCCAGAAAGTGGGCATAGAGAGAACCTACCTCAACATAATAAAGGCCATATATGACAAACCCACAGCAAACATCATTCTCAATGGTGAAAAACTGAAAGCATTTCCTCTAAGACCAGAACAAGACAAGGATGTCCACTGTCGCCACTATTTTTCAACATAGTTTTGGAAGTCCTAGCCACGGCAATCAGAGAAGAAAAAGAAATAAAAGGAATACAAATTGGAAAAGAAGAAGTAAAACTGTCACTGTTTGCAGATGACATGATACTATACATAGAGAATACTAAAGAGGCTACCAGAAAACTACTAGAGCTAATCAATGAATCTGGTAAAGTTGCAGGATACAAAATTAATGCACAGAAATCTCTTGCATTCCTATACACTAATGATGAAAAATCTGAAAGAGAAATTAAGGAAACATTCCCATTTACCATTGCAACAAAAAGAATAAAATACCTAGGAATAAACCTACCTAGTGAGACAAAAGACCTGTATGCAGAAGAGTATAAGACACTGATGAAAGAAATTAAGGATGATACAAACAGATGGAGAGATATACCATGTTCTTGGATTGGAAGAATCAATATTGTGAAAATGACTATACTACTCAAAGCAATCTACAGATTCAATGCAATCCCTATCAAATTACCAATGGCATTTTTTACAGAACTGGAACCAAAAAATCTTCAAATTTATATGGAGACACAAAAGACCCCAAATAGGGCTTCCCTGGTGGTGCAGTGGTTGAGAATCTGCCTGCCAATGCAGGAGACACGGATTCGAGCCCTGGTCTGGGAGGATCCCACATGCCGCGGAGCAGTTGAGCCCGTGTGCCACAACTACTGAGCCTGCGTGTCTGGAGCCTGTGCTCCGCAACAAGAGAGGCCGCGATAGTGAGAGGCCCGCTCACCACGATGAAGAGTGGCCCCCGCTTGCCGCGGCTAGAGAAGGCCCTCGCATGGAAACGAAGACCCAACACAGCCAAAAATAAATGAATAAATTAATTAATTAAAAAAAAAGAAGACCCCGAATAGCCAAAGCGGTCTTCAGGGAAAAAAACGGAGCTGGAGGAATCAGGCTCCTGGACTTCAGACTATACTACAAAGCTACAGTAATCAAGACAATATGGTACTGGCACAAAAACAGAAACATAGATCAATGGAACAGGATAGAAAGCCCAGAGGTAAACCCATCCACCTATGGTCAACTAATCTATGACAAAGGAGACAAGGATATACAATGGAGAAAAGACAGTCTCTTCAAAAAGTCGTGCTGGGAGAACTGGACAGCTACATGTAAAAGAATGAAATTAGAACACTCCCTAACACCATACACAAAAATAAACTCAAAATGGATTAGAGACCTAAATGTAAGACCAGACACTATAAAACTCTTAGAGGAAAACCTAGGAAGAACATTCTTTGACATAAATCACAGCAAGATCTTTTTTGATTCACCTCCTAGAGTAATGGAAATAAAAACAAAAATAAACAAATGGGACCTAATGAAACTTAAAAGTTTTTGCACGGCAACGTAAACTACAAACAAGACAAAAAGACAACCCTCAGAATGGGAGAAAATATTTGCAAATGAATCATTGGACAAAGGATTAATCTCCAAAATACATAAACAGCTCATGCAGCTCAATATTAAAAAAACAAACAACCCAATCCAAAAATGGGTAGAAGACCTAAATAGACATTTCTTCAAAGAAGACATACAGATGGCCAACAAGCACATGAAAAGCTGCTCAACATCACTAATTATTAGAGAAATGCAAATCAAAACTGTAATGTGGTATCACCTCACACCGGCTAGAATGGGCATCATCAGAAAATCTACAAACAACAAATGCTGGAGAGGGTGTGGAGAAAAAGGAACCTTCTTGCATTGTTGGTGGGAATGTAAATTGATACCGCCACTATGGAAAACAGTATGGAGGTTCCTTAAAAAACTAAAAATAGAACTACCATATGACCCAGCAATCCGATTACTGGGCATATACCCGGAGAAAACCATAATTCAAAAAGATACATGCACCCCAATGTTCATTGCAGCACTATTTACAATAGCCAGGTCATGGAAGCAACCTAAATGCCCATCGTCAGATGAATGGATTAAGAAGATGTGGTATATATGTACAATAGAATATTACTCAGCCATAAAAAGGAACAAAATTGGGTCATTTGTAGATACGTGGATGGATCTAGAGCCTGTCATACAGAGTAAAGTAAATCAAAGAGGAAAACAAATACGTATATTAACGCATATATGTGGAACCTAGAAAAATGGTACAAATGAACCGGTTTGCAGGGCAGAAATAGAGACACAGATGCAGAGGACAAACGTATGGCTACCAAGGGGGAAAAGTGGTGGGGAGGGGGTGGTGTGATGAATTGGGAGATTGGGATTGACATATATACACTAATATGTATAAAATGGATAACTAATAAGAACCTGCTGTATAAAAAAATAAATAAAATATAATTCAAAAAAAAGATCCTTCACAGCGCTACTGTTTCTGAGCTGCCTCTGTTGTTCTACACTGGGAAGATAGGGCAGCAAGACAGTGGAGTAGGTTTTATGTCCCCAGCTTTTTGGAAGAAAAGTAACTGTAACGATTGAATCTGAGAAGAAACAAACCATAGCCTGTTAGGCTTTGCTTCTGTACAACATTGCTAAACCTCTCACCGCAATGACCCAGAAGTGTTTCCACCAATTTCATAACTTCTAAATCTAAACTACACTAACACCATCCCCAGGCCTGACCAGACCAGCCTCTTTTCTGGCATATTTAGAATATCTATTTTTAAAAGAATCATCTCCAGCTTCTAACTAAAACCTTTCATTTGGGTAGAAATGTTAAGTATCACAAAGCACATCATATGCAGAGCATTCAAGCAGAAAAGCTATCATGTCTTCTTTGAAATCTACCAGGGAGCAAGAATTACAGAGTTTTTCCTTAGTAAATTCTGTGCCCAGATAAATTAACAAAGTACAGATTACCTCCTGAGCTAAACTCTTTTTCATGATAGCATAATCCAACCTTAACCTAGGATGTGCCAAGAAGTCTAACAACTCCTCCCCAGGAAAGAATGCACGTCTCCTCCCTGACTTGTGCTGAGACGATAATCTGCTGGGCACAGAGATGGAGTGCCAGCACTCAGAAGAAATAGAAGAAACTGATTATAGTGGGAGCTGGAATGAGTGACCAGCCTTATCCCACTGTGAACTCTTCCTTTCTTCAGAATATACAAATAAGTTGGGTCTGTATTAAGCCTATGGGAAGGGAGGCCTTATGGGGATTTTTAACATAACCATCATTCTCTGTGAGTCATTTTTGCTTGAATGGTTTTAAGACCTCTCAAGAAAGTTGGGTTAATAATGATGCCAATTTTTTTTCCTTTTTTTTTTTTTACATCTTTATTGGAGTGTAATTGCTTTACAATGGTGTGTTAGTTTCTGCTGTATAACAAAGCGAATCAGCTATATGTATACATATATCCCCATATCCCCTCCCTCTTGCATCTCCCTCCCACCCTCCCTATCCCACCCTCTAGGTGGTCACAAAGCTCCGAGCTGATCTCCCTGTGCTATGGAGCTGCTTCCCACTAGCTATCTATTTTACATTTGGTGGTGTATTTATGTCAGTGCTACTCTCTCACCAAATTTTAACGTAAACAATTCTTATTGAAAGTAAAACTCTCTAATCTATTGCTTTGTGTTGTTAATGGAAGACAGTTTTCAGCCTTAGTTTGAGTCAAAGTAGTTGACTTAGTTTGGCTATACTACCTGTTTCTTAAACCAAAGCAGTTGTATTACTTTCACCTTTATAAAAAATCATTGCTTTTTAAAAAATTACAGAAGTTGTCTTTGCTCACTGAAAAAAAATCTAAAAAATCAAAACTATATAAAGACTGAATTTGTGAAAGTTTTAAACTCACTAGAAAATTCAAACAGTACACAATACTATATGGAATACAGAGTGAATATTCACCTTTCCCCACTTGCCCTTTCCCTTATCCCCTCTCTAGGGGTAACCCAGATCTTTTGCTATGCATTTTTACAAAAGTTGGTTCATACTTTAGTTTTCTGCAACTATTTTTATTTAATAATAGATCACTAACAGCAGCCCATATCAGTGAAGACTGGTCTATCTCATTCTTTGTATATTTGCATCCCACTCCATTGTGTAAACTTTTGATTTAATTGATTATACTAAGGAGTATTTTGTCATCCGATTGTCTCTATTGCTATTAAATATGGAATAAATATCGTTGTCCATATGTCTTTTTACTCGGGTAGATGTTACTGTTGGAAAATCCCAGAAATAGAATCGATGGTTCAAAGGGTATGCAGAATTTAAGAGGGAAGAGATATGGGAACATATGTATATGTAAAACTGATTCACTTTGTTATAAAGCAGAAACTAACACACCATTGTAAAGCAATTATACTCCAATAAAGATGTTAAAAAAAAAAGGGTATGCAGAATTTAAATTTTTATATATGTTGCCAAATTGTCTTTTGAAAATGTTACTAACCATACGTTACCATCATTATATGGGAGTGTGCCTTTCCTCATGTACTTGCCATTCTAGATGTTATCTCTTTTTGTAATTTAATTTTTATTTTATATTGGGGTATAGTTGACTTACAATGTTTTGTTAGTTTCAGTTGTACAGAAAAGTGGTTGTTATACATATACATATATCCATTCTTTTTCAGATTCTTTTCCCATTTAGGTTATTATAGAATATTGAGTAGAGTTCCCTGTTGTATACGGTAGGTCCTTATTGATTATCTATTTTATCAATCTTTCTGATGTGCTAATTCCCCATTTGGAAATCACTGAAAACGTTATTACCTTCAGAGACAAATTTCCAAATATGGAAATGCGATTTTATTTATTCCAACATTCTAAGTTTGAGAAAGATTTGGATGCATATTTTATATACCAAAAACTAAGAGGTGGAATAAGTGACTACACTAAGGAGAACTATGCATCAGCGGCTAAGAATCCTTTCTCCCACCTGGTGGTCCCCAAATTGATAAGAATTAAAACAGTGGTGGCGATCCCCAAATTACTTTCAAGGTTTCAGTCTTTCCAACTTTTCAAGATTGAGTATAATGAGGTGAAATAGCATAGGCTTTGAAGTCAGTTAGAACTGAGATCAAATCTCTACTCTCATTCTGAGTAAGTGAATGAACGCTCTCTTGGTTGGGTTTCCTCAAATGAAAAGTGGTGGTATTTGGGCTTCTCTCAAGGCAGAGTTAACTATGTAAGGTAATAAATAGCCTGTGATGAGCAAATGGATAAGTATGACCATGTAAAAATTAAATATCTTTTCATAGAAACAATATACCATTTTAAAAAGTCAAAAGATAAACAATATAGAATCATTTTTAAATTGCTTTCATTCATATAATTTAGCAAAATTTTGTGAGTTTATAAGTATATACCTCTAAAAGTGGAATTTCTGGGTAAAAGAATACATGCATTTAAAACTTTATCAACATGCCAAATGATCCTGAAAATCGATTTTGCCTATTTACATTCTCAATCGACATTGAATAAGAATGTCTTTGTCCCCTCACCCTGACTATAATGCATATTAACATGTTTTATCTTTTCCAGTATGATAGATTTTAAAAAAAAAGTTTTTTATTGTTTTGATTTACACTTTTAGCTGTGAATAAATTTGAGCATCTCTTCATATGTTTATAATTATTTTTATTTTTCTATTTTTCTGTGAATTGTCTCTTCTTAATTATCTTTGAAATGTCTATTTTTCTACTGGGTAATTTGTCTGTTTTTTAGAAATCAGTTTTTAAGAGCTCTTTATAGGTTAATTAAGGCTTTCTTCTGTCTTATCTGTTGCAAATAAATTTTCATTCTATATTCTTTTGTGTTCATTTTTTTTTACCATGGAAATATGTTTTAAAATTAAAATTCTAGAATATATATAAACATATATTATGATGTATCTATATCTGTGTATAATCACTTTCTTCTAATGCAAAATATACATTACCCATAATAAAGCCAGATAGGAAACATGAAACACCAAATTCCTGCCCACTGAGTGAAACTATGTTAACCCAATTTTATCTCACAGTGATATGCAGCTCAATTTTGTATTTATATAGAGAGATTAATGAAAATGGGAATATAGGTGAACTTATACTTGGCACACAATCTCCTTCAAAATACGAAATTCTTGGGGAAAACCATAAATTAAGCAACTACTTTGTTTTAAAAATTATAACCACTTAATTCATCCCTGTGACTGTGTAAATAGTTTCTCATAAATTAATCTGTGGCTCATCTTAAATAAATATTTGAATTTTGAAAAGACTGTTCTACAAATGAAGCCTTAACCAAAAGAAGAGATATGACATTGGAATTGCATGCCCAGAAAGACAAATCTGGGGTACAGCAGTGTGAGAAGACAGTGGGGAACTTTATCAGAGAAACTTTGATGACCTTGATTCATGCCACAAAAATTGGGCTGCTGATTCCACCAGTCCTACTATGACCACTTTCAATAACTGAAATTTACTAATGCTGTTTATTTCTGCAAACTTATTTCTAGAGAGTGCTCTAAAGGGGAAAAAACAGGCTCTAAGTTGTGTTTTGATAATTTTCATTTTGGAATCAACACCCATCAGGCATCAGGCATGCAAATGTGGTTTAAAATGTTCACTAACTTTTTTGTGAGCTATAAACATAAGTGCAACAGTTGATGTATTTACAGTAAACCTAATAAGCCTCCAGATAAGGCAGTAGTTAGGTCAATCTTTTACTTCAAGTAATCCCATGAAAGCCGAGAATTGTAAATAAATCTCAAATATCTTATTCATTTTGTTTTTTGTTTATCTGGATGGATTTTGTTCAAACTCTGGGACACATAGTTCCACGGATTAAGATTTTTATGAACTATGAGTGCAATTAAAATTTTAAGTACCAGCATTCTCAAATCTAAGATATTACTAAATTAAAATAACTTTGAACCAAAACTTTCTGGGGTCGCTATGAAACAAATACTTTATGTTCTTACAATTAAATTTTACTAATGGCTTTGAGTTAAAAAGGAGTTAAAGATGAGTGTGAGATTGCCTCTAATTTCTGGCAGCATTTTCCCACTTTGGTATCTGCACATGAATTCTCAGAGGGAAAGAATGTTCCTCAGTCTCGTCTTATACAACATCACTAATACATCATCCAGTCCACTATGTTGAGTCCCTGTATGATGACCTTCAGGAACAATTTCTTGTATGTTTTGGTTTCAGAAGAAGATGCACTTCTAAGCAATTCTTGGCTTTCACCCTATGGAAAGTATACATCTTATAATGGATCATGTTTTCTTATTTCTTATGGTCACAAAGAAGCTCAGAGCCAAAACTGTGGCCCACTTCTAGCAAATGAACAGGATGTTATAATATGCATTTCAAGAGCTAACTATCCTTGCCTGTTATCTTAGTTTTATACCCGATTTCTCTTCCATTCCCATTTTCTCATTTGTTTTATTTATTCATCTTTATGGCTTATGTATTTCTCCAGAAGGCACCTCAAATCCTCTTTTAGAAGATGGGGGCTAGGAAAATATCAAACAGATAGATATAAATAAGGCAAATAAATAATAAAATAGATAATAAGGCATATAGACAGAATAAAAACTGTCTATTATTATATATAAAAATTATATAATAAATTGATGAGAGGTAGTACCTCATCTCACATTGTACAATGGACGTGTTTCTAGAATGTTGCTTGTGAATCAAATTATTTTAAAGCGAATTATACATTTAATCTACTAGAGGAGCTAGTAGAATGGCATTATGAAATGCCATTCAAGCATTTCATAAAGCACAGAATTTTAGTATCATATGAATACTCAACTTCTGATATAGATGAGGTCTTTGTTATGCAGATTCAGGTTTTATGTTCCCTCATTTAAAAGAAAACTATTTACAAATGGAGTCTAACCTTTAAAAGTTGCGAATCACTATGTTGTACACACGAAACGTAATATTGTAAATCAACTATACCTCAATTAAAAAAAAAAAGAAAACTAGAGTGTAAAACTGTAAAAGTCCTTGTTCTTTCATTCCCCCTACTCCCTCCCACTTTCTAAAATTTTTCACTCCCTAGAGGAAGCCACAGTTAATAATTTAATGTAATTTTTCCATATAATTTAAAAAATTAATATTCATATCAACAATATATATTATACAGAGAGAGAGATTGGGGGAAATTTTTAAAGTTTTCTGTGGTCTGCTGGTTTAAAAACAGAAGATAGACAAACTGGTTGGCGTGGATAACTGGAGAAGCTTCAGAGGAGACCCAAGAATGGACTTGACCCAGAAAGGCTCTGGGTTCCCATCCAACTCCTGTAACTACCTAATTGCATGATTTGGTCCAGTTGCTTTGCTTCTTTAACCAGCTTCCTCACTGATAGAGGATAATCACACCTTCTTCATGGGACTGCTGTGAAGAAAAATCGACATAATTGCTGTGAATGTGCTTGGAATACTCTATAGCGTTAGGAAAATGTATGAGAAAAAAATTTATGAAGCAAATTTAATTTCAACAGACATTCTGATTTATTATTTGCCTACAACAGTTGAGACCTATTTGACTTAGCTCTCAAATTCTTTGATCCAAGATATTATGAGTTCCTCTGGTTAACACGTCTCAGCCTTCACCTGGTTCAGCAAGTGCTGCAGAGGGCCAGTGACCTTGAGTAAAGTTCTGTTACCCTGCAAGCCCTCTCTCTCCTCAAGGAGTTCTCCAGCAGTTCCTCCCCTCACCTGACCTTTCCTGGTTTCACTGGGTAGACAGTGGGTGGTAGGCAGGTCTGTTCCTTTCGCATGCAAAGCGTTCAGTATTCTTCCTCTTGGGTTTTCATTATGCCCTGGAGAAGTCTGATTAGTAAACTAGATTGATAGTTTATTTAGTAGTTGGAAATACTCTGTGTGCCTAATTTCTATAAAATTGCTATGAAAAACTTTTTCATACCTGCTCAGATCCCTTTCTCATTCACATCTTTTTTTTGCTTTTATAGTCCCACCTCTTTTAAAAATAAAGAGGATAGAAGGAAAGAACCAAGCAATATGTGAAGATAAAAAGTAGGAGAGGATTGGGGCTTCCCTGACGGCGCAGTGGTTGAGAATCTGCCTGCCAATGCAGGGGACATGGGTTCGAGCCCTGGTCTGGGAAGATCCCACATGCCGCGGAGCAACTAGGCCCGTGAGCCACAACTACTGAGCCTGCGCGTCTGGAGCCCGTGCTCCACAACAAGAGAGGCCGCGATAGTGAGAGGCCCGCGCACTGCGATGAAGAGTGGTCCCCTCTTGCCGCAGCTGGAGAAAGCCCTCGCGCAGAAACGAAGACCCAATGCAGCCATAAATAAATAAATAAATACAATTAAAAAAAAAAAAAAAAGTAGGAGAGGATTGAATATGAAAGAAAAGAAGGGATGGAAATGCCCTGATCATGGTAAGGTTGCTAAATTCACTTTCTTGGAGTGTAGGCTGAGTGACAACAGATGGAAGTTGGATCAGAGCTGGGGGCTCCCACCACATCTACTGGACTCCAAGGCTTCTGCCATTTCCATTACTCCAGAACACCTAGTTGGAAGCTCATGGCCCTCCTCTATCTTGTGGTGACCATAATGGGATTGAATTTGATACTGGGAACAGCAATTTATGAAGGATTTTGATGAATTGGAGTGTATACTAAGGTGGAGGTCCAGCATGGTGTAGGGTCTGGAAACCTCATCACATGAAAAGCAGTGGGAAGACCTGCATGTGTTTGGCCTGGAGGAGGGGTAACTTACGGTGAGACATGCGGAAAGTGTGTCTCATGAAAAAAAGCAAGTTTAAATTTCTAATTTTTCCCTATGTGCTCTAGAGATAGAATCAGGTATAAATAATAGAATAGCAGATTCTGGCTAAAGTACTCTTAACAAATGGTGCAGTCACAAAATGGAACTCGGTTCCCAACGAGGGAGCTAATGGGTTACTCATCAATATAATTATCCAGACAGAAGCTGGAGGACCATCTATCAGATGCTTTTTAAAAACAAGCTTTTGCATTTGGTGGGAGGATAGAGAAAATAATCTCAAAATATTAAAAAAAATTTTTTAATTTTTACACTTAAGTCATTTAAAGGGGAACATTCATTCACGACTCTCTGTTGAGACCTATCTTGTTTGGCTCCTTTCCACCCACTGGCTGCACATGGATGGCATTGCCCAGGTCCTGAGCTTTTCTGGGGGTGGCTCTGAGTCCACTAGAGAGAGTCCAGGCAATCATATTCCTTTCAGTTTTTAAGAGCTCTGAATCGAAATACCTATTTTTTGAAATTCATAAAATAAATGGTGATTTTAAGCTTTAGTTCTGGCTCTGGGACCACCTCATAAGTCTTGGCTAAGAATTTCCAGATCATGAAATAGTTTTTCCCCTGTTGCCTTTCAATAGAGGAAAGAAAAGGTAAATACATTCCTCAGCTGTTTCCTTTCCTTCATGATTCCCCTGCCATCTTCTCAACCAAGGCAATTGAGGGCGGGGGCTGGGGACAGGCGTGGGGAGAGTCAAGGGTGCTCTTCCAGGGTGTTCACAGCACCACATGCTCAACTCCACAATATGCTGCTGAGTCCTGGGCAAGGAAGGAATTCCCAGCATTCTTCCACCTGTTACCTGGCTTTCCTGAAACCCTTATCCTACTATAGTTTCCTTTGAGCAGCACTTCAGTGATTTACCTATTTATTATGTTTATTATTGTTCACTGTCTCTCCCAAATAGAATGTAAGCCCCATGAGGGCAAGGTCTTTGTGAACAGGCCATGTAAGTTTTGTTCCCTGAGGCATCTTATGTTCATAGAACAAACCTGTCATGGTGCAGGCTCTTCAGCATTTGTTGAAAGAACCTAGTGGATGGGAATTCAGTGTTAGTTTTCAAAAATCTTTTAAAGTAGGTGTGCTTTATTTCTAGAATCTTACTAATTTTACCAGTAAATATTGTATTAGTTTGGATCCCCCAGGAAAACAGGACCAGTAGGAGTTTGAGAGACTACAGCAGTAATCCAGGTGAAGGACTATGGTGGTTTGGACCAGATGTTAGGCATGGAGGGGTCAGGAAGTGACCCGATTATGAATGTGGAGTGTGAGAAAATGTGGAGGATGGCAGTTCAGAGCTCTGTATAAAGATCTGGGTTTGAGATACAAATTTGGAAGTTCTACATTTTCATTCAATTTGGTTAAGCATTTACTGGGCATCGTACCATTTGCTGGGCACCAACGTAGACATTTTAGGTACAGATACTCAGAATATATAGTGCCTCCCTCAGAGGTCTCATAATTAATGGGAAAAGTAGACATATTAGTAAAAACTGAAAAATTTAATACAAGTAGGTATAAAGATCCATGAGGATGCAGATGCAGGGATAGTTAATTAATTAATTCCACCTTTGGGAAAAGCCAGGCACTAAACAATTGAGCTGGAATTTGAAGGTTAAGGAGAATTTCCCTATATGGTCAAAGTAGGATATTCCAGGCAGCAGGGAAGGAATGGTAAGTACAGTTTCACATTTCATAAGGTAAATGTACTTAACATGCCTTAACTTGTAGCAACTTAGTTAATTCAGTACCTGATACATTTCCCCTCATAATCTGGAAAATATAAAGAGGCAAATACTACTATAGACCTATACATGATCATATATGAGATCAGAGGATCTCTATTCATGGGGCTTAAAAAGGACTGCCTTTCATGTAAGTTGCAAATTTATGTCTGGTTCCCTAATTTTTTATATTAACCAATGTTTTCTGTGCATGATGACCTTTCTCCCAAAGACGGAGCAGTCAGCTTCCCTGTCTCACAGAATGAAGGCTCCAGATGAACCCAGAGGAAGAAAGAAGGTAATCTTTCTTTGCTAAGCATGGCCCTGAAATCATCTCAGGGCATAAACGATAGAACTTAGAAAATATTTTGTGAGTCCCTCTGGCACCTGCTAGAAGATTCTCTGAGCTTGAGGGTGAGGGGGGCGGGTGAGAATGAGAAGGCACAGAAGGGATATAAAGAGAGAATTTGGCAGTGTCAGAGTCTGAAAGGCCAAATTGGAAGTTCATCTCAGAAGGAGTGGAGTCAGCATTCGTGGACTGCCTGTTCTCCACTTCTGCCACTGCTGCCCTTTCAGCCAGCCTGGCAGTACTGACCACCCAGCAGGTGTTCTGCCTGCCTGTGCCCTAATCTCTATGTGGGCAATTCCCCTTTGAAAAACTCCAGACATTGGTAAGCACTCCTACTGCTCTAGCAAAGCATGGAACCCCAGAAATCAAGGGATTAGGGGCGGTTCTTAGGGAAAAGAAGCCTCATTATATTTGAGTGGGATACAGCTAGAGCAGGACCAGTTCAAGATCAACACCCATCCTGCCTCCTGCCTCAGGATGGGACAGTGTGGTCCACACCCCTACTAGAATCTTCCCCCCTCCTTTCATTCTGGGTGTCTTTGCCTTGAACAGTTGGGTTGTTGAGCCACAGCTGAGCACCAGAAAAGACTCTAAGGAACAGAATTTTCCACTTCTTTGATTCCTTTAAAAAGAAGGGTATCTTATGTGACATCTGCTGCCCGAAGTCTTTAGTACTATGCTCCTTCCCAAGTCTTGGCCTCCCTGTACTATTTTCCACGCCCTGGGGATTTTTTATTCTAGTGCTAAGAAGCTTGGTTTCTTTAAGTTGTTGCTTAAACATTTCTCTCTGGGTATATATATTTGGCTTTGTGTCTGGGAACCCTGTAAAAAAAATGTCATTTAGTAAGCCGAATCTGTTAAATAAATGACGTTACAACTGGCTGTCAGTAATAAAGTAAATAGTGAAAAGATAGCATGATGGGCTGCTCCGTCAGATCTCAGACAACCTGGAAATGGACTTTTGAACTTTCTACTCAGAAAAGCATGTGGTGACTGGGAGTTTGATGCTTTAACAAAATGACAGGCTTATGCAGAACGATATTGACTTTCTGAAGCACTTTGACAGCTTCTTCTCTCACTTTCTTTTCCCTGCAGTGGAATGAGGTGGGCAGGCCCGTATTTGACAGAGGTCCAGCGCAAGGCATTTAAAAAACCACGTTCCCTAGGCCACACACAAGTACAGTTCTCAGGCCGAGGTCTGTGTCTGGACACCCTGCTTCCCTGTGCTCCAGTTTCTGAACATACCCCTATTCTAACATGTCTCGTGTCCTTGGTAAATTACTTCATCTCTCTTGCCTCCTTTTTCTAACCTCTGAAGTAAGGTCCTTTAACTATCTTTTCACCATGCCCCAGGGAGCAGGAGTTTGGAAATTGGTTGCAGGTGTAAAGAGGCAATGTTCGGTTTGCCAATTACGCTTTTCAAGCTGTCTTGTCCGTTTCCCCCCTCCCTCCCCCCCGCCCCCATTCCAGCAGAAAGCTAACCTTTCTGTAAGCGTTCCCTTGAATTTGTTGACTGCATTTAGGTTCTTTTAGGTCCTGCCTTCTTTTTGGGAACAGGGGTGGGCGGAGAGGAAGGAAGTGTCCTGCAACTACCAATATTTTCCTCTAGGAGGAGCCGCGCAGCCCAGATGAGAGTGACACGCACCAACTCCAACTCCTCGCCGGGGAACGCTTCATCCCAGTTCCGCGGAGTGCTCGGCCAGAACTGCGCTCGGCCCCTCCCCAGCGGGTCTCGAACCAGCCGCCCTGAGCTCCCGCTTCCCCTCGCTGCGGCAGCCCGGGTCCCGAGGGCGGCGGGCCGGGCGCTGCGTGACCCCTAGTGAACGGCACCCGCCGGTTCTCACCCCTCCCCTCCCCTCCCATCCTCCCTTCCCGTTTCACCCCTCCCCTCCCCCCTCCCCAAGCCTGACAGCCCGGGAGCTGCCAAGCAGGGCGCAGCCATGGGAAGAGGAGGCGGTCTAGGGAGCGGCGGCGGCGGCAGCGGCGGCTGCTGCAGCGGCGGCGGCGGCGGCGGCTGCTGTTGAGCGGAGGCAGCGGCGAGGACCCCGGGCTGGGGCCGCGCAGGCCGGAGGGCCCCGCGCCCTCGGCCCCAGCGCGGCCGCGAACCGCGCTCTCTCTCCGGAGGCGAGCCTCAGAGGTACTGGAAGGGAGCGCCGGAATCGGGCTCTTATTTTCCCCATGTTGTGTCGGGGGGCCTGGGAGTGGAGCCTGGGACGCCAGTTGTTTATGAAAGTGGGGATCTGTCTTATGTATTTACACGGATAATTTTTGTCCTGGTGACTTGGGGGTTGGCACTGCTCCCCTTCTCTTCACCAAGAAGTTGTTTTCTGCTGGTGGGTAGTTGTAACCCGATCCACGCTCTGGACGTGTGCGTGTGTGTATGTGTAAGTTGGTGGGGGCGTCAGGGAGTTGGGGGTGACAGACGAACCATCCCACGCTGGCGCCTGCTCCCACCCGCGTTTGCGGTGCCCGGAGGGGCTTCCTCCGAAGCCAGTTTTGTTAAAGTCTTAGAAGTTTTGCGACTGTTTCTGTTTGACATCATCAGCCAGCCGGGCTGGGGCAGGAACTGCTGAGGCTTCGCTGCTAAGCGGGGAGAGGTCCCTGGCTGCGCCGCGGGAGGAGAGGGGAGGTTGTTCGGCTGTGCGCCTCTACACCGCGCGCTCCTTCCCAAAGCGCACCACCCTTGCGCGTTTCTGCGGACTGCAGCCGCGCATTGGCACCGGCGGAGCTGGGGTCAGTTAGAGTCACGGTCACCAGTCCCCATGAGCTGGGGTGGGTGGAGATCGTGGCGAACCGAACTCCTCCAGCCCTGAACACACTCGTGGTTATGAAATCAACCAGGCTTAAAGTTTTGACAGAACTGCCCGAGGCAAGAGAGCCGCGCGGGTGAGTGGGGTAGCGACGGGTCTGGGGAGAAGACTCTGACGGCTCGCAGAGGGTGCTGGGCAGGGTCACCCACTTGCGGGTGCACAGGGAAGTCTGTTTTGGGGTGAGTGCTTTATATATGAGCCGGAGCGGGGGGTACGCCTGCTGGGGCCATGCTGTGGGAGTGGGTGGCCCGGTGCAGGGTCAGTGGGCTGAATGGGTGTACGTGCGCGCTGTGTGTGTGCGCGCGGTGTGTGTGCGCCTGGGGGGGCGTGTCGGAGCCTGAGCCAGTAGGGTGTGCAGGGGGGTTGGGGGGAGGAGGCCAGAGAGGTGCCGCCCGCCTGTTTGTGCCGCCAGGAGACCTTGGAAGGGACAGGGAAAGGTAACGGGAGGCCAGAGGGTTGGGAAGTCGCAGGAGTTTCTGTACAGGATTTAAGTACCACGGACTTTAAAATACTAATCCCTTTGCCTACGAAAGGCTGGAGGTGGAGGTTTCTGGAGCTCTCAGGAGACCTGCATAGGAGGACGGAGGAGACGTGTGAATGTGTGGGTCCAGAAGCCCGGAGACGCGGACCCAGGTTGGATCCGTGGATCTGAGATTCCCAGGGTACTGTTGTCCACAGCCTCTGGGGTGTTTAGACTCCCTGGTGTGTGTGCCTGGGAAGGCACTCATCTTTCCTCACAGTGGCAGTTCTGTGCCCTGAGCAGGTGGTGTCATCTTGGAAGTCCTCCTCTCTGGGGTGCCAGGGTATAGACCTTGGAGGTCTATAGTATTGAAACATTTCCAGAAATTAAAATGCTGGATAGGAACGAAATAAAATGATTTAGTAGGCAGAGTTGTTGGTTCCATCTTTTCTGTGATTGAGGATTCTTTTTCCTTTTGAGAAAAACAAAGCTCAGTGTTCCCAGATTAGATTTCAAGGGGTCTGGTCATTTGTGGTTTCCCTTCAGATGGACTTTAGATGGAGCTGGAAGGATGTGTTTTAAGCCCAGAGACCACTGGAAACTTCATTCGTAGCTTAAGTATGTCCCATCTCTCATCTTCTTCCACCCTTGTAAACTTTTTGCTTCACATGAGTCTAAGGAAAGTTGGTGAGTCAACATTCAGCTTTTCTTTTGGAGTAAATATATCACAGTGAAATTATAGCTTGGGTCTCCTGAATGGCACGGAAAACTAACACTTAATGGGCAGAGGTGTGAAATGAAAATCTATAAATACATTGACAAAGCAACGACACAAGTGCATTTTTTTTCAAACTGAGCATAACTTTGCCTTGCAAATATTTGTTCTAGGCAGAGTTTGGGGCTGTGTTTTTGATTGTTAGTTTTTAAACAGCAGACTTCACATCATAAACCTCTTAAAAATGGATTCTAGACACCTTTTCTGTGCTATCTCTGGTGCCTGTGTTAACAGATGTTTACGGTGCTTAGTAACCTATGGAATTGTGTTGAGTATCTTGTTAGCTCAAGACAAAATGTTTATAGCATAATGTAATAAATGAGCCCTAGCTGCACTCTGCTTCTGCTAAGCGCATGAAGCACCCCAGCATGGAAACAAATCTTGAAGTTGGTCCAACTTGGCGAGCCTTTTTGGCTATCTGCTGGTAAGCGTTGTTAATGTAAAGATAAATCTGAGTGATACACTGAGAATGTGGCACAGCAAATTGTTTAGCTTAGAAAAAAGGCATGGGTTATATTTTTTAAATCTGCTAATCTTAAGCCTCTCTGGTCATTCTGCTGGTAAATTGCACAATTCTGGAGATTTGGTTTACTTTCAGGGAAGACATTTTTTAAAAGTATGTCAATAATGAAAATAACTTCTAGTTTTTAGTGTGTTCACATGCGTCCATACAAACCATCACTTTTTCTTCTTAAAAAAGAAAACCCTATAACATCTGTGGTAATGACAAATAATATGAATATTCAAATCACGTAATCACTTTCTGAATCTTGAATTGATAAGAACTGAAGTTTGGTAAGGCTGAAGTCAGACCTCTGCTAATTGGGTAAACAAGGCAACACAGGATGTCTTTTTGGCAAGTGATTTTTTCCAACCCGGGACAATATAATGTAAACAATATACTCAATAACATGGTTGATTAGTATGATCACCGACTTTATAGGTAACTCTCTATTGGGGCAAGAACTTATACTTCAGTAGCCCTCTATGTTAGTGGGCCAGCTTAACCTCTCCTTGGAAATAATCAGATGGAAATCTTGCTTCCTCACTAGCCAGTCCATTCTAGGAGAGATTTATGTTTAGAAAGTTCTGCCTGTACTGAATCAACACTTTCTTCTGCTCACTGGCCTAGTATTAAGTTGCTGGAGCCACACGCAATGAATCTAATCTCTCTTCCCTTTAAGTGCTGTATTGGAAAACAAACAGTATGCTCCTTCTTCCTGGATTCTTTTTTGCCTGTTCTTGGAGCTATTCCTCACCCACTGTGGGGTACCACCCTTTTCTGCCCTGACCAGTATGCCCTCGAGTCCACATTCTCTCCATCCCTCCTAATGTACGTCATCGAAAACATAGATGTGAAATCCTTAGTCCTGGACTTTCTATATCTGTTAAGTCAGCTTAATATTCATGAGCTGTTTTAGCCATCTCATTACACTGTTCACTAATCTCAAACCTGTAAACAACTCACTCTTTTCAGATTGTTAATCATCCACAGTCAAAACATTATGATAATAGTTTCAAAACATTTTTTCATGCCTGAACTCCCAATAAATCTGTGGAAAGTATAGTACTGTGCAGGTAAATAGAATTCTACATGCAGTGAAGACAGCTACCTAATTTCTTACCATCAAGGAATACCAAGCCCCAGAACAGCAGAAGTAGAATGTTCTGAAGACAAGCAAATTGCAACTGCATGTTACAGACAGGTAGAGACTACATTGCGAGGTATTCTTTTCACGGACCTCATTGTGTCTGTTTCCACGAGCATGAGTCAGTACTAGCAATCAGCATTTACTGAAGGCTTGTTCTATCCAAGTCCTGGACACTGTGCCATCTGGCGCTAAATGAGGTGGAAGTACATCAGACAGAAATGCTTCTTCAGGCAACTGGGATTTAAGGTGTACATACAGGACATGAACTGAGTCAACAACCCCATCTTCCTCTGGAGGTAAATGCCTGCCAATGCCGCAGGGAAGTCAAGAGCAGGTATATCTGGCCGTCAGCCCTAAGGGAGTTCCCTGATGCTCCTCACTTCCCAAGTCCTCGCCTTGGAGTAAGGAAGCAAAGCTGGTATATACAGGACACACAGGGGAGAGGGTGTGCTTCAAAGGCAACCACTTTGGGACCCATCAGAGCTCAGTTTGAGTCTGAGCTTTACCACCAACATGCAAATTAACTCCTCTGAGACTCACTTTTCTCCTCTGTGAGAATTCTAATGCCTACCGCCTCGGGCTGAGGCATTTCCACACAACATCTATAGCATTTATGGCCTGTACTCCGCATTAGACACCTATCTGTTATGATTGATTTCTCTTTTGTGTATCCGTCTGAGGCTTCTTGACTAAATTATGAGTTTCCCAGCTGAGAATCTGACACAGATGAGAATCTTCTGTCTTCCTGCAGGAAATGTTTATGGTTGACGATGATGACAATGTTGTTTGTTTCAGCAAGTCTGGATGTGAAAGAAATGACCATTTCTTCTCGGCAAAGAGAGAAAACGAACCTGTGATATAGACTGACATCTGGGCCTATCAGAAGGCCCTACTGTGTGCACAGACCTTCAGTCAGGACAAGGGGCCAATGAGAGTCTTGTGCTCTTAGATGAAATTGTCCGTGCTGTCCCCCTCGTGTGTGTGTGTGTGTGTGTGTGTGTGTGTTTGCAGTAAGAGTCGTCACTCATCCCCCTTGCATATTACATTTGCTTCTTTGCTTTATTCTGTTCTCATTTAAAGGGAGGAAATAATCAATGATAAAGTGCACCTTTTTAAAGTTCAGAAATCAGTTTCACTACTCCCTACCTCATATCCACCCTCCCCCCGCCAAAAAACAATTATCGTAGACCCACTGATAAGTATTTGGACATATAAGTTCTAAACCAAAGTTCAACTTTGATATAAGAAACCTGCAAGTTAGGATGGCATCATGGGAAATAATAGTAAACTAGGGTGTCAGGAAACCTGGGTCCCCTCTAAGCTCTGCCTCTAACAGGCTTTGTAATTGTTGCAAACTACTGAATTTCTTGGGTTTCATATTTCTTACACATTAATAACAAATAAACAACAACAAAAAAAGAGGAGTAAACAAGATGACCTCTTAGGATTCTTTTCAGGGCTATGTTTGAATCCATCAAATTATTGAATTTCTCTCTTCTCTCAGCTCTTTTGGGGCTTTGCTTGAATGTCTGTGGGAACACCTATTTCATTCATTTTCAGTTTCATGGTCTACTTTTTACATATCTGTCTTCCTTGCTAGGCTGTGGGTTTTTCAAGAGCAGAAAATAAATTTTATTCATTTTTATATTTTTCCACTCTGCTGAATGCTGTAAACATAGCAGTTGTGGGAAAAGTGTTAGTTGAATTAATGTGGGCTGCTTTGGACAGTCAAGCTATAATTTATATCACTTATTTAACAATATACAACAATTTTGAATATAAGCATCAGGAAATAGTGTTTGCTGATTCTTTTCCCTTACCATTAATTTTTCTTTTAGTCAATGAAGTAAAACAGTTAAAAATGTAATCACACCTGTGCTTCCAGCTCCTGTTCTACACAATACCAGCTCATCACCGTCTGGTGCAGGAGGTCTTTCTGAAGTAGTTTCTTTCCTTTTGTTGTTGGTTTTGCTTTGAGCTAAAGAAAATTCCATGATGAGTACCAGACTCTTAAAAGAAGGATGACAGAGAGGGTCATTGTTTAGTCTCAACTTCTTCATTGGGTGTTTCTCACTACCTTTTAATATAGGTAAATGAAGCCTTAGGTCAGGCACAAATTTCACTTACTAATGATTCATAGGAAGACAGTGATTTTTGTCAGAAATTGTTGGGCTGTGTGTTTTTAATTAGCATCTCAACTTACCTTCAAATATTCCATTCCAAAATCAGTAGATAATTTCTTCTACAGAGTCCTTAAAACTTCCAGATGTGTTTACTGCTCTGATTAGGGCTTGTGTCTTTTGTTATTGACTAGACTTCGGTCAGTTTTCTTTAGAAGAATATCATTATAATCCCAGTGAATTATTCTTCTTATATTGTGAATTCGTTTAAACATAAACAAGTCTATTCCCAGCTGGCTGGGCTTCTAAGTGGAGAGTGTATCCTAGGGAAAACACTCACTTCATGGAGATTTGGCGCCGGTGGTAGAAAGCACCCTGATAAATCCCTCAGTCAGCACTAGAACCAAAAGGGCTTGCAAATTGAACAGGTGCTTTGATGTATTTATCTATGGTGGACAGCCTGCTATGCTAGACATTTGCTATAATAACTCCTTGATTGTATCCTCAGTTGTTTATCAAATGAAACATTTAAAGTAGTATATAATTAAAAACCTTAAAAGAGGCATCCCTCTCTGTTCCTTTAGTATATTAGAAATATGATAGTCACTGGTACAAAGAAAAACTCTTTTTTTTTTCTCGTTTAAAAAATGTACTTTATCATAGTAAGCATCACATCCATCTTTTTTATCTTTGAGTGGCCATATAAAAAAAAAAAGTAGAGTGAGACCATTACAAAACAGAGGCTTACATAGTTCTCTCCCCATGCTCATTAAAATAGAAGGTGCTACCATGATGCAGAAAATAGCTCATCTCAAGTTTGATGACGGCTGATGAGTCTTCAGTCAGACTGCCAATTTTGATTGCTGTGGTTCAGGAAATCAGCCTTTGTCCTTGGTCAGGATGATGGCATATGATCCTACTTCACCCTATCAGCTGCTTCTTTGGACATCTTCAAGCTATGTTATTGTTATTCCAGAAAATCTCAATTTGGTAAAGCAAAGTAAAGAGGAGCCTTGAAAAGCATATATGAAGGAGAAATAAAAAGATTCCTAAAGACAAAACCTCTACAGTGGCTTCTTCCCAAAGGAGTAGAAGAAAATACCAGAATCCCTGGACAAGATGATGATGACTGAAGAAAAGACACCATTTTTATACCTAGCAAGTCTGAAATATTAAAGAAAGAGCAGCAAAATGAAGAGGAAGGATTTCTTTCCTATCAGCAGTCAGTGTAGCATCTTATTTCCAATAGGGACATTGGCAAAACAGTGCTCTGCTTGTCATAGAATAAACATTCAATAAATATTTTATTAATGACGTTAGTATGTAGTAAAACACAGAGAGAAATTGAATTGTTGACAAGAAGTATGTGGAGAGTTGGGGACAAAGGGACGTGGATAGGATCGGGTGATAACTAGGATCGAAGCTTGTAATGCAAATTTGGTATATTTCTCCTTAGATTAATGATGGCACCCAAACCTGATGACCAACTTTCCAAAGTGGATCTTGTTCAGGGCCTTGGAAACATCTAGAAGTTTTTAATATTTGAAGCAAGACGGAGACATTTTGAATTTTTCTGTAGGACTCAGTAGGACTGGGGAGACACATCCAGTTTGCCAGCTCAGCATTCCATTGAAGGGATATCCTGTAACCTCCTTTCTCATTGCATAGTCCAGAGTTTGTCTTTACACCTTCATGATTCCACTGGACCCCGTTCCTGCTTGAGCTCCTAATTTGTTGATGAAAATTTGGTGAGGTGGGATTTCTATAACTTTGGGAATTCTCTATCTTTGATATATATTTTATTTAAAAAAAAAAAAAACTTTTGACTGTGGGAAATTTTACATAAACAAAGTAAAGAAAATAGTATTTTGAGCCTCAGGTACCCATTACTCAGCTTCCAGAGTCATCAATATTTTGCTAATCTTCTTTCATCTTTCCACCGTGCCCCTGAGTATTTTAAAGCAGTCTCAGACATCTTGTCCTTTCCTTTTGTAGATGTAAATATTATACTTTAGGATGCATATCTAACAAGTAAGCCTCCTATTTTTAATAACTGGATGGTCTGTATTTTATGGAGGATAGAGAGATAATACTTTATGAAAGGACATTATCCTCTTCAGGCCTGACTCTGTGATATGATGGAGGTGTGATTGTGTGTACACACACATTTATACACATACACATCCATGTAGGACTGGTCCTCTTTTGTAACTCAGGCCCCAGCTCAAATATCACCTTCTCAAAAGGACTTCTCTGACCCCTAGCTAGAGTAACCTTTCCCCAACTAGGTCATGCTATCGTATAACCCTGTTTTAGTTTCTTCACAGCACTTATCACTATCTAATATTATCTTATTTATTAATTTCTTTTTCTATTTTTTGTCCCTCTCCACCAACAAAAATGTAAGCTCCCTAATAGTAGAGACCTTTTCTGTTCACTTTATATCCCATAGAAAATCCTTCGTAAGTTTTGGTTGAATGAATGCATTTTAGTAGTTAATGGAAGTTTTGTTAGCATTCTTCCAAAAATTTATTTTCCTTCCACACGTCCAAAAATGCATGACTTTCATGTGCCAATTCCTAGTGTATTTATAATTTGGTGAGATTTCCTCATGGTATGGAGTGAGGGACCAAAGATAATCCAGGTTAGTTATAATATCTCTCCATAAATGACCTTAAACTGATATATTCAATAGCCACTTCACTTGATCAGCAAATATAGTTATGAGTAGCATCTCGGTTTGGATTTCTCCCAGAAGAAAGCCATAACACAAGGATTCAGGTAAAAGTTTATTTGAGAAAGTGAAAAAAGGAAGCGAAAGGAGCCAATAAAGGGTGTGTTATGAAGCAAGTTACCGTCATTGGCAACTGGAGTTTGTCATCTTCCTGGAGAGATTTTGGGAGCCCAGGCAAAACACACACCTGAGCCCTCTCACCCAAGGTTGAAAGAGTTTGAATAATTTACCCACCAACTTCCATCAGTCACTAATTCCTGGTCACTAACATTCAGGAGGGCAAAGCAATCTCGATATGCAAGAGAGAACCTTCAGGCAGAGAAATACAGGTGCTGGCAGTTAGAAATTAGGCAGTGTGCCCTATTAGGGGTAAGAGGGCATGGTTGGGGAAGGGACAGGCATCTTGCATTGGATAACACAGTATGATTTTTTAAAATAAACTTTTTATTTCTCCACTTGCCCATCCCCTATCCTTGGTGCCTTTTGATGGGCATGCAGTCTTTGACAAAACTGTATTATGAAACATGCATGGTATATTTCTTAGTAAGCTGGATTAACTGTCAGCCTTGGATCTGTGGAACATTTTCAGAGCCTAACTAACAATTGTAAAACCTGTTATCTTGATATACACATACATTGACCATAAAGCTCATCAGAAAGTTACCCCATGCTCTAATAATAAAGTTTTGATCCAGGACCAATTATAGGCTTGGAAGCAAAGCACCTCTATAGAGCAGGCATTAATGTTGTGTAATAATTCAAATATTTTATTATTTTATAATGTGTTTAAGTCTGGATAGTTAACCTCCATTTCTGTCTTTCCATAGTTACTATACTTTTTTTTTTTTTTTTTTACATATTACATGAAGGATATGGACTATTCAGTGAAATCTTTGACTGATCTTTATACTTTCAATAGCCCAACTGAAAATTACCCTTGGTTGCCTTGGAACTTGGGGCATAAAATTCAGAAGAAATTTTTATAAATTATTCAAGCTTTGACTCTGGGAAGATAAACAACGTGGATATCTAGGCTAACCAATGCTTAAATTCCTCTAACCTCAAATTCTAAATTCAGAAAAGAATAGGCTTTAAGGTTTTTTGTTAATTTTTGCTTTGATTACAAGTTGTTGGAAGCTTAGAGTTAGTATCTAATAACACAATCTATGTAAAACACAAATTATTGGCTCAGAATGAGATCTAACTTCTAAGAAGATACAAAGGGACAATCATGTAAAAATGGTCTTTGTTTTCTTAGAAGGAATAAACAGGGATTGATTGAAAGGTAATCCCTTCAGATTCTAATGTTTAAAGCATTGCACATTTTTAAAGGAGAAAAAGCATTACCTTTCAGATCACATGTATGAAACTGTTTACTTAAATGGCTACCTTAGGTTGGCATGGTTTTAAACCATGACCTTTAATCAAATAGTCAAAGGACCATTTGACCTTTGACCTTTGTGTTTGCGATACAGGCACAATCTGTTAATGCAGATTTACAAACTGTGCTCCAGCAAGCCCCCTCGGGGCCCTTGGGGTGTCCAGAGCAGAGGGCCAAGCTGGCTGCACTGCATGCTTCCCACCCGCAGAGTGCCGTGCTTTCATCTCTTGTATACACAACACTTCTGAGAACATTTAAGTTGAAGGAACAGCCTCTGTTCTTTAAAAAAGCAGGCAAACAAAAATACTTAAACCGTTATATATTTCCTTATTTTGTTTAGACTGCTTTTCTGACCACTTCTCTTTAGGAAGCCTTTGAATTTCTAGAGGAAAAACTAGCTTTTCTATGTCACATTAGCTTTTCTATGTCTAACTTCAGATTTACTTTCGTAACAGTGAGATTGTAAGCTCCTACAGGGCAAACGACTGTGTATTCTTTACTCGGTGGGCACTCAGTAGTTTGCTTCACCAATAACTGTTGTATGGGCAACATTAAGGAAGTGCTTACTATTACCAGGGGCTATTCCAAGGCCTTTTTTCATGTTATGTTATTTAATCCCACACAAAACCCCCGTGAGCCACCTGATTCTGCATTTGGTGAAACTATGACGTAGGGAAGTTAAATTTATGCAAGGACCCACAGCTGTAAGTAGCACGGTCAAGATTTAAACACAGCTCTTCCTAATTCCAAATGTGGCCAACTCCCATGCTTCTAGCCACTGCCTATGTGGTGGTTTTAAAAATATGTCCACAAATTCTTTGATACTCTTCCTATCAAGAGGTGGAGTCCAGGTTTCCCTCCGTCGGAGTGGGGGCTGGACTTAGTGACTCATTTCTTTTTTTTTTTTTTCAAATTAAGTTAGCAGCTTACTCTTTTTTTTTTTTTTTATAAATTTATTTATTTATTTATTTTTGGCTGTGTTGGGTCTTCATTTCTGTGCGAGGGCTTTCTCTAGTTGCGGCGAGCGGGGGCCACTCTTCATTGCGGTGCGCGGGCCTCTCACTATCGTGGCCTCTCTTGTTGCGGAGCACAGGCTCCAGACGCGCAGGCTCAGTAATTGTGGCTCACGGGCCTAGTTGCTCCGCGGCATGTGGGATCCTCCCAGACCAGGGCTCGAACCCGTGTCCCCTGCATTGGCAGGCAGATTCTCAACCACTGCGCCACCAGGGAAGCCCTTACTGACTCATTTCTAACGAGCAGAATAATGTAGAAGTGAAGATGTGCAACTTTGGAGACTAAATCATTCAAAGGCACTGTGGCTTCTGTCTTGGTTGCTCTGTCTTTTGGACCGTTCATGCTGGGGGAAACCAACAGCCATGTTTTGAGCTGCCCTATGGAGAGGCCCACATGGAAAGAAAGTGAGGGAGTCCCATGGCCAGTGTGGAATGAAGAGCTTAGGCCCCCAACCCAGCAGCCAGCGTGAAACCGAAGCCTCTTCATAGCAGCCACCATAAGAGTGACCTTGGAGGTGGAGCCTTCAGCACCAGTCCAGCCTCAGAGTGACTGCAGTCCCCTCCCTGCCAACAACTTGACTGCAACCTTGTGAAAGACCCTGAGCCAGAATCACCTAGCGAGCTTCTTCTAGGTCCCTGCCCCTAGACTGTAAGATAATAAATGCTTGTTGTGTTAAACTGCTAAATTTTGAGTTAACTTGTTATGCAGTAGATAGCTGCAATAGATAGCTAAGGCAGCCTAACACTGCCTTGATCATTAAAAAAATAGTTTTAATTTTATTAAATCTTAAATTTTGAAATGTTGATCCAGCAAGGAGAAATTTTCCAGGAAAGTGAGTAGTAAAATATTAATGCCCTGTTAACATAATAGTTATAATGACTTCCCTGGGATTTGGGATTTTGTAATTCAACGGACAACTGCCTTAAAAGTCCATGATTTAAAAGGAAGGGTATTAATAATAACCACATTGTTGAAGAGAGCATTTTGAACTTTTAAAAAATTCTTGTGGGAAAACTCAGGAAGTATTTTGTTTGGTAAGTTATCACTCAAAATCTTAAATTGTCAGGAGCACGCTTGCACTTTACATTATTTAAAGAGGGATATAAAACAAAGTTGAATTTTAACCTCTTACCTAGTGATTTCACTCAACTTTTCAAAGGGGGTCCTAAAAGCTCATAGGTCAAGCCGTGTCTTGGTTTGCTCTGCCTGCCAAATTGAATTAACTCTGCTTTATGGCCACTTGGCAGTTTAATAAATTACTTGGACTTTGATTAATATCTTTTGAGCTTAAGCCCAAGAATTTGTATAAGACTTTGGGACATAGTACTGTAAACTTATTTAAAGATGGACTCTCAGAGCTGGAAGGGATAGGTTAGTGTTGGTTTTAGTACATGTATAGGTTCTGAATTTGGAGCATTTTAAGATCCTTATGGAAGATCCTAAATTATTTGCCTTTTTAAAAAATATGTGAGAGTGATTTTTTTCTTATATATCTACCAAGTAAGTGATTTAAGTAAGTTAAGGAATTCATTCATGAAGTGGATATGGCTAGTTCTTGTTTGGTTTTCAGAACGAATTATAGAGACACTGGTTTTCCTTCCCTACATTGGAGAACACAGATCAGACCCTGCTAGTCCTTCCCTTTCAAGGTTTTTTCCTCCATGCAGCCTATACCCTGAAAAAGTATTTAAAAAATACTTTTTATATTGAACTGGACTTGAAAGTTTATGCTTGACCTTGATTCTGGGTTTGTGCTGCAGGGGAGGATAAAGATGAATATTGATAGCCTGAGTATAGTATAAAGATCCGTCATTACTAGAATTCATTCATTCAGTCACTCACAAACCACGCCTTAATTCAGTCTATACTTTGCCCAGCAGAGCAGGAGACTAGGTACTAGAATACTACCACATGGTAAGCAACTCAGACATAGCCTCTGCCTCACAGGAGTTCATGGTCTAGAATGGAGGAGGACATTAGCCAAGTATAATTAAAAACAGTTTTAAGTACTATGGAATAAAAGTATAAGGAGACATGATTCAGGCTGGGGCTTGGTGGTTGGGGAAGGCTTTCAAAAGAAGATATTTGACATCTAAAGGCGTAGAAGTAGGAGGAGGAAGGAAGAGCAATCTGGGCAGAGGGAACAGGAGCCAGAAAGGTACCCAGTACTGTTGAGAACCGAAAACAGTCAGTGTGGCCAGAGCCCAGAGAGCAAGGAGCATGGCCTAAGAAGAGGCCAGAGGAGGAAGCAGGGACTGTATCTCACATGGTCTTGCAGGCTGCATTGTAGTGTTTATCAATAGAGAGGGAATAGAAAACCATGGAAGGTTTTGAAGCACAATGGTGACACAGTCAGGTTTGCATTTGAAGGCGGTCACTTGGCTCCATAATGAAGGATGGATGGAGGAGGAGTGGACAGAGGTGTTCAGGGAGATGGGTTCTGAATCTGTTGCAGGCCAGAGGTGTTGGTAGCATGGGCCAGAGTGGTGGTGATGAAGATGGGGAGAAGTGGAGAGATTTACTGTTACTTATGGTTAATAGATATACCACTTATTTATGAAGGAAAGTAGACTGGACTTCGTGCTGACTTGGATATGATTGTGTGAGGGACGCCATGGAAAACTCCCCGGTATTTGGCTTCTTCAGGGGAACGGGGAACACTGGAGGGAGACCAGGCATAGGTTAGGAGAAAGTACTTTGGTTTGGGGCCATTTTCAGTTGGAGGCCTTTTTAAGACATCCGTTAGGAGATTCCGTGTGGTCTTGGTCCTGGATCAGAGGTGTCTGGAGGTATAAATTTGGAAGTCAGGGGTTTAGACACAGGTTTGAAGCCACAAAGTTATCACTCTTAGCTCACAGAGTGAAAATGGAGTGAGAGAAGAAAGCATAGCTCTGAGCCATGAGGAATTCCAACATTTAAAAGCCACGTGGAGGAGAAGCTGACAAATAAGAATGAAAAGTGTGACAGAGAAGATGCTAAAGTGTCATCTCAGAGGCCAGGGAAAGAGAATCATTTAAGATGTTTCTGAGGGGTAAAGTAAAAAGGGCCCTGTAAGTGTCCTTTGGGTTAGTAAAACGATGTCTGGAAGGACTTCAGGGAGAGCTGGGCTGGTGTAATGATGGAGCAGAGGCCAGAATGAAGCGTCCTGGGGAGCTGGGGGGAGTGAACAAAGGGGCACAGTGGTTAGAGATAGCTCAAGACATTTGGCTCTGGAGGGGAACAAAAGGATGGAGCTTTAACTAGAGGAGGAAATAGCATTAAGGGAGAGGTTTCTAAAGTTAGGAGACCCAAGCTTGTCTAAGGGTTGATGGGAAAGAGCAATGGGGAGGATGAGGGTTGAAGTGAGAGAAAGGGTGGGTAATCAATCATGCAGGATTCCTAAGAAGATAGAAGGGGTTCCACTCTGAGGACAGCTGGAGGAATCAGACAGGAGAGAGGATTCCTTCCCTTCTGCGCTAGGAGGGAAGAAGGGAAGGGTGCAGATGCCGAGGTGTGGTAGCTGCAAGTTAAAGGCGTCTCTATGAAATGGCTTCTTTGAAAAGTAGCTGAATGGGAGAGAGAAAGGGATGGCATCCTGGCAAAGAAAGGAAGTAGTTTCAGATTTTTGAGGAGGACAGAGAAAGCTTGAATATATGAAAGGGAGTAAATTAGTAAAGCTTAGTAGGATCCCTAGTCATTTCTTGAAGGCCCAGTTGAGGCTGATGGTCACAAATTCATGGTGATACACTGTTAAAAAGAATTATAAAGTATTTGATGCTTTCTGGAGGCATTCAGCCATTGCCAAGCACAGGGAAAGTGGGATCATCTAGGCCTAAGGTTTTGTCAGAGAGCTGTGATGAAAAGATGGCAGCAGCAAGGGAGCCTCTGAAATGATCAACCAGGAATCTAAGCTGGTTAAGAAAAAACAGTTAAGACAGGAGAGAGAGAGAGAGTAGAAGTCAGAGTAGTTGATTAAATGTGATAGAAGAATAGAGGTCAGCGATCAGAACAGGATGCCGCACCCCAGAACAAAGAAATTTGAATCTTTAAGGGTGGGGCCCATAGATGATTTAAAGCTCACTGGTGATTCCAGTGCTTTTTTTTTAAAGGAATATAAGGATGTAGTGTAAAAAAAAAAACCAGGAATATGATGAAGTGATTGTTTTTAAGCCCATAATGATAAAAGATACTAGCAGCGTGAAATCAAGATGAAGACACAATTAGAGAAAGCAGTCAAAAAAAGTGTGCCTTTAAAATAAAACAACAACTCTAAAGCCATGCATTTCCTTCTTCCCAGATTGAAGTCATAGGTCTTGCCCTCTTGCTCATTCTCTTTGATGTTAGAAGTCCACAGCAAAGAAGGAAAAATTATAGGGAAGCTAGTACAATTCAGGACAAATTATCTGGTGTTTTGGGATTTGACTGATGAAAACAGGAACTAGAAACATGGTAATTATTTGTTCACTACAGTCTCTTTGGAGGGACAGCACTTTGGCTCACTTGGCATGGGATGGCGTCAGTCTGGCTGCAGAGGTCTGAATGTGAGGCTTGGGTTCCTATAAGGGGCCTGCTTGGCCCTCAGTTAGCCTAGATCCTTGGACTCAGTGGCTCTATCATGGTCCACTCACCTTGCAATGGTGTCAGAATTTTATTAATTGAAATCACATATGAAAGTATAATACATTAATTTTTTTCCTGGAATTCAGTAATAAGGATCGTCACTGCCACATTTTTTCAGTTCAGACGACTCACTTCTGTTCTCTACATATTAAATAGAAGGTCATTGTATAGTTAACGTCTGGCTAAGTGGAGTGCTTATGAAATGTACAGGGCTCATAGGCATAATGACTGCCTAAGAAAGCCCAGCAAATCTAGCTAGATACTCCTACCCCCAGCCCATGGCCCTTATCTGTCATTCCATAAATTTCATGTCAAGGGCATTTTCTAGAGAAGATGATCATAAGAAGTTTCAGGTAGACCTGAAGCAGGTTGTGAAAACTCTGGCATGTTTTACCATAGTATTAGGGTTCTCTGGAGGAACAACAAATAGGATGTGCATGTACATAGGAGATTTATTTCAAGGAATTAGCTCACACAGTTATGGAAGCTAGCAAGTCCAAAATTTGCAGGGCAGGCTGGAGCCCAGGAGCAGAGCTGAAGTTGCACTTCAGATTCAAAAGCTGTCTGTTGCAGAAGTCCCTCTTAACTCTGGGAAGTCAGTCTTTTGTGTCATTCAGGGCATCAGCTGGTTCGATGAGACCACCCACCTTCTGGAAGGCAATCTGCTTAAAGTCTACTGATTTAAATGTTAATCTCATCCAAAAACCCTCAGAATAGTGTTTGACCATGTATCTGGGCACTGTGGCCCAGTCAGGTGGATGCAGAAAATTAACCTGACACCAAGGCGGATTATAGCACTGTCTTCTCTGGATTCAACAAGAACAAAAAATACTCAATCTAATTAATCATTTGTCAAGTGCTTCATATACGGCAGGTGCTACGTAGAACATAAACATTACACTACAAGTTTGGTTTGGTCTTTGCTGGGAATCATCAGCATTTTGCTGTATGTATTTTTTGGCACTTTGGTCTTATAACACTTAGTTCTGGGCAGATAGAAAGCACACAGACTGCTCAATACCGGTGACAAGAGACTTTATAATGATGTGTTTGAAGCCAAAGCTTTGTGAAGCAAGACACCACAAGCAGTTAATAGATTTCCATTTGACAGTAGCTGTAAACATTAATCAGAAGAATCACTACAGTGTTCAGCTCATACACTGGTTGCAGCAGAAGCCAGAGCTGTAGAAGCCCTTGTTTATCCTCCTTTAGCTCCGTCTCACCATTGGCAAATCATCTTAAATAATTGTCGTTCTGACCACTCATGCTCTCAAAAATCATCTTATTAGCCTAAGGACTGATTTTCAGATTCCTTAGCCTGGTATTTGTAGCCCTGTGATGTTAGCCCAACCTACTTATCCAACTGGATCTTCTGCCGAGCTTCAAGCTGAACTGCTCCTTTGCCCTCAAAATAACTCATTTGTTTCTGCCCAACAATTTTGTTCATGTTGTTCCCTCCACAGTGGCCTTTCTCTCTCTTTATTTTTTGCATCCTCTCATTCTACTCATCCTTTGAGGCGCAGCTCAAAGGCCACAATGTCAAACTCCACAGTGTCTGCTCTGATCCTTCTGCATCTGCCCCATTTCCAGCTACAAGCTCCCTTGTTCCTTTTCCCTGGCACTTCACTGGCGTGTTTATTAAGGCTCTCACACTTTCTCTCACTTGAGTTTCTCACGGGCATTGCCTTCCTGCATATGGCGTGTATTCAGGGTCGAAGTCCGCAGCTTCCCCGGTAGCCTCGCTACAGCGCCTTGCAGATGACGAGCGTTCTGCTCTGTGAGATCTTGTCGAGAAAAATCAAAATAAGGGACCTAATATGTAAAATGTCATTATGATTTACATTAAATTCATCAAGGAAAGAATTTTGGTTGATTTTTTTTTTTTTTGCATATCCTCCACAGCAATGTGCTGGGCCATAGTGGGCATTCAGTAATTAGTAATTGATGGATTTATTCTGTATGTGATAAAGTTATTTTGGATGCATTCAGACTAAAGTAGAATTGATGATACAGGTTTCAAAAGGTAACATTATTGCTGATGCACATTATGAGGGCACTATGGTATCTTTTAAAGTCCAGCAAATAGAAAAATGAGTCAATCATGAGTCAGAATCATTGATGGAATTATGCCACCATCAAGCTCTAAAGGACTGGCGCTGATGTCGATAGAAAATACCCCACTCTGAGAGCACCCATAGCTAGCTTTCGGTACTGAACTAACAGTGTGAGTGCGTTCTTCTGCTGGGGAAAAGACTTGGTGGTCCAGTCATCGTTGTGGTTTTTAAAATTTTTTTCATTTATGAACTTGATATGACTGTGATTTTCTGTTTCCTCCATCTCTGGTGGTGAGTTTTCTTAAGATATTCTTGATTTCTCCTGATTTAAATCACAGCAAAAGAGACTTAGGTAAATATCAAGAGAGACTGCCTATGACATCTGATTTGAAAAGTGTACTTCAATCAACATTGACTTTGTCATACATTATGTTGAATAAGGAGGGTCTGACTTAAGCTCAGTGTGCTTTAGAGAAGAGAGCATATTTGTGTTTGTTGGTTTGTTTTCACATATTTTAAGGTCCTTATTGAGATATAATTGACTAATAACATTGTGCAAGTTTACAGTATACACTGCGATGATCTGACATATGTACACACACTGTGAAATGGTTACCACATGAATGTTAGTTAACACATCCATCACTTCACGTAGTTACTTTTTTGTGTGTGGTGAGAACATTTAAGATCTATTCTCTTAGCAAATTTCAAGTGTACAATACAGTATTGTTAACTATAGTCACCATGCTGTACCTTAGGTCTCTAGGACGTATTCATCTTATAACTGAAAGTTTACACCCTTTGGCAAATATCTCCCAGTTTCACTCAACTCCCAACCCCTCTAGCCAGCATCCTACTTTGTTTTTATGAGTTTGCCTTTTTTAGATTCTACAGGTAAGTGAGATTGTCCAGTATTTTTCGTTCACAGGAGAGACTCATAATGGAGCAGCTGAAGCCAAAGCACTGATAAGCAGAACAGTCACAAATAACAGTAGGCTCACCGTGAGTGGAGCCCTAGTTGTCACAGGAGGCAGAACTGCCCGGACACCCACTTTTGTCTGCTTATCCGCACAGGTGGGGCAGCAGCGGTTATTTGAACTCAGCAAACCTGGGTTCCATACTGTGTGCCCGCATGAGCCAGGCACCAGGGACGTGATGAAGAGCAGACACGGGCTTTGGCAACACATAGCCTAGAGGCATTTGATTACATTCACAACTAACCCCATGGGAGGCAGGAGAGATGGAGGAAACAGAGACCTATGGTCCTGGAGAGTCAGGGAAGGCTTCTCAGAAGATATGCCTTTTGAGCCCATTCTTGAAAAGCACCCCTCCCCCACCCCGTAGAGAAAAGGGGAAGGGGAGTTCTTAAAGGGACAGCTCATAGGGAACTATAAAAGAAGATGGTGTGTTAGGGAAATTTGATAAGTGGTTTTTGGTGGCTGGACCAGAGGATATTTGAGGGTAGGTGAAGGGAAATGAGGCTGGAAAAGTCGGTAGGATTCATACATAGCGTCAGGGATCTTGGACTTTTTCTGGGTCCCGGTAGGTAGCTGCCCCAGAATTTCTTATGTAGGTAAGTGACATGATCAGATTTGTTATTTTAGAAATAAACCCGTGGGTAAGCAGTCACATCCATTCCACCTGCCTTCACTAATCAAGGTTGTTTGAAGACTTGCCTGTCCTGAAGCGGCACCTAGCCTAAAGTTAGATGTTTGCCAGAGTTATTTTCCAGGAACTTGGAGTCAGCAACATCTATTTTGAGCTGAGCTGGTTAAGACTGGATCGGACCACCGACGCTGGGCATGCTTAATTGTCTGCTCGGTGACCTTTTGACATCGGAGCACCGAAAACGCTACCCTGCAAAGGTGCAGAGACCTGTTGCCTAGTTACGCCCGTGCAGAAGGATGATTCCCGCACCTTTTTCCAATCACCTTCCCCCATGCCTCCCACGCCTCAGACCACTCGGCTTCTTCATTCGTGTCCCATAAATACCCCAAGCCCCCTTGCCTTCAGGGAGACGGATTTGAGATTTGTTATCCCGTCTCCTCGCTTGGCTGCTTTGTTAATCAACCCTCTCTGCCGCAAACCTCGGTGTCTCAGCGTTTTGGTTTGCTGTGCGTCGGGGCAAGACGAACCTGGTTCAGTGACAGCTCACTATTAAGAAGAAAGATGGTTGGATTGCACTGACTGACAGGGCAGAGGTGTATTTTTTTTTAATAATAAACCAATAACTTGTCTTACTCTTGCACAATGAGTAGGATTTTGCCAGCATCTTCATAGGGTGAAAGGAAGCCTGGTATTTATCACCAAATCTTTTGAGGTAAATGTAACACAATGCTATATTCCATTTTTTGAGGCCAGTTATCCACTATAGTGTGTGAAGAGGAATAGAAGTGCAGACAGACAAGGGATTGCGGTGGTTCTGTGACAGGGAGTCAAGAAACCAGACAGGATATTTAAGCTATGGCTATTGGTGTTGGCAAGGGTTCAGCTCCAGAAAAAATAAATACTCTGAGTTAGTGGTGGTGATGAAAGTGACTTAAATAGAGTGGTCTGTTCCTTTTTGTGCTGTTGTAGGGAAAGGAAGCTTTAAACCCAATGAGATGGGCTCTTGTGAACAGCTTATTCCTTCTATTTACAGCTCTTTACTATTTACAGCTCTTTGTCAACAGTGATCTAAGGATCTTCCCCTTAGATAGCTGAGACCTCATAATTTGTTTCCTCTGAAATGTTTCTAGTCACTGACATTGCTCTGTAGAAAATTGATTATTGAGCTTTTAGGGAACTTTATTCCCAATTTATTTGGGAATAGAACTTTGAAAATCATGAAGTCATTTATTGATCAAGTGTTTATGGAGACGCTGACTTACTTCAGTGGTGAGGGAGGGACTGACCAATCCTTTGCCTTCGTGGAGTTTACAATCCAATGCAAATGTTGCATGATAGTCACTAGACCTAGTTTTTGATGCTGCAGTCCTCTTTTTCCTAACACTTCTCCTGAGGAAGCAATTGAAACTTTACAGATGATATATATTGGAGCCCAAACTCCAGTTCATTGGCAAAAAAAAAGTAGCATTTATATTAGAGTTTTGCTAATAGCATGTTGGTAAGAACCCATGTTCTTTCTCTCCTGCTAGCTGCAGGTTGCTGTAGTCTTTGGGCCACTATTTCCTCATCTGTAGAATTCATAGGTTAGACCAGATCGGTAGTTTTCAACTCTAGCTGCTGATTAGAATCACCTGAAAGCTTACCCTTGCCCAATTGAATCAGAATTGCCAGTTGGAAGAGGAGGCGGATGTGTATTTTTAAAGCTCCCAGGTGATTCTTTTTTTTTTTTTTTAAAACCAGGGCTGAAATTCACCAGATTAGGTTGGAGGTCCCCACTGGAATTCTATAGGTGAGTTTTCTATGCACGTGGGTATGGAGCTTAAATAATCTTTTAAATTAGTTGTCAACATAAAAAAATTCCAGTTTCTCTTGGAAAAATGGAAAGATTGGGCAACAATTGGGCTTAAAATTCTGAGTGGTAAAAATTCAACAAAGTAAACCCCAGTTTCTACCTGGCCCACTTCGTTTATTTGTGTTGCCTTCCTGGGCCTTGAAGACATTTTCATTTGAATTAGATGATCTCGAGATGGTCTCTAAAGTCTCAAATTATTTAAATTGCGTGTTTCCAAAGCAGGAAAACTAGTGCAAATAAATGGCACCTTTATCCATAAGCTGGTTGTTATATTAAATCAAAGGGAACTTAATGTTTGAAGATGGAAAAACCCCAGGGTCCAGTGGAAGGAGAGAGAGTGGCATTAACAGCAGAACTCCACGTGCTACTATGTACAGGACACCTGCTGGGGGCAAGAGGGAGGGGGAGGAAGGGGATTAATTCATCTTCCTGGGATTTTTAATGAAGCTGTCCCCTTCTTTTTCATTCTTTCCTGTTTGAGAGCTGGTTCATTAGTTGGGATGTGACTGGCCCTCCCAAGGGAGCAGAGAGGCAATTATCAGAGATTTTACTCACTTTCCTGTGAGCCTTTTGCTGCGGAAGCCTCTTGAGGATCTCGCTCTCTTTTGGCTTCCTTGTGGCTCCTTGCTGTGTCTGCCTGAGAGCAAATACCTGGGCGGAAGGACTGATTTGTATGGCTTATTGGTAGCTGCCTATCATGAGATTTAAGTGGGTGTATTTGAATTAATAGGATTTTACTTTTTACAGACTGAAAATATGTACTTGGTTTGTGAAGAACCTCTTGCCCAAAGTGAATAATCCTTTGTGCCTTGCTCTATTTAAAAAAATTTTTTTTCACTAGGAGTGATGGTGCTTAAGAGTACAAACTTGTAAAGAGAAGTAAATAAGCGATAGAGATCTAAAGCACATCACAGTGAATATAGACAATTATATTGTACTATAAGTGTGTAATGTGATAAATATCACTATTAGCAATCATGTACAAATATATAAATGTATCAAAGTAATCTGCTGTACACCTATGATATACGTTATATATGGTGACAATAATAAAAAGTAGCATTTAATTATCTGCCAGAAGTGTTCCAGGTACTTTTCATAAATATCCAATTTATTCCTCACAACTCTCCTATGAACTAGATGTTGTTATTATTCCTGTTTTATAGATGAGGAACAATGAGGCTCAAAGCCAGTTATTTGATTTCCCATATATCAGAGCTATGTTAAGTGAGATCCATTAACCTGTATAACCAGACGTCTGTTAGCAGTTTTTGGTAAATTCAAATGTGTATTGGTTTTGACAAAGAGAAGGCACACTGTTGTATATTAAATATATTTTTCCCCTAGCTCCACCAGTTACTTCACTGGATATGTTGTTATTGTCTATTGATGTTGCTTACACATGGTGGACTGCGAAATTCCATGCAACTGCAAAAATCTTTAATTTAGCTAAGGTTATTGCCTATATTTCTTGCCTTAAAAAAATTGCAGTGGTAACCCAAGCAAATTATTTATTATCCACATGACCCTGGGAGTCTCTGCCCCAGTCTCCTTGCTAGAAAAAGGAGATGGTAATATATACCTGACCTCAATCCATAGGGATATTTCCAGGATCAAATGTGATAATGAATGAAATGTATTTCATCAACTCTAGAGATTGCCCATGTGTATTTTAAGTAGGATTCATTGTGATGCAGAATATGAGATGAACATTCTTTTGTTAAAGAATTGTTGATTGTTAAAAACAGCAATCTATGGAGATTTTTCCATTTGAGGGATTTAATCCCATTAAAGGTTTTTAGATTGACTGGACAATGAGAATTTCTCTCTGAAACCCAGGGTGAAAGTTGATTTCGTTTTCCTACTGGTTTCCTGCGGGGTCCCCTTCCACGCTGACTAGAGAGGACTGCCGCCAAGCTCTCTTCAGTGTGAATGGGTAATGTGATGGGTTAATTTCTGTTGTTGAAGCCATGTCTATTCTTCGGTGCTGAAAGGTTGCTTATATGTACTCAACCTCTGCAATAAGTTGACACATGACGTGAATCTGCCCCTCTACAGCTCATACTAACATGTCAGGAAAAGATTAGTTGGGAGCGGGAGGATAATGGGGGCACAATGTCGCTTGTCTATTAAGTAATTTAAATAATAAGTTGAGCCTTTCATTGTTTATGTGTGGTTGTGTGCTTGTCATAACTAATTATCTTGTTGCAAAAATAGCAGCCTTTAAAAGTAAAAAGCTGAAAACGGGTCCATACTCTTAGGTCTCCATCCCTGTGAGAGTGTGTGCACATATGTATGTATATGCCTGTGTGTCTATGCATATGCATATATGCATATAAACATGAATATGTATGTGGTGTGTGTGTGCATACTTACTATAACTAGTGCTGTATATAATTACTGTAGTGAATTCAACAGTGACAACAGGAAATATAATCTTCCCCAGTAAATGCTTTAGCTGCCCAAGAAACTTTTTTGTTTTTCATATTGTGGGATAAAATAAACATTTATTTTAAAACAATTTTCTCATAACATTCTCTGTTTGGCACATACAAAACCAATATTAACTCTGAGTGATCTTATGAAAATAGTGAAGGATAAATGCTGAGTTCTATAATCTCTCCTCTGTTTAAAGACTTATAAAAACTCCTAAATTTTTTTATTTTTTGAAATTAGTATGTATTTTGAAGTTTTATGTTGGTTTCAAGATAATTTTAAGTCTCTTAAAGGTTACTTATTAATACAAGTTTTAACTCTTATTGGTTTAAACTCAGTTAATGCAAATTTCTGCTTAAAGGAGAGGGGTTTTACTTCCAACCTCTTCAGTAATGTCTAACTTAAAAAATAAAAAAAAAAGCCAAACTAGAAGCTATATGAACCACACCACCAAATACCTGTTTTTTGACATTAATTAATTAGGCTTTTGACTACATCCAACATAATAAATTATCTACTTGTTAATACTTCTGTTTCAAAAGCTAAATGCCAGGTGTCATTACTGTGTGTTTTAAAGGTTTTTACTAAACTTTTGCTCCCTGGTGTGAATGTGGACAAGGGAATTTACAGTATATTCGTTAAAAATTCCGATCAGTTTCATATATTATGAGCCTGTAGGCAAAGTAAAGAAGAAATTGAAAGACTAATGAGTATGGCACTAGCACAGTGAGATGGATGGGCTACTTCTTTGTGTTTGCTAGCTGGGCTAGAGATTGATGAGTAAGTCCCATTGTCTTAACACACTAATGATGATCTAGCTTTTTGGAGCTCCAACTACTACATCTCCCACTTTGAGAGGACAGCTTGATAAGCAGACCAGTCCTGGGCGTTTGAGACCTCTATTCAAATCCTACTCTTATCACTTCCTACCCACATGATATGTATGGACTGTATGTGTCCCCCCAAAATCCATATGTTGACGTCCTAATCCCCAATGTAACTGTATTTGGAAATAGGGCCTGTGTGGAGGTGATAAAGGTCAAATGAGGTCATAAGGGTGGGGCCCTAACCCAATAGGGCTAGTGACCTTATAAGAAGAGGAAGAGACACCAGAGCTCTCTCTCTGACACCTGAGGACACAGTGGGAAGGCAGCCATCTGCAAGACAAGAGTTCTCACCAGGAACAGGATTGGCTAGCACCTTGGCCTTGGACTTCCAGCCTCCAGAACTGTGAGAAATAACTTTCTGTTGTTTAAGCCACCTAGTCTGTGGTATTTTGTGTGGCAGCCAAGCAGACTAAAATACCACCATGTAAGCAGATACTTAAATTTAGTAGATAGGTAAGTAAGTTACTTAAAATTTCAGATCCTGGCTCTACCATTTACTAGCCATATAAGCACACTACTTTTTTCTTCAACCTTGCAAAATGGTTTTGTTGTGAGGTTTAAGCTTTGTTTGGCTGGCAGGCAGGCTGGCTGGATGAATTTTGCCCTCTCCCTCATTCTCTCTGTTCACCACATTTGGTCATAGCAACCTTTTTCTAAATTTAGACCTCATTATTTCATTATCTGCATAAAATTCTTTGGTTGTTCCTCAGTGTTCTTAGAATAAATCTTTACCATTTTCCTCAAAGCCATGTGGTCTGGCACCTGTTTACCTCTCCAGCTTCATATTACAACCCTCCATTTTGGCAGTGGCCACATCTATCTTCTTTCGGGTCCTTAGACTCTGCCCCCCACTATGCCCCCCACTTTGTCCCCCTTATGTAATGACTGTCAGTTCAATTGTCATTTCTTTAGGGAGGCCTTTCCTCCATATCCTTGACTGGCTATATGTTTATCTCCACAATTATTTAATTCACATTTGTCTTCCCCCCAGCAGCATGAGGGGTGGACTGTGTGTGTTTGGTTCCAGCTCTGCCTTCAGCACCTAGCTCAGTGTTGGCGTCATCACCAGAGCTGTCTGAGTATTTATGGAAGGGAACATGAAGAAAGGAAAAGAAATGCATGAAGATCTCATCCAGGGAAAGTGAGGTGCAAGCATCAAATCTTAGGGAAGTGGGGTGCTAGCAGAAGAGACTGGTGGGAACCAGTTGAAGAGTGGAAAAGCACAGGCGATGAGTCTTAGCTTCTTCAAGACTTTGCCTCTGGCATACCACCCGCAACTCAGACACCTAAGCGGTTATAGAAATAATCCTTCTGGTATGCAGGCTTCCTCTTTTTGTCAGAGGCACGGGACCCAGGGACCAAGAGCTGCCTAATAAGAAGTAAATTCTGATAAAACTGTTCAGGGCCACATTTTGGAAATCAGCTCTTAAAAATGAGTGGTTGAGCTTCCCTGGTGGCGCAGTGATTAAGAATCCGCCTCCCAATGCAAGAGACACGGGTTCGAGCCCTGGTCCGGGAAGATCCCACATGCCGCGGAGCAACTAAGCCCGTGAGCCACAACTCCTGAGCCTGCGCTCTAGAACCCGCGAGCCACAACTACTGAGCCTGTGAGCCACAACTACTGAAGCCCATGCGCTTAGAGTCCGTGCTCCACAACAAGAGAAGCCACCACCATGAGAAGCCTGTGCACCACAACGAAGAGTAGCCCCCACTCTCTGCAACTAGAGAAAGCCCACACCCAGCAACAAAGACCCAACACAGCCAAAAAAAAAAAAAAAAAAAAAAAGAGTGGTCAATCTAATGCTCACCTTTCCAATCCAAACACTGACTTGAACAAAGAAACTGGGAATTACTGTGTATAGGGCTTATTTGAATTGTTGGTTTTCTCTTGTTAGTCTGTTACAGGTCATAGCTCTGTTTCTGTCGTTAGAATGATTTCAGTGTTTCAACCTGGACTCTCTGAATCATAAGTTTTTAGCATGACAATGGGAATTATGAAGTTGCTTACTAAAATGAAGCTAAATTAAAATAATACTTGTTTGGGATTTTTTTTTTTTTTACTTTTGCACCCAATAACGATGTAAGGGGGGAGACTTTAGATTTTTAATAATTTTATTAATTCAGATATAAATTTAAGCTATTTTGTCATAATATGTAAACTATTTTCCCCCATAGTAGACCTATTTTCTAATAGATAATGAGATTCCCAAATATTTGCTTTGTGTAAGGTTACAGTCAATTCCTTATTATCGAGAGCAGGTTTCTTCCTTTGTGTCTGGCTTATTGTGGTTATGAGACTGAGTACTTTGTTTTAGATATTTGAGGACAAAATGTGTGTTTAAGAACACATGTGTATATATAGGGAGGCCCTCAAATCCAAAAAGGATAGAAGGTTGAAATGCCAACACTTCCTATTGTATAGCTTTTTGTTAGGGAGGTATAGCTATTCATCAAAACACGTTTCTGAAATGGAAAACTAGAATGTGCTAAACATAGCATCTAACTTAAGCTTTTGAAAAACAAAGAAATTTCCAGAAAATAACTCATGATTACTTAGTTTCAATATTACACTGATAAATATTTAAAGACTACCTTATAAAAAAGTAAGTGGGAAAGTCATGATTTTAAGGCTTATACTGCAGTTCCTGAAGGATTTTAGTATTTATTTAACCTTTTCCTTATTTAATTTATAATAAAATTACTGTCATCTCTGTAAACATTCATATAATAATGTTTCATCTACTTGTCCATTAAAAATTGCTAAAATAAATAAGGAGTCCTGGTGAATGAGACATGATTTAATAAACGTATTTCTTGGTAGAAAACTAATCAAGTCCTGCTATAAATGTATATTTAGAGAGAAGCACAGTAGACAAGCTTAATGACTTAGTCAATGATATGACTTCAGGGAAAATGTTCTTATGCCATATTGGCCATATCTTTTAATACTTGCATTGAAAATAAAATTACATTCCAGGATAATGAGGATTGTGGAATTTGATAATTGGTTTTTTAAATCCTAAATTGATTAACAGCAGTATAAACATACATTTTTAGGTTAAATCTGAGCTTTTTCTTAAAGTAAAATCTTAGTTTAATCTAAAATATTTTCCTGGAAATTTTCCAAATGGGATAGTCATCTTTCTGGAAATACGAAATAAAGGAGAAAGGTGGGTGGCTGGAACGCAAACCTCTTCAGAGGCCTTTCAACCTATAGCTGTAATTTATGTATTTTATCCTATTTATCATAGAATTTTTAAAGAATATTTTTAAAATAATTCAGTATTTTTATCCCACTGATTTATTTTTTTAAACAAGGAAAAAATTTGCTCATAGCCACATAATTTAGCACATTCAGAGCTAATAGTAGATTCCAGGTCTTCTGACTTCTGATGCAGTTTGCCTTTATCATCTTCTACCTGCTGGCTACTTGTCCTTGGAGTTCCTCAGGAATCTGCATTGGTGTTTATTGAGAATTAATGATGTGCCAGCACTGCTGTGGGTGTCCAGGATATAATAATGAATAGAGTTCACATTCTGACTCAAATTAGCTTTCTCTCCTTGTTCCAATGGAAACTGCCCTTTTGCTTCATCTGCAGCATTGAGTTGCAAGTTTCTTTTTACTTTGGAAGTTTTAAAGAACAAGAGTGGGGCTCTCATCAGAAACACCTGTGTGAAAAGCTCAGCTGCCTCGTGTGAATGAGGTCTCTGGAAGGTGATAGATGATGCAGGTAAGAATGCAACCCGTAAAATATGGACCTAGTCAAGAGAAAGGAACGAAGCAAGTGTGAAGCAGAGGGAAAGCAGGAGGGTCATGACCACATTCTGTGGTTGTGTGCTGACAGACTGAAGGAAGAGCAGACCAGGGATGTCTCAGCCATGTTGCCTCAGTTTTGCCAAGTGTATAATGGGGTCAAAGAGAGTTGAACTAGGCGATTCCTAGAGTCCTTGGCAGAGGTAATATGCTCAGTTATGAGTGTCTGTACACACACACACACACACACACACACACACAATGCACTTGCTAATGTCTGTCATTATGAGCATCTTCTGTCTTCTCCACTACAAGTAAAAGAATCTGATTTTTCTTTCCAGACTAGAAGTAACTAGGTCATAGTGACCCAAGTGAGTAAATTAAACAGACTGAAAAGGTACACTGGGATATAATTATTTGGGGGAAAATGATGAAAAAATGAAGTAGGAAAAGATTCTCTTTCCAGGAATAATTGTTCCCTGTTGCCAATTGAGCAACTCTGTGACCTTCTTGAAAATAGAGAATTCTGTAAATAGTGCTGGGATGGTAGGTTCTGTGTGACACAGAGCCTAAGTTAGATATGGTGAAAAGGAATGGAATTATGTCGGTTAATAGTGAGCACCTGAATTAAAAGCAGAACAGCTGGGTCCAGAGGCAGCTGTCAGGTTGGCAAAGCCAGAGGAGTAACTTTGGACAGTGTTTTTCTTATACTGAATGTAATGATTTTTAGGAACAGGTTTTTTGAAACTATGTCTGTACATGTTGTGTAAGGTAAATTTCAATATGAATTTTTAAAGTCTATAAAATGGAATCATTTAATTCTGACTTTATGACAAATTAAATAGTAGTTCCAAATAACTTTGTTCTAGAAAGAGGCTTCTCTTATCCTGGGAAAGGGGCAGTGTTGGAAGTTTGAGACAAGACAAATATGTCTGTTGTCTTCTAACGAATTACTCTCCCACTTTTCATTGGGAAAGGTTGGTCCAGGGAACTTATGATAGCCTGATGGGAAGTGGGAAAAGGAAGATTATTCCGTATGTGTATGATCTGTGAACGGTTGATGAAGGAGGTAAGGTGGTGGGAGGGTGTTGTCTTAATCCATTTGGGCTGCTGTCACAGAACCACAGGCCCAGTGGCTTATAAATAATAAACTTCTCACAGTTCTGTAGGCTTGGAAGTCCAAGATCAAGGAGCTGACAAGTTCTCTTCCTGGTTCCTAGGCAGCCATCTCTTTTCTTTGTCCTCAGGTAGCAAAAGGGGCCAGGGAGCTCTATGGGGTCTCCTTCATGAGGGCATTGATCCTACTCGTGAGGGTTCCATGCTCCTGACCTAATCACCTCTCAAAGGCCTCACCCCCTAATACAATCATATTGGGCATTAGGTTTCAGTATTTGAATTTGGGGGGAACACAAACATTCAGTCTATAGCAAGTGAATCGCACGTGTTGGGATTTTCACGGCAAGCTTTTGAAATGGGAGAGATGGTAAAATTATCTCCACTTTACAGATAAGGAGATTGAGGCTTAGACCTATTCACGTCTAGTATGGTCTACTTTGACAGACCAATCCATTATCTGTCTCAGCCTATACTGAAGGAGATGCCAGAGAGAGAGAAAAAAAAGAGTCTCACAGTGGCAGGGAAAGGGCCCACTTTCTCCTTGCCAGTGCTTCGGCCACCCTTGCCTCTGCCAGCTAGGTCCAAGCGCCTTGTCTTAGAGCCTCATGAGACCTTCCCCTCTGGCCAGTATTCAGGCATCTTCCTAGAACCCTCATTCCCCTGACAATAGGAACACCCAGACTCGCAGGCCCAGGGCAGCACCAAGAGGAGAGGAGCCTCCCTGGACCCAGAGACCCAGGACATCCTTAGACGCGATTCCTCTGATCTCTGCGTCTCCCGCAGAACTGAGAAACAGACCTGTTGGTACCAGAACATAAGCATAAGCTGTGTTTGAGTTCCAAGTTTGGACTTTACCTGAGCTGTTGCTTCATCTTCTAGCTGTTTACTGATTTTTTTTTTCAGTGTGAGTTACTTTCTGGAAAGTTCCCAGAAAGTAACTGGGAAAGTACTCAGTGGGGGCGAATATTCCTTTTGTCTTTCAGAAAAGCATGTCGAGAGTTAGCCTGTCTCAACAATCTAATAGTCTCACCTCCTAAATGGGGGTGGGGAGGAGTATATGTGTGTGTGTAAATGCATACATGCATAAACATATGTGCATGTATATTGCTTATTTGCTCAAAACCGTGTCTTACAATTAACTGCTATTTCTTTTCATCTAATATATCAGAAGAATATTTCAATTAGCAAAATATGAGAATCCAAATTCATATTTGTATTCCCAACAGATTTCCTTCAGAATCTGGTGGATCATTCCACCTATAACAGTAGTTGATTGCAGATAGATGTTCTATTTGTATCCCATTGCTGCCTCATTCAAATGAAATGTGAGTTTTGGTCATTCCAAAGCCCATCAGTGCCTTTCTGATGATTAGAGCTAATCACCATACACTCCTTTCCGAGTAACTTTCTAGAGAGAAATCCTTAACTTTGAGACTAGTTTGCCACAGACCCTAGTCCTAGACTGAAAGATCTCGCCTTCTGTGAGGTTCATTGTAAAACAGAAACGCCCCCTGCCCCTTAGGGCTCTGGCTCCATGTAGTTCTGTGTATTTCTTATTCAGCTGGAGAAATACTGAATTCAGTTTGAATCTAAATTTGGAGTAAAAAATACCACTCAGTAGAGCTGCTTCTGTGACCACTTTGCCTTCCAACTTGCATTTCCTTCTTTCCCTATCACCCCACATTCTTGAGGAGTTTGTTTATAGCTTTTGTGGACTGGCTTTAATTATTTTTCAAAAATTCATTGCACCGAACCCATTAGGATAGTGCACTGAGAATATCTATTGAGCTCCAGCAGACTCACTGACTGGGAATGCGTGTGGGGAGAAACCTGGAGCAAGGTAGCAGGTCCTGAGATTGCTTATTTGTGAGGTTAGGAGTTTCTGTTTATACTTTTGTAAGCTGCCTGCAAATATTTGAGGACCTTTCTGTCCCTACCTTCAACTGGGCCGGTGCTTAGTTCTGGAATAGTCTGCATCTTGATGTTTTTCCTAGGAAATGTGTTTTCCCTTTTCCCTCAGATTCCTGGTGCCCGGTGTAGCCCTTTTTTGATTTGCTCTTGTTCTGGCAATAGGTCAACTGGCTCTCATGGTCCTTAACGTTTTGGGTAAATACTGCCAACAGTGGTGACTGGAAGGGATCCAAATCAATTCAAGGCATTTGCATCCACTCTGTGTTTAAGGAGTTGGATCTTAGTGATATTTTTTCCCTTGGTTAGTGACTTAAGAAATATGACTGAAAGGAGAAGCTACTATCTGAAGAACTAATGGAAAATCAAGCAAAATTCACTTATTATGTAAGGAGAGTGGTCGGTGACCTTCCTTACTACCCAGATGTTGTGCCATTGGATCATGTGTAGAGAGTATGGAATTGCAGTTAAGTGCACACATGGAAGAAGCAGACTGCCTAGGTTCAAAGCCCAGCTCCACCACTTGCTAGCTATACAGTCCCTGGCTGTATTAGTTAACCTTTCTGTCCCTCAGTCTAGTTTTCCTGAGGATTAAATGAATTAATATTTGTTAAGTGCCTGGAACTATGCCTGGTCCATTGTATGTACTCCATGTCTTTGTTTAAATACTTGATGTTGGGATTGTTGTTCAGATGGAGGAGACAAGGGTCTTGAGAGGCTCCCACGTGTTTCTAACATAACAGAGTCAGTCAATGGTGGAGACAAGAATACTTTCACTGCCCAGTGCCCTAGTGGAGAACTATAGCTCTTAAGAGTGATGTGGGGAATGAAATACCCTGATGAAAACCAATCAACATTATTAAAGGGAGGGTGGGAGCATGGGAACTAATGATTTATTTATCCAGTGGCTTAGTCAGTAAGTAACTATTTAATGCTTACTATGGGCCTTTGGCACTATGTTAACATGGTGGAGATAATGATAAAAATATAAAAGAGATTTATAGAACATTTACTTAACCTGGGCAAGATGTCTTTTTTTTTTAGGGCTGGTGACCATTCCACTGAGGACTCTCTTGTCTTAAATTATAGGACAACTTCTGTGTATAGCATGGTACAGAACAGCATTTAGCTATTCTAATGGTATAGCATTTAGCAGAATTTGAAGATGAATTTGCTGACCTTAGGTTGGAAAACTGCAAAAGGTCAATGGAGGGATTATGGTGGGATTCCATCCTTTAAACATCTACTGAAAGATGATCATTGTAAGATGCTTTAACTACTTTTGGAGACATGATATTCTCTTCTTAGAGAACCTAGTTTAGAGAATGTTCTTGTTTTAAATGTAATTGGCCATGAGCTTAATTTGAACCAAGAGTTTGGCCTATTCCACACACCCACCCACCCCCCCCATTAGCTCAATTGTGGATTGTACAAATGCTGTTGGACAGAAATAGAAGTATCTGGTACAAATATGCATAGTCAGACCACATCTAGGTTAATGGTTTCAGATATAGGTGAAATGCTTTAAGAAGGATATTGACAAATTGGAGGACATTTAGAAGGCGGTGCCAGAATAGTGAAAGGGCAAGAAACCATGCCAAATGGTTAACAGTATAAAGAGAATTAGCTGCCTCAGTGGAACTTGATATGTTGTTCATAAGGGTTAAAAGGACTGTCATTGTGGAGTAAGAAGAGGAGGGTTATTCTTTTTTTTAAATTTTACTGAAGTATAGTTGATTTACAATGTTAATTTCTGCTGTACAGCAAAGTGATTCAGTTATACATATATATATATATTCTTTTCCCATTATGGTTTGCCACAGGATATTTCATATAGTTCCCTGTGCTATACAGTAGGACCTTGTGGTTTATCCATCCTATGTATAATAGTTTGCCTCTGCTAATCCCAAACTCCTAATCCTTCCCTCCTCCATCCCCCTTCCCCATCCCCTTTGGCAACCACAAGTCTGTTCTCTATGTCTGTGAGCCTATTACTGTTTCATAGATATGTTCATTTGTGTCATCTTTTAGATTCCACATGTAAGTGATATCATATGGTATTTGTCTTTCTCTTTCTGTCTTACTTCACTTAGTATGATAATTTCTAGGTCTATCCATGTTGCTGCAAATGGCATTATTTCATTCTTTTTATGGCTGAGTAATATTCATATATATATATATTCCACAGAAGAGGGTTATTCTTGGCTCTTCCAGAGTAGGAGTGGTAGATGAGGGACTAAGGCCTAGAAGTGGAAAAATATAAGGAAGATTTTCTGAACATTAAAATCAAACTCCAAGGAATGGCCTGCCATATAAGCAGGGGATCTCTGAGAGTAGATCTATTCATTTACAGCCAGACGAACAAGCTTCTGAGCCCTGGGGACTAGAGTCCTACTCCTATGGGAGGTTCAACCAGATCACCTCGGAGGTTCCGTACATTCTAAGTATCTGAAATATAAGTGATTTCATGACTTGGATGTCACCTCCAGTGCTGCCCTTACGCTGGTTACTCTGAATAATGTTAAAAGTCAGTGTATGACTAAAGACTGGATGAATTGCTGTGACCATCAGCATGATTTTTGCCATATAAGCAGTTGAGGCTAAGAGTGAAACAGTTCCTTTCTAAGCGGGAGAGGTATGAATGGCGTAAAGATCAGATTTCTCTGTGGCTGGAAAGAATTTGCTTTCTGGGTCTTATTGGATACATCGTAGGTCATAACCAGAACCTAATTAGGTGTATTGCACAACGTGCATTCTGAAGATAAGGGCTTATTCTTGGGCAAAGCTCAGAAAGCTGGTAAATGGACTGGAATGGTCTACTGAAACATATCTGCCCACCAGCGTGCTTCTGAGAGGGCCTCTCTTCTGACTGTGGAAGTGCCTGGTCTAGGGGGCGATGTGCTCCAGCTGCTGTCAGGGAGAGCCAGTCACTTGCTGGGTGTAGCCAGGACTGGACCTTTGTGAGACACCTTCTGTGAGAGGTGTTGCAGGTAGCCCCAGAAGCAGGCAGAGGTCTTTGGCAAGTTATTTCTGAAGGAAGCATTATTTCTCTGACCTGAGCTGAGAACTACAATAAAAGATCCTCTTTGAATTTAAGTTCCTTTTTTTTAAAGAGTGAAGTGAATTTTGATCACTAAAGGTAACCTTCTATGAAGGAGAACATTATGGTAGTATGAACCCTATTGGATGCTCAGACAAGACCATCAAGGAGGTGTGAGTAGTATTTTGAGGGCTGAGATCCTGTATTTTTAGGAACAATATTTTAATTTTCTACAACATTTTTCACTTTTTGATTTTGAATTATTATTTCTCTTTTGAGAATTTAAGTCTTTCTCAGGGTTAAGGGGAACCAGTAAAGGGAGTTAGGCTTATTCTTGGGCTGGCATTTCCCCCTCGGTGGGCTGTAATGCAGGCAGCGGAGATTTAGGGTACGAGCAGAGGAGGTGTGGTGTGATGCTGTAGAAACTGAAGGCTCAGAGCCCCTCACTTGCACAAGCCCCTTCCAGAGTCCTGGGAGGGATCCTAGCAATGTGTTGTCCTGGTCGTTTTTTTGGTAAACACTGCAAAATATAATGTATTTCAACCAAAATTGATTAAAATCACTGCCTCCTTCCAATTCAACTTTCCCTCCTTTGTGCTTGCCTTCAGGTGGGTGGCATTGAAGTGATTTGATCATGAGCTTTTTTGTATATGTAATCAGGTATATTTTTCCTAAAAAAGATCCTCCAAGTTGTGTTAAGTTTCAGGCATTACAAGCATGGATCTTCCCCTGGGTTAGGAATGCAGTGAGTAACGAATCAGAAATTACCTCTGTAGCAGAGTCAGCCAAAACGTCAGAGATGTGAGTGAAAGTGAACTGAGATCTGTATTCCTACCGGTCTCTGACAGTGGGAAACAGCTTTTTAATCTCATCTTTAAGGTCTGTTTTGAATAGGAATGTCCTTTGCATGGTATAATTTTATGTATTTTGGTTAAGAGAACTACATCAGACTAAATATTAAAAATCATGAATTCTTAAAAGTAGTGCATGCAAATCGACAATGAGTTAAATATGAAAATAATGAGAAACTGCTGATGGAAGAGAGAAGTTGTTTAACTGTATTCTCCTTTTTCCCCTGCTACTTTACATAATTATAAAACCTTTGCCTAAAGTTCCCTTCTGAGGGAGAAATACGGCCAACAGAAATTCAGCCAAAATTGGAGGCAATTTACAGTGCTTCAGGGTGGTACTGTCTCTGATAGGCTATCAGTGGAATCCTGTGAGGTGAGGGTCTCTTTTCTGCCTTCTTCCCATCTCTCCTCATACACTTGTGGTTCTTGTTAGCATTCATACTTACTCTCTTTTTAATTGTCCGAGTACGTAGTTTGCAAATGAGAAGTCTGTCCAGGGAGCCTGAGCTTGGTGAATAAAGGTTCCTTTCAGCCCCATCTGTGAGTTTACGACTCTGTGAGATCTTAAAGATGTATTTTATTTGGACATGTAAAAAGCTTCTTCATAACATTCAAAATAAATACCTTATTGACAGTGATAAAGATTATTGAGGAAAGGGATAATCATTCATGATATCAGCTGTTTCCCAAATGATACCTAGTTAACATGTTAGGGAAGGGAACCAAATCTAAAAGTGATGCCCATTTAATGAGGCCAAGTGATGTAGCAAGAACTGGGAAAAACTTACAAAGGGAAGTCTTAGCCGGTGTCTAAAACAGTATCATTAACATAAAGACAGGTCGAGCAGCTGTTTGATCAATTCGCCCAGATCTGAACTCTCAAAATTCAAACACTGTCATTCTGTCAGAGCGCTGTCAGAGAAATGATTAAAAACCAACAATTGTCATTGTTGGTTATGTTGTAATCCTGAGCTATATTCCAGGGGTAGGATTTGACTCCGTTTTTATCTTGTGTTTAGAACCGGCAATGGCTGTCTCTGTGCTCAGCACAGCGTAGGTGCTTAATATCTGCTGGCAGCGTGTAGACTGATTAATGGTGGTAAAGGCATATCCTAAACACCCTGCTCTGGGGAGTTTGTGGCCCTTTGGAGTTTTCATGCTGTGGACATCCTTAAAAAGCCCAGAAAAGGAATCTTTATAGACAGGTATGTGACTCATTCCATGTGAACTCAGAACTCAGTGAAATGCCGTTCTTTGAGCTAAACTTTCAAGACTCATGTACATGGCATACAATTCGTTAACTGAAAATATGATTCATACTTTACCTTAAGTAGGGCCACAGGTGTCTACTGTTAGGATGCCCTTTTAGTCTGGTAGTGTGGATGGTTTTCAGAAGTTGTAAAAAAGTGATCAGAAATAAACACTTCGCAGAAGAGGGAGGTTTGATTTTTGTGATTGATCAGCCTGTTGCCTTAGTCCTGGAATCATGAAATCTGATCAGAATGAAAAGGTGCTTTCTTTGCATTCTCTTCCAGAAATACAGAGGCTGCTGCTCTTCTGTCTTAAATGTCAACCATGCTGCCCTGAGGAGAGCTCAGAACTGCTTTTAAATTCAAGGGGACAACTGCTTTCTGCTCACTCAGGTCCTCTGAGGCCTGATCCAAGATAGGAAAAGGGTGCTTGGCAGGGGCTCTTTACCAGAGATTCAATATACGAATTTTACTATAAGAATGAAAAGTTGGCCCACTTTTAAAAGGTTAATCGAAAGTTCACCGTAGGGTGTTCTTCCTTTCCTCTGATGGAATCAATTTAAATTCTGGCCTCTGAGCAGCAAGATTTATTTTTCAAAGAGGCAAGCACCCTTCTGCCAAGTGGCCCCAGAAACGCCTGTAATCTCATGGCAGGAATATGGAAAATGGAAAGGTTAGACACTCCGAGGACAATTGACATCCCTGGTTCTTTTACTTTAAAGACAGCCAGGGAGAATTCTGAGATAGGCCTTTACCCAAAGTTCAGTATTTATGAACTGTTGATAAAATTACACCATCAAATTTGCCCGTATTTTCAGGCTGCTGAAAATTGTTTGAAAAAAAATCAGTCTTAGAGCTAGAAAAACACCTATCCATCCCCCTGTCATCAATCTAGCATCTGCAAATCCACGCTGGGCTGTTCCATTCCCACACTTTCTCACTCTCTACCTGTATGGTCTCCATCTGTTGAATTTTCTCACTCCTTGGGGTCTAGGTCAACTGCACCTTCAACATGAAGCCTTCCTTGTTTTTCTTGTTTAGAATTAGTTGCTAATTCTTCATTGTTCTCTAAGCATTCTGTATATTATCAATACCCTTATCATAGCCTTTACCATAATATGCTGTGTACTTGTATACATATCTTCTTTCCCCTGCCTTGTTGTTTGAATAAACGAATGCTAGGTCCAACTTTACAGAAGAGAAAATGAGCTCTGAAGATGTTTCATAACTTGCCCAGCGCCACACAGAGTTATGGGTTTCACTGAGTCTGAGTTTTGTTCCAGTATATTTTCTCCCCAATTTTAATGCAGATAAGCCTTTTCTCTTTTGCTTAATTTGATTGATTCTATACATACATACATGCATATATAAATACACATCACACACACATATATAAAACATATAAACAGTCCCTTTATTATAGTAAAGCTGTCTTTCCAGGGCCCTAGTTGGTTATATGAAGATCAGAATGGAGTTTTACATAGACTCATTATTACCGTGTAGGGAAATTACACTCAGAAGCCAGCTCACAAGAAGACTGCTAATTCGGAAAGGTATGCTAACTAGCTTCACGTGGGCCTGGTGCAGCTCAGCTAGCTTTTCACTAATTCCTCACCTCCATCCTACATTCCTCCCTGCAGCTGTTCTAAATCTCCAGCCCTGAAGTCCTGGACCCACACTCTTGTTCTCAGCAGATGATGTGGTTTACTGCTTTAACTGAGATGATGTAGGTCAGGGGTTCTCAAACCTTAATATGTTTAAAAATCATATGGCGGGCTTTGCTATAACGTAGCTTCCTGGGCCTTAGCCCCAGAGATTCTGATTCGGTTGGTCAGGGTGGGGCTCCTGAATTTGCTTTTCTAATAAACTCGCAGGTGCTACCAGAGGACCACACTTTGAGAACCCTGATTTAGTCCATCTTATATGATAGGGTATCTTCTCCAATACAAAACCTCTCTCAATTTTTATCCTTCCTCTGTTCTCTGAATTCTGACCCCCAGAAGGCTTATTCTCTTCTCAAGCTGAACCTTTTCACCACCAGTTTTTATCCTATCTCCTTCTGTCTGTTTCAGGACCTTGCTCCAGCATTTAACCCATCTGTCTTTGTGCATCTTTGACATCATCCACTCCGTTGCCTTTATTCCTCTACTACTTTACTAACAAAACTGCTTAAATTTCCTCTCTCAGGTGTACTGTTTAAGGTACACTCGACCCTTGAACAAAATGGGTTTGAACTGTGCAGGTCTTCTCATACTCAGATGTTTTTCAATAGTATTGATAGGCACTGCAGTACTACACGATTCGTGACTGGTTGAATCCATGGATGTGAAGGAACCGCAGATACAGAGCGCCAACTATAAGTTATACTCAGGTTTTCAACTGTGTGCAGAGTCGGCACCCTTAACTCCCACCTTGTTCAAGGATCAGCTGTGCATAGCTGTGTCTAATGATTATAAACAAATTAATATTTCTGTAAGAATACATGACCATTTTAGTTGTCTAGGAACTGCAATTTGGCTTGCAGACAGCAGAATTAAGCCAAGTTTTTTTTTTTTTTTAATGGAGGTGGATGGAAGAGACTAATGACACATCACAAAAGAGAGTGAACTTGAACCTCCCAGTATCCTAATGAAGGATGGTCCCTCTAGGTATTCAAACAGCACACTTGGTTCAGCGACCCGAATTTGCTCCCCTCTGAGGCATTGCGGTACAGGTGTGCCAGGCAGAGGCATTCCTGCCTCCTGTAAGCAGTTAGAGGTGGGATCAGTGAGGACTAAGTGTACTTTGGAAATTTCACAGTGAACTACTTCGCATTCTGATTGTTCTCCTTACTTCAGAACTTTGCGTAAGGATGCTTTGTCCATTCTTCCAGTCATCACTTACACTTTTCATTTGTGTTATCACTTCATTAACCTTGATTATGAATTATTAGCATACCCAGTCATACTTATGGGACTCATTTCTAGCTGTGTTCTTTTTTTATTTTTTTAATTAATTAATTAATTAATTAATTTTGTTTGGCTGTGTTGGGTCTTCGTTTCTGTGCGAGGGCTTTCTCTAGTTGTGGCGAGCGGGGGCCACTCTTCATCGTGGTGCGTGGGCCTCTCACTATCACGGCCTCTCTTGTTGCGGAGCACAGGCTCCAGACACGCAGGCTCAGTAGTTGTGGCTCACGGGCCTAGTTGCTTCGTGGCATGTGGGATCTTCCCAGACCAGGGCTCGAACCCGTGTCCCCTGCATTAGCAGGCAGACTCTCAACCACTGCGCCACCAGGGAAGCCCTCTAGCTGTGTTCTTAATATTAACTCATTTCCTAATTCAATATTGTCGTTCTTTGGAATACTGAGGAATCAGATAAAACATGTATGTAAGACAAGTAAAAGAAATGGAAACTTCTCTGCTTTATTTTCTAAAGTTGGTTATATTCCTGTAACACATGCAACTTTATTTGTTCATATGTAACTCTACACTATTTTAAATTATCTGACAGAAACCTAGGGAAACACTGTCTACTATCTAAGATGTATATTCCTTGACAGACCATATCTTTTAACCCTTTTGGATCCTTAATAATATTTTAATACAGGGCTCTAAACTTAATCAGTGACAGTTGGATGGATGAATGGTAGTCATGAGTGAAATAATGTAAGCCTCCAACTTTATCCCTCAAATGTCTCACTTGTTTTAATTCAAAGGATGCTCTTAAAAAAATGTTTGATGGCACGATATTGCTCAAATTTTCCCTCTTTTCTCTTCATGGTTTATAAAAATACTTTGCTTTTATTACTTAATAGTTTGGTGTATTTTTTTACTCCAAAAGATTGGTTCTAAAGCATCACTTAACAAATCTGCAGAAAGCAGTCTTCTGCTTAATGATATCCTTAACAGGCCTAACAATTCAGGATCAATATTCTTCTCCTTTTAAACATGCTATTAGTATTGTGACATCGATTTTCTTCAGAAAATTTCATACAGTTAGACTATCATTTTTGATGGTGAATCTCAGTAATCAAAATCCAAAAACTGAACTCTCTTCCCATTGCTCCCTAAAGGGCCAAAGTGATTCTGGATTCTTAGAACTGTGGAAAGGTTCTCTTCCCAGTGGAGCAGTTTTATCAAATAGAATATCATCATGAGTTTTTTAGTGTATTGGTTTATTGTATGGGAAACATTTTCTATGTCTAGTTCATTGACAATTGACTATGTTATTTTTTACTTAAGCCTTGGCGAAGGGATTTAGGCTGAGAAAAGCTCTATCTTCTGTGGTTATTTTGGACATCTAGTTTAATTTCCTTGGACCTCAGTTTCCAAATTGGCTCAATAAAGAATATGCCTACCTATCACTATGCAGTTCATCAGTAGGATTAAAATGAATAGAGATCATGAAATACAGCACCAATAAAGACCGTTATCGGTCAGATTACAAAATTGCTACAAATCAACACAGATGACCCACCATAAGGCCAGATTCCTAGATGTGGTTTCTTGAGACAGTGGGCCAGATTTGTCCCTCACTCTTCCATGACACTCACCCAAGATACTTGTCAAATAAGAGGCAAATGCCATTTGTCCTCTGGTGTAGAAAGACTCTGAGTTATTTATTCTATCCATTAACCTGTAGGCAGAATTGTATTTAAAACACTAGTAAAGATTTACTTCCTATATAATTTAAAGCCCCTGCAAATGAAGCCTAGACTGTTGATGATATTTGTCAATGGTTCTGAACACTTGCATATCATGAAACTTTTCTGTCAAAATTTAACTTAAAACTTTCTGATTTATCTTGTCCACAGTAGAAATCGAGAACAAATGCTCATCTTTTTTGATACAAATTTTTTTAGATATAAATGACATATAACATATTAGTTTCAGGTGTATAACATAATGATTTGATATTTGTATATGTTGTGAAAAGATCACCACAATAACTCTAGTTAACATCCATCACCATATATATAAAAAAATATACATTTTTTCTTGTGGTGAAAACTTTTAAGATCTACTCTCTTAGCAACTTTCAGATATACAATGCAGTATTAGCTATATTCACTATGCTGTACACTACATCCCTATGACTTATACCTAGAAGTTTGTGCTTTGTAACCCTCTTCACCATTTTGTGCCTCCCGCCCTGTCCTGGCCCCCACCTGCTTCTGACAACTGCCAATCTATTCTCTGTATCCATGAGCTCAGGGTTTTTAGTTACTTAGTTTTGTTTTGTTTAGATTCCACATATAAGTGAGATCATATGGTATTTATCATTCTTTGTCTGACTCATTTCACTTAGTGTATTGCTCTCAGGATCCATCTGTGTTGTTGCAAGTGGCAAGATTTCATTTTTTATGGCTGAATAATATTCCAGAGTGTATATATGTACCACATTTTCTTTATCCATTCATCTATTAATGGACGCTTAGGTTGCTTCCATATCTTAGCTATTGTAAATAATGCTGCAGTGAACATGGGGATGCATATATCTTTCTGAGTTAGTGTTTTAATTTTCTTTGGATATAAATATCCAGAAGTGGAACTGCTGGATCATATGGTAGTTCTGTTTTTAATTTTTTGAGGAACCTCCGTACTGGTTTCAGTAGTGGCTGCACCAATTTACATTCCCACCAACAGTACACGAGGGTTCCCTTTTCCTCACATCCTTGCCAACACTTATTTCTTGTCATTTTGATAATAACCATTCTAACAGCTGTGAAGTGATCTCATTGTGGTTTTGATTTGTGTGTCCCAGCTGATTAGTGATGTTCAGTAATTTTTCATGTACCTGCTGGTTATCTGTATGTCTTATTTGGAAAAATGTCTATTCAGATCCTCTGCCCGTTTTAAAATCGAATTGGTTTGTGTTTTTGTTTTTTTGCTATTGAGTTGTATGAGTTCTTTATATATTTGGGGTATTGACCCCTTATCAGATATGATTTGCAAATATTTTCTCCCATTCAGTAGGTTGTCTTTTCATTTTGTTGATGGTTTCTTTTGCTGTGCAGAAGCTTCTTAATGTGATGTGGTCCTACTTATTTGTTTTTTGCTTTTGTTTCCTTTGCTTTGGTGTCAAATCCAAAAAATCTTCACCAAGACCTGTGTCAAGGAGCTTATCCCCTATATTTTCTTGAAGTTTTATGGTTTCAGGCCTTACACTCATGTCTTTAATCCATTTTGGGTTAATTTTTGTGTATGGTGTAAGATAGTGGTCCAGTTCCATTCTTTGTGTTTGGTGTTAGGGAGTGTTCTAATTTCATTCTTCTACATGTAGCTGTCCAGTTTTCCCAGCACCATTTATTTAAGAGACTGTCCTTTCCCCAGGGTGCATTCTTGGCTCCTTTGTTGTAAACTAATTAACCATATATATGTGGGTTTATTTCTGGGCTTTCTATTCTGCTCTGTTGATCAGTGTGTCTGTTTTATGCCCATACCATACTGTTTTGATTACTGCAGCATTGTAATACAGTTTGAAATCAGAGCATGGTGCCTCCATCCTTGTTCATCCTTCTCAAGAATGCTTTGGCTATTAGGGATCTTTTATGGTTCCATACAAATTTTAGGATCATTTGTTCTATTTCTGTGAAAAATGCCATGGAATTTTGATAGAGATTGCATTGTAGCTGTAGATTATTTTGGGTAGTAGGGACATTTTAACAATATTCTTGCAATCTGTGAGCATGGACTATCTTTCTATTGTGTCTTCAGTGTCTTTCACCAGTGCCTTATAGTTTTCTGTGTACAGGTCTATAAAAACTCTTAATGTGCTTTGATTTCTGCCTCCTACTGCCCACCACAATGCACACAGCCAGTCTACTCACTGGTCTATGAGTCTGCCTATGCTCTGGCTCCTGCCTTCTTTTCTTCAAGTTTTGTTAGCCTAGTTTTATTTGGTTTCCTCATACAAAGCATTCTCTAAATCTACTATGAACTCTAAAGTACTAAGCTCAAAATAATAATGACATCACATTTATCAAAATACCATGCTAAATTTATATGTTCATTTAATCCACATAACAATCTATAAAGTAGGGATTTGGACTCCCCTTTTACAGGGGGGGGGGAAACAGAGGTCCAAGAAACAAGTAACATGTTCAAAGTTACTAATTAGTAAATGGCTTTGCATGGACCTGGGTTCAAATTGACAGCTATTTTAAAACCTACCCTTTTAACTACTATGCACACAATTACTATATATTCCTATTTGTTCTCTAACTATAATGTAACACCTTATTCACGTTTCATCTGCTTTCTATTCTTTTTTTTAACTTGGCAAAGTTTGGGTGTATTGGTGTTCTGAGTTCTTTAGTGCAATTAATATTGAAGACCCACCACCTATTTCATATTTTATGTAATAAATCCTTTTGTGTACATATTTTATCTTCCTAATGTAAGTTTGTGGAGGAGAGAAACTACAAGTTGCTCATTTGGGGACTCTCCATTGAGCCAAGCACATGCATACCTGACCCAAATTAATCCTCATCTTCTTCATCACTACAGCTAATATTTGGGAAGTGCTCACCAGGTATAAAACATTTGCATGGATTATCTCAGTTAATCCTCAGGATAACCCTGTAAAGTAGATAATTATCCCCAAAGTTAAGAAAACTTGCCCAAGTTCATTCAGTTACTACATGGTAGAGCTTGAGTCTAACACCAAATTCCACATGCTTAACTACCCCCTGTTTCCCTGTTTCTTTCAATGGAATTTGGGGTTCTACCTACTTCCAGTTCCTTCCATCACCATCTGTTCTCTTTGCCTCCTTGTCCTGTCCTCTCTTCTCACTTCTTGTCCTATCCATCACCTCCTGTCTGCTCAATCTTCTCCGCCTTCCCCTTCCTTTCTCAAATTTGTTCTTCCTTGGTCCCATCCCACCTACCCAGTGCCCTCCCAGCACCCTCCCAGCTCATTTACCTGGCCTTCTTTTCATTTTTTTAACCAGCTATCTTTAAAACAAACAAACAAAAAATAACAACTTCAAGCCTGATAATGGACCCTCTACTTCTCTTAACCATGTCTGATTCTAACCACATAAGATAATTAGCTAGGTGAAAACAGAAGAATATGGGATTGAAATAAAGAAAGATCTCCTTACCTTTTCTGTTAGAAACCTAAATGAGTGACTATAATGCCTCGATCTCCATAATTTCTAAGTAGCTAAATACAGGGTACCACACACACACACAGACACACACGCAATTGTTCTATGCATTGACTCCCATTTTGCTGAGAAGCATATTTTTGGCAATGCAACAACAAAAGAACTTTTGAGTTATCATAGAGAGGCACAGATAGGCTTGCCTCTATTGTGTAGAGAGTTGCTTTGGAAATCATCAGGCATTGATATAAATTATCATTGGAGTTTCATTTGGATGTCTGAGCTTAAGCATTTTGCTATTCTCTCCAATTTCAAAAGTTATGGCCATTCATCTTCATAAATAAGACTTTAAAAATAGGACAAAGTCGTAAAATAAACATTTGAGAGCAGTGTTGGATGTGCCCATCTGAATAAACTGCCCCTCTATTTAGCTTTGAACTCTAAACCTCACTGAGATACCTTCCCTTTTTTTTTTTCTCTCTAAAGAAGAGAAGACAAAAACTAAGCATACTATAGATTCTAAAGAAAAATATAGCAGGAACATTTTGGTAAGAGACAGTCCCACATGGAAAAGTACAAAAAATGGGCAAGTACTTGCAAGTGACCAGTAGAACTTGGAAGAGTAAACATGAAATGAACTTCTTAGTCTGTGGAATGGTTTGGAGAAGTTTTGACTACTGAGATGGTCAGAGATCCATTATTTACTCAGATACTGGAATGGCTCACCTGGTCCCCTGTGGCTTCTACTTTATCTTTTCCAGAAGGATTAGGTGGTATGCTTCCTAAGACCACATTTACTCTCAGTAATGGGATCACCACATGAATTATGAGTGCTGTGTACCAATGCATAGAAGGAGCTTACTAATTTCTCAAAATTGCACAAACTATATCTATAACCCTGGCCTAGAAATCTGAGCTAGCTTGGCAAAACTATGTTTTGCCATTGAATCTACCTAACTATATTTGCATTTGTGATAGCTGGGGTGGCCTTGATTGGCATATGCCATTTTGCCATGCCCGGGGCTCTGAATGCAAAATGAAAGGTCAGCAAAGTTTGGTCAGGTGAGCTGTTCTCCACAGATGTGGCTGCCCTGGCAAAAAGCCTTAACCCGGCGCCCAGTATCTTGCCTGGCCATGGTGTATCGTGGCTGTGACAGATTTGTTTCTTTAAAAAAAAAGTAATCTTACATGCTTTTCCTTTTTAAAAAATAGAGTGCCCTCCATCCCCTACCAAAAGCAATATGGTAGTATCTATTTGTATCTCATCTTGTAATTGCACAGATTCAAAACTCACAATTAAAACATGTTTCCTGAAATGACTCCGGACTATAAAACGTGATGATACCACAACGTGTAATGGGGGGGGGGGGCTAGTTTGACTGTGTTTTTTAGTCATCAGAAAAATCTAACAATTGAGAAGTGAAGGTTTTAATTTTGAAGTAAGTCTGGCATTTGAGAAGAAACACATAAATTTTTCTTGTGGGGGAAAAATGGAAGTTCCATTTTGGACACTGCAAATGACATTACCAGCTGTTGTCATAATATTTCTAACAGCCAGAAGGATTAATTCCAGGCCCAGCAAGCTCATTGGATGAGCAGAAACAGCCATGGAAGTAAACACTGGTACTTATACTCTGACATCATGAAATTAGGCAGGAGACCTCTGTGGAATTGGATATCTAGCCAACAGTGGATTATCATGCCTGTGGATCATTACCTTTATGGATTATCTGCAGAAATTTCAATCCCAGATTGCTTTCTTCTGCCTCTTGGCCCTCTATCTCTATAGTGTTATACTCAGGAAATGCAATCTCATTTGAATGTAACCCTTCCATGAATATATATTAAGTACTCAGAGTACAAACTGAGGACACTGAGAGGTGTAAGATACAGGCCTGGTTTTAAAGCATTTAATTTCACTTCAGAAATAGAGGCAATGAGCAGAATGAAACAGCCACAGGTTTCAGAGGCAGGTAGGCCTGGATTCATACCCCAGTTCTATCGAAGTATGACCTTGGGCCCATGACTTCAATTTCCTGAAGCTGTTTCCTTTTCTATAAAATATGGGCCTAATACCATGTTGCAGAGTTCTTTTGAGAATTAGAAATGTTTATACAATCCCTAGATCACTACATAGTGGCTGTTTTTCCAGAACAGACATACTTTTTTGTATGTGTTCTACAAGGGAGAACATGGAAAGTGCTAAATGAGGAGAGTCAGATTTCCCCAGGCCCTTCAGGAGGCAGGAGGCATGAGGCATGGATGAGGAGGTCTGCCCTCCAAGGCGTGGGCTCATGCCAGGGCTGGGCATGTGGGTGGGACTTCACTCCCCAGGTGGAGGGAGAGGACATTCCTGGCAGCAGGTGTGGGTCATACTAAGGCATGAAGACAGGAATGCATGTGGTATTTTCAAGGCAAAAGATTAGGAAGTTTAGGTAAGACTTGAGACCTTGAACAGCAAGCGAACTAGGGCTTCACAGAAGAGTGACCACTAGCTGCAGGAAAAGAAAAACCACACGACCTCTTTTCTCCCCTGCCTCTCCTCTTGCCCTACATCATATTCAGGCAATTCTGGCTTTTCCTTGCGCTGTTTCTGTAAGCAATTTTGAAGAAGGCAGAGCTGTAAAAGATCACTTTTATGTCTGCAATTGTACGGCCACTGTGAAGCCTGTAGCTTTGCCCTTCAGACTACTGGATGGTGGGTCTGTAATGATCAGGTGAAAGGCGGATTGAGTTTAAAAGACCAGCAAATCCCTGTAGTGGATATTGGTGGGCGCAAAAAAAAAAAAAGTGGCTAATACTGAGGAATGGAGGATTAGGGTAGAGAAAAGTGAAATAAAAAGTAAAGGGAAATATGGGCAAGGGACTGCTTATGATTCAGGTTTAAGCCATATAGAAATTACCTTGCTCTATTAATCAATATATCTGATGTGTGTAGCTAAAAACTGACTGTGGTCTCTTTCTGTTGTTGGTCCTTCCTGAGACCAGGAGTGCATGTTCAGGGAGATGCAGATGGGCTTTTTGTGCTATACGCAGAAATAGAGGTGAACCCAAGGAAGGGGCTGCGGAGAGGGCTGTGGCTCTACTTGATGTAAGGTTATGTTTATATGTAGAAGAGTGATTTTAAACAATTAACTAGTGGTAAATTATGAACTAACATTTGCAGATGTTAATTATAATCTGGATTTTCTTTTTGCTGCTCATTTGGAAAAAAAAATCTTTGGAGGAATATATTTGGAATGGTTAAGTATTAGGGAACACATCTTGGTGTCACAGCTTAAAGGTACAGCTTTACACATGGGGCAATATGAAAAGCCGTATTTTATGTGCATTCAAATTCAAGATAAGGGAACCAAAAATTCTGTTGCCTGGGTAAAGGTTTTGAGCATTAAATGGGGATTTGGCAGACAAGGGGCAAAAATTAACTTAAAGCACAGATAAGCCTACACAAGTATTTAAAGGGTGGAGGCATCAAAGAATGTAAGAAATAGTTTAGATCACCACAAATAAAGGGATGGAATGTGTAATGGGAGATCAGATGCCTGCTGTCAGGAAAGTCATGTTATTGTGTAAAAACGCCATTATTTGGTACATTTAAGATAAAAGGGAAATGGTGTTTTCAAAAGGTTAATGCTCACCCCCCTGCCCACCATGAGTGCTTGTTGGGGGTTTACTAGTTTGAGTGATTCTGTAAGGCAGAAAACGGGTTTTTGCTGCCAAGTGTGTCAGTGGAGGTGGGGGGATAGAAGACTTACTGTGTTAAATGAAAGCCATTGCTTAGAATAAAGCTGGCCTTTCTTTACAACAGAGATGGAATTTGGTATATCATATTATTGGGAAAAGTGTTCTTTTAATAGTAGACTCTTAAAATTTTGGTTATCAAGTACGTTTTTTAATTTTATTGGAGTATAGTTGATTAACAGTGTTGTGTTCGTTTCAGGTTTTCAAGTATTTTTTTAAATGACTGCCAAAATATTTAAACATTCTCAAACTGATTAAAAAAAAAAAAAGACTAGAAACCTGTTTCTTTAGAGGGTTATGTGCCTAAAAATCACTTTTTGTATTTACATGGATTGATAAGCTACATCATTTCAGACCTTTCTATATGACTTTCTAAGAGGACTGTGGTATCTGATAATAAATGATTCTGTGGTGGGATCTAACTCATAATTAGAAGCATCGTGCATTATCTGTTATTACTGAGATGCATGTACAGTGGTAGCAGAAAAGAAAGTAACATTTTAGGGTCTACTAATGCTCATAAATTTAGTGCAAAAGAGATATTTCTAAAAACATTGCTTTTGTGTACTACATATGCCCAATTAACAGTTTTACACACACTTTATACATGTATTAGGCTTGAACTATTTCTTCCAGCTTTTGTTTGCCAAGAGACTATGATAATATCAGTAAAATACAACCAGGGTGGAAAAATTTTCATTATCTTGCCTATTCCACAGTCATTCCGGAACTCTTCCATCATGGTTTTTCGGCTGAGGTAGGCCTAGCTGTCTAGAGGTCAACGAACATGGCTTTACGTAATCAACATGGGGAGGTCATTTAAGAGACTGACACTGAGCTCTCAGAGGGCAGAAAGTGAACCTTCAAGTCTCTTGGGAATATTCCTCACTTCAGCAGGGAATAGGACCTCTAATGGATGCTTGAGAGAATCTAAGTCCCATAGGACGGCATATACTTAATTCTAGTTGTCACGGCCAAACTTGCCATAAACCCTGTAACTGAAGTATTTTAGGAGGTCAAAAGGAACAACAGAGACTAAATGGAACATCAAAACCAAGACTGAACCTGAAGGCTCTCTGGCTGACATTACACTTCTCTTCCTGTTGGAACTATTGGCAACCATGCCCTGGCTGATTGGAAGTGGCAGGATGGTCATTTTCAGGGAGAAGGAAGAGATCATACATGAGCTCTTGCCTCCCTGTTCTCCCTCTTGCTGGGTACTAGTAATGTAGCTCAAGAAGGAATAGAGCCCTATTCAAACTCCTAATATCTAGAAACTGACCCTCATTATTCAAGACTTGTTGGGGGAAAAAAATGTCTCCTTATGTCCTCTCTTGTCTAAAACTCCTCCAATACCATCGAGCATGGATGGATAACATGGAAGTGGCAGAATCCAGGAGACATACCATCCATGTAACTAACCTAGAATCTGAAGCCATCGCTTGGCACTCTGGCTTCTGGAAATTTGCTGTGACGCAGTCACAGACATCTCTGTACCTTCAAGCACAGCTTAGCCTGAACGGGGGGATAAGTAAGAAAGCTAACTGACTTGAATACAACTATGTAGAGCAAGTTGATCCTTGGGTGGATGACCTCCTCTCCCAGAATTTAAACATCTAAAGGAGAATCTTCTTAATGTTGGATATTTACTTCTGCTCACTGGCCTTTATAGAGGAGTGAATTACGCTGTGAAAATGTGTTGTTTCTGGAGCGATGCTTGGCTATCAGAGCCGGACATGTAAGTGGTTGGAATTAAGTTTCCGATTTCGCATCCCTCTTAGATAGGTGATGGAAGCTCCCATTCCTTCGTGTTTCTGTTTCTGAATATGTGCCATCTCACTGAGACAGTATGCTAGCATCTACATTTTATTGTTTTCACATGTATGGAACTAAGTGACACATTTAACTAAGTCACATGCCTTCCAATTCTGTCCCCCTCCCCCTGCTTTTTTTGAGGAGGACAGAGACGTTTATAAGGTACTTGTTGCTTTTACAGACGAGCAAGAAAGAGAAGGGAAAATAATAGCTAGAAGGAAGGTGTGCCCGTGACACATTCAGTTCACTCCGTCTATCTCATAAGTATTTATAGAATGTTCTAGGCACCTTGCATGTAATGAGAGATGTGCACACAGAAAAAGACTACAGCAATAGACTCCTTTGAGAGTGACATGGTATGGCTGAAGAGTAAAAGTTGTCTTCCCTATCCCCCTGAGAGACTTACGCATTATGTATTAGCTAATTTTTTCCACCAATATTACAGCCATCTCACATGTTGCTTGCCAGCCTAGTGGGTTATTAATATTGGTTACTCTATTTATTAACATATTTTCCTTACGTTATTCATCCTGTATTAAACATAACTACCACCACCACCCCCGCCCACCCTGTCACCATCTCTTGTTTTTCCTCTGGACAGCCTTTTGTCACTGCCCTATTACTGCGAGATCAGAAAAAAAAAGTACGGGCCTCAAAATTAGCCCAACCCTGACATATGAGGTAGTATGTTCATTTGGATTGGAGTAGAGAGCTATTCGTGTAGGTAACTGAATCTTGTGTACGTATCTTCAAATTTCAGGAAGAAACCCTTGCAGTAGAGGAAGCATGAAAGCCTTAGCTTGCAGTGATCTGATGGAGGGTGGAGCTCAGGAATCTCGGAGGTAGTTAGCTCTATATGTTTTCATTCTGCTGGAGATGATGGTGAATATTTCATCTCTTGCTGCAGGTTAGTTTTGGGGCAGAAGCTTTCCTGAAGATGAAGTCAGTCCTATCTGTGCTCCCCTTCACCACATACCCAGATCCACTCTTGACAGCAGCTCTGCCTGCTAAGTCACCAGTAATTCTACGAATTATGTCGAGCAGCCCTGATCCTTTGGGAACGCCCTTCTTTCTATTAAGGAAGAAAAGGCTGCGGGTGTCTGGCTGGCTGTGGCTTAGCCCTGGGTAAAGAGATACTGCAGATCGAGAGGCTGCGAGGCTGCTCCTGTGACTCACCTCGTCTCTTGTCAAGACCAGCTGAGGCAACACAGGCGGAAGCCTCGCTGCTTTGTGAAGAGGTACTTTGTGTCGGAAGGGGAAGCGTAAGCACAAACATAATTAGGCTTTCTGAGCAGAGGGAATTAGTTCTTTGTGACTAGTGAATGATTTCTGCCATTTCAGGTCAGAAATATTGTCAACTAATTGAATATACCGGGCTTCTTCATTTCCAATGACTTGTTCTCTTTGAAGGTCACATAGCAAACTGGACCAATTTTATTTTTTTTTTCTTAAAGTCTTGATGCAGACCTGATGACATGCAGAAAGCTTAAGGCAGGATACGTTGGATACATCTGTACTGAGATATGCAGGTCTGGAGCTGTGCCTGATTGGGAGATGCCAAATGGAAATCCATGCGTTGCATTGTAGGTAGGAGCCTAATTCCTGGAAGTTGAGGCGGTATTTGGCCTGTGGGTTTGTGTTGGGTATGCCTTGTCCAACAGAATACTGACTACAGCTGTTGAAGGACAGATTGCCTTCAGGACACCTGGCACCTGTGGATGGCTGAATACCCAGGGTTAGCGGTGTCCTGACAAAAAAACGCATATATTCTCATCCGTCATTTTCATCCGTAATTTACCACCTTAGTTGAGTCATTGATCCCAGTGCAGGGCGTATTACTTTTCACATTTCATCTTATTCAACATAGTTTCCTCCTGACTTCACTAATTTCACCTGGTTTCTTTGTCTTGCCAAAAACCCAGGGCTCTGTGGCTCAGTGGTAACCTTTCAAAGCAGCTTTCGTTAGACTGGAACTGGGTAATCTAACTGGGTCTAGTGTTCAAGCCAGCTTTTAAGAGCATAAATCTTTAGTTTTACCTCTGAGATGATGGATTGTCCTGGGAATTTTAATCCAAATCCTTCAATTTTCAGATAAAACTGTTGCGGTCCACAGTGGTTAACTGACCCTCTAGGCTTGCTCAGCTGACTAGTTGTGGGCCTGAGATTGAAACCTAGCTCTCTTGGGACAGTCACTTGAACATGACACCATATGGCCTTTCACTCTGTGTGTGTAGATGTTCCATACTTCCCTCCGCTGAGTATTTCCTTTTCACCCTCCAATCCCGAGACCTTTGGGTGTGATTTTTCTTCCTCCTTATGCTTTCTACCCTGAGCTTGTCAGCAGCATGGGGAAGCACTGGAGGGGGTTATAGAGGGTTATACTTTATTGCTGAGAGTATGTGAGTGACATTCAAGAAATTCATTCATTAAGAAACTAACTTGCAGGTTATCCCAGCATTTCCCAGGCTTATCTTTCAGGAACAAGAACAGTTTACTCCCCTACTTGAAGTTCCTCTAAACTCTTCCCTTAAGCTTTAAAACAGCTGCGGAAGGAGGAAGAAACTATGCATGTACATACAGGTGAAATACCAATAAATTTAGAAATTCCTCCTTGCCTGACGTCTTATTTTTAAGCCCTAGAATGTCTTTCCTTCAAACTTTTATAAAGTTCTTGTTATATAAAGTTTTCAACATTTATAAAATTAGGCAGAATAGTTTAGTGAACTTCAAATAGCTATCACCCAGCTTCAATAGTATCAACTCAAGGCAATCTTATTTCATCTCTGCCCCACCTAATTTCCCCCTCCCATATTATTTGGAAGCAAATCCAGACATCATTTCATTTCATTCATTAGTATATTTCAGTATACGTCTCTAAAAAATGAGAATTTTTTCCTTTTTCCCCAGATTTATTGAGGTGTAATTGATAAAATTGTGAGATAAAGTGTGCATTATGATAATTTGATATGTGTACCTTGTGAAAGGATTCCTCCATCTAGTTAATATATCTATCACCTCATTTATTTAAAAGATCGCATTTTAAGGTATATTCATAATACCATTATTATATTTAAGATTAACAGTAATTCTTTTAACTCATTGAATATTCATATACTGTTCAAATTACAATGATCTCATACATGTCATAATTTTTGATAGTTTGAGTCAGGCTCCAAATTTCCACATATTGCAATTGGTTACAAGTCTTTTAAATCCCTTTTAATCTGTAGGTTCAAAATCTCTCTCCTTCTCTCTCCCTCTGTCTCTATCTGCAATTTATTGGTTGAAGAAACTGAATTGTTTGTTCCGGAGAGTTCACTACAGCCTGGATTTTGCTGATTGCTTCCCCGTGGTATCTTTTGAGATGTTTTTCTGTCCTCTTTATTTTCTATAAATTGGTAATTGTATCTGAAAGTTGTATTACATTTTCTCAAGAAAATGGAAAAAATACATACTGACATGCGCTGGAGGGTGGAGTGGAGTTGTTGGTGTGAGGTGCTAGCTTTTGGGATGTGGAGTAGGAAGGCTGGGTGAACTCGGGGAAACATGATGGCCGAGAGCATAGACGCTGGAGCCAGACTGTCTGGGTTCCAGTTTCAGCTTTGTTGAGCCTTAGCTGTGTAGCTCTGGAAAAATTACTCCTTTGTGACTCAGTTGCCTCATCTTTTCAATGAGAACAATAATAGGACCTACCTCACGGAGCTGATGATCAAGAAGATCAACATATGTATACATAACATGCTTAGAACTTTGCCACGATGTAAGTATTTCGTAAATGTTGGCTGTTATTTATGAAAGAAGTTGGAATGGAGTTCAGGGCAAGGAGAGTAGTGAAACAAAAGTACATTTCTAGGAGACAGTAACAGCCACGGAAAAGCCAAAAACCAGCCTTCCCGAAAGCTGCGCCAGGCCTGATGATCGTCCTCTGACTAATTTTTCTCCAGTGCATTCCCTATTTTCCTTACTTTCTCCACGTTTCATCCCACATAGTTTATTTTCATCATATGAACACTTTGCATGTGAGTAAGGAAGAAAGCGGAGCAATGACACCAGCACCAAGCGGTACTGGGACCAGGAGTGAGGGGCCTCTGATGTTTGGAGGGCATCTGTTTGGACCTTGTGTTCTGCTCCTGCCCCAACCTCTTACCTCCTATCTGCCTCTTATCCTACTTTTGTCCTTGAAGAGCCAAAGGCTGAAATTCTTACTGGTATTTCCCATCCACTCTTAATGGTTCCCTGACCTTTGTATGGAACCCCCATGCTGTAGTCTACAGATAATTTTGTTCACTTGAATTTATTTATCTTAACCCTTCTGTGCAATCAGATGGCGTTCTCTGCCTTTCCTTGTCACAATTTGCATTAATCTTGGAACATCTGAGTCTGTGGCTTTGCATGATAGGCAGTGTCTCATGTTGTGGGAATGTCTGCCTCTGCCCTCTCCTTCCCTTTCCTCTGTTGGTTTTACTTCAAGCCCTCTGGCTTCTTTCAAGGTAATGATTATTGGTGCGAGAGTCTTACGTCTCCGCAAATGTTTCTTCTCTGGTTTTGCATGGTTCCAGTGTCCTTTGAGGCAGAGACTGCCAGACTTTTGGCAAAAAGAGGCCACCTGCTTTTTGAATGTGATTTAATTGGAACACAGCCACGTCCATTCCTTTCCATGTTATCAGTGGCTGGGTTCTCATTACAGCAGCAGAGCTGAATAGTTGCAACGGAAACCGTATGGACCACAAAGCTGAAAATATTTACTCTCTGGCCCTTGCCAGTGAAAGTGTGCTGATGTCTGCTTTAAAGAAAAGGAGTTACCAGACTCATGTCTGGGTGCCAAGAAACTGCTGGTTAGAAAAGAGAAACTGTGGAATTCTATAATTTTTTTTTTCTTTTTTTTTTAACATCTTTATTGGAGTGTAACTGCTTTGCAATGGTGTGTTAGTTTCTGCTTTATAACAAAGTGAATCAGCTACACATATACATATATCCCCATATCCCCTCCCTCTTGCGTCTCCCTCCCACCCTCCCTATCCCACTCCTCTAGGTGGTCACAAAGCACCGAGCTGATCTCCCTGTGCTATGCGGCTGCTTCCCACTAGCTATCTATTTTACATTTGGTAGTGTATATATGTCAATGTTACTCTCTCACTTTGTCCCAGCTTACCCTTCCCCTTCCCCGTGTCCTCAAGTCCATTCTCTAGTAGGTCTGTGTCTTTATTACTGTCCTGCCCCTAGGTTCTTCATGACCATTTTTTTCCCCTTAGATTCCATATATATGTGTTAGCATATGGTGTTTGTTTTTCTCTTTCTGACTTACTTCACTCTGTATGACAGACTCTAGGTCCATCCACCTCACTACAAATAACTCAATTTCGTTTCTTTTTATGGCTGAGTAATATTCCATTGTATATGTGTACCACACCTTCTTTATCCATTCATCTGTCGATGGACACTTAGGTTGCTCCCATGTCCTGGCTATTGTAAATAGAGCTGCAATGAACATTGTGGTACATGACTCTTTTTGAATTATGGTTTTCTCAGGGTATATGCCCAGTAGTGGGATTGCTGGGTCATATGGTAGTTCTATTTTTAGTTTTTTAAGGAACCTCCATACTGTTGTCCATAGTGGCTGTATCAATTTACATTCCCACCAGCAGTGAAAGAGGGTTCCCTTTTCTCCACACCCTCTCCAGCATTTATTGTTTATACATTTTTTGATGATGGCCATTCTGACCGGTGCGGGGTGATATCTCATTTTAGTTTTGATTTGCATTTCTCTAATGATTAGTGATGTTCAGCATCCTTTCATGTGTTTGTTGGCAATCTGCATATCTTCTTTGGAGAAATGTCTATTTAGGTCTTCTGCACATTTTTGGATTGGGTTGTTTTTTTTTTTGATATTGAGCTGCATGAGCTGCTTGTAAATTTTGGAGATTAATCCTCTGTCAGTTGCTTCATTTGCAAATATTTTTTCCCATTCTGAGGGTTGTCTTTTTGTCTTGTTTATGGTTTCCTTTGCTGTGCAAAAGTTTTTAAGTTTCATTAGGTCCCATTTGTTTATTTTTGTTTTTATTTCCATTTCTCTAGGAGGTGGGTCAAAAAGGATCTTGCTGTGATTTATGTCATAGAGTGTTCTGCCTATGTTTTCCTCTAAGAGTTTGATAGTGTCTGGCCTTACATTTAGGTCTTTAATCCATTTTGAGTTTATTTTTGTGTATGGTGTTAGGGAGTGTTCTAATTTCATTCTTCTACATTTAGCTATCCAGTTTTCCCAGCACCACTTATTGAAGAGGCTGTCTTTTCTCCATTGTATATTCTTGCCTCCTTTATCAAAGATAAGGTGACCATATGTACGTGGGTTTATCTCTGGGCTTTCTGTCCTGTTTCATTGATCTATATTTCTGTTTTTGTGCCAGTACCGTACTGTCTTGATTTCTGTAGCATTGTAGTATAGTCTGAAGTCCAGGAGCCTGATTCCTCCAGCTCTGTTTTTCTTTCTCAAGATTGCTTTGGCTATTCGGGGTCTTTTGTGTTTCCATACAAATTGTGAAGTTTTTTGTTCTAGTTCTGTGAAAAATGCCAGTGGTAGTTTGATAGGGATTGCATTGAATCTGTAGATTGCTTTGGGTAGTAGAGTCATTTTCACAGTGGTGATCCTTCCAATCCAAGAACATGGTATATCTCTCCATCTGTTTATATCATCTTTTATTTCTTTCATCAGTGTCTTATAGTTTTCTGCATACAGGTCTTTTGTCTCCTTAGGTAGGTTTTATTCCTAGGTATTTTATTCTTTTTGATGCAGTGGTAAATGGGAGTGTTTCCTTAATTTCACTTTCACATTTTTCATCATTACTGTATAGGAATGCAAGAGATTTCTGTGCATTAATTTTGTATCCTGCTACTTTACCACATTCATTGATTAGCTCTAGTAATTTTCTGGTAGCATCTTTAGGATTCTCTATGTGTAGTATCATGTCGTCTGCAAACAGTGACAGCTTTACTTCTTCTTTTCCGATTTGGATTCCTTTTATTTCTTTTTCTTCTCTGATTGCTGTGGCTAAAACTTCCAAAACAATGTTGAATAATAGTGGTGAGAGTGGGCAACCTTGCCTTGTTCCTGATCTTCGTGGAAATGGTTTCAGTTTTTCACCATTGAGGATGATGTTGGCTGTGAGTTTGTCATATACGGCGTTTATTATGTTGAGGTAAGTTCCCTCTATGCCTACTTTCTGTAGGGTTTTTATCATAAATGGGCGTTGAATTTTTTCGAAAGCTTTTTCCGCATCTGTTGAGATCATATGGTTTTTCTCCTTCGATTTGTTAATCTGGTGTATCACACTGATTAATTTGCATATATTGAAGAATCCTTGCATTCCTGGGATAAACCCCACTTGATCATGGTGTATGAGCCTTTTAAAGTGCTGTTGGATTCTGTTTGCTAGTATTTTGTTGAGGATTTTTGCATCTATGTTCATCAGTGATATTGGCCTGTAGTTTTCTTTCTTTGTGACATCTTTGTCTGGTTTTGGTATCAGGGTGATGGTGGCCTCATAGAATGAGTTTGGGAGTGTTCCTCCCTCTACTATATTTTGGAAGAGTTTGAGAAGGATAGGTGTTAGCTCTTCTCTAAGTGTTTGATGGAGTTCACCTGTGAAGCCATCTTGTCCTGGGCTTTTGTTTGTTGGAAGGTTTTTAATCACAGTTTCAATTTCAGTGCTTGTGATTGGTCTATTTATATTTTCTATTCCTTATTGGAAGGTTGTGCATTTCTAAGAATTTGTCCATTTCTTCCAGGTTGTCCATTTTATTGGCATATAGTTGCTTGTAGTAATCACTCATGATCCTTTGTATTTCTGCAGTGTCAGTTGTTACTTCTCCTTTTTCAGTTCTGATTCTATTGATTGGAGTCTTTTCCCTTTTTTTCTTGATGAGTCTGGCTAATGGTTTATCCATTTTTTTAATCTTCTCAAAGAACCAGCTTTTAATTTTACTGATCTTTACAATCATTTCCTTCATTTCTTTTTCATTTATTTCTGATCTGATTTTTATGATTTCTTTCCTTCTGCTAACTTTGGGGTTTTTTTGTTCTTCTTTCTCTAATTGCTTTAGGTGTAAGGTTACATTGTTTATTTGAGATGATTCTTGTTTTTTAAGGTAGGATTGTATTGCTATAAACTTCTCTGTTAGAACTGCTCTTGCTGCATCCCATAGGTTTTGGGTCACTGTGTTTTCATTGTCATTTGTTTCTAGGTATTTTTTGATTTCCTCCTTGATTTCTTCAGTGATCTCTTGGTTATTAAGTAGTGTATTGTTTAGCCTCCATGTGTTTGTATTTTGTATGGATTCTTTCCTGTAAATGATATCTAGTCTCATAGCATTGTGGTCAGGAAAGATACTTGATACCATTTCAATTTTCTTAAATTTACCAAGGTTTGATTTGTGATCCAAGATATGGTCTATCCTGGAAAATGTTCCATGAGTACTTGAGAAGAAAGTATATTCTCTTGTTTTTGGATGGAATGTCCTATAAATATCAATTAAGTCCATCTTGTTAAATGTATCATTTAAAGCTTGTGTTTCCTTATTTATTTTCATTTTGGATGCTCTGTCCATTGGTGAAAGTGGGGTGTTTAAGTCCCCTACTATGATTGTGTTACTGTCAATTCTGCCTTTTATCACTGTTAGCATTTGCCTTATGTGTTGAGGTGCTCCTATGTTGGGTGCATAAATATTTACAATTGTGCTATCTTCTTCTTAGATTGATCCCTTGATCATTATGTAGTGTCCTTCTTTGTCTCTTGTAATAGTCTTTGTTTTAGAGTCTATTTTGTCTGATATGAGAATTGCTACTCCAGCTTTCTTTTGATTTCCATTTGCATGGAATATCTTTTTCCATCCCCTCACTTTCAGTCTGTATGTGTCCCTAGGTCTGACGTGGGTCTCTTGTAGACAGCATATATATGGGTCTTGTTTTTGTATCCATTCAGCCAGTCTATGTCTTTTGGTTGGAGCATTTAATCCATTTACATTTAAGGTAATTATCGATATGCATGTTCCTATTACCATTTTCTTAATTGTTTTGGGTTTGTTATCATAGGTCTTTTCCTTCTTTTGTGTTTCCTGCCTAGAGAAGTTCCTTTAGCATTTGTTGTAAAGCTGGTTTGGTGGTGCTGAATTCTCTTAGCTTTTGCTTGTCTGTAAAGGTTTTAATTTCTCCGTCGAATCTGAATGAGATCCTTGCTGGGTGGAGTAATCTTGGTTGTAGGTTTTTCCCTTTCATCACTTTAAATATGTCCTGCCACTCCCTTCTGGCTTGCAGAGTTTCTGCTGAAAGATCAGCTGTTAACCTTATGGGGATTCCCTTATGTGTTATTTGTTGTTTTTCCCTTGCTGCTTTTAATATTTTTTCTTTGTATTTAGTTTTTGATAGTTTGATTAATATGTGTCTTGGCATGTTTCTCCTTGGATTTATCCTGTATAGGACTCTCTGCACTTCCTGGAGTTGATTAACTATTTCCTTTCCAGTATTAGGGAAGTTTTCAAGTATAATCTCTTCAAATATTTTCTCAGTCCCTTTCTTTTTCTCTTTTTCTTTTGGGACCCCTATAATTTGAATGTTGGTGCATTTAATGTTGTCCCAGAGGTCTCTGAGACTGTCCTCAATTCTTTTCATTCTTTTTTCTTTATTCTGCTCTGCAGTAGTTATTTCCACTATTTTATCTTCCAGGTCACTTATACATTCTTCTGTCTCAGTTATTCTGCTATTGATTCCTTGTAGAGAATTTTTAATTTCATTTATTGTGTTGTTCATCATTGTTTGCTCTTTAGTTCTTCTAGGTCCTTATTAAACATTTCTTGTATTTTCTCCATTCTATTTCCAAGATTTTGGATCATCTTTACTATCATTATTCTGAATTCTTTTTCAGGTAGACTGCCTATTTTCTCTTCATGTGTTTGGTCTGGTGGGTTTTTACCTTGCTCTTTCATCTGCTGTGTGTTTCTCTGTCTTCTCATTTTGCTTAACTTACTGTGTTTGGGGTCTCCTTTTTACAAGCTGCAGGTTCGTAGTTCCCGTTGTTTATGGTGTCTGCCCCGAGTGGCTAAGGTTGTTTCAGTGTGTTGTGTAGGCTTCCTGGTGGAGGGAACTAGTGCCTGTGTTCTGGTGGATGAGGCTGGATCTTGTCTTCTGGTGGGCAGGTCCACGTCCCGTGGTGTGTTTTGGGGTGTCTGTGACCTTATTATGATTTTAGGCAGCCTCTCTGCCAATGGGTGGGGTTGTGTTCCTGTCTTGCTAGTTGTTTGGGTGGCTAGTTGGCATAGGGTGTCCATCACTGTAGCTTGCTGGTGGTTGAGTGGAGCTGGGTCTTGGTGTTGAGAGGGAGATCTCTGGAAGATTTTCACCATTTGGTATTACGTGGAGCTGGGAGGTCTTTGGTGGACCAGTGTCCTGATCTTGGCTCTCCCACCTCAGAGGCACAGGCCTGATGCCTGGCCAGAGCACCAAGACCCTGTCATCAGCACGGCTGAGAATAAAAGGGAGAAAAAAAGAAAGAAAGAAAGAAAAATGAAGTAAAATAAAATAACGTTATTAAAATAAAAAATAATTATTAAAAATAAAAATTTTTTAAGCAATAAAAAAAAAAGTAAGAAAGAAGAGAGCAACCAAACCAAAAAAACAAATCCACCGATAACAAGTGCTAAAAACTATACTAAAAAAACAAAAAACAAAAAAACAGACAGACAAAACCTTCAGACAAATGGTAAAAGCAAAGTTATACAGACAAAATCACACACAGAAGCATACACATACACACTCACAAAAAGACAAAAAGGAAAAAAATATATATATCGTTGCTCCCAAAGTCCACTGCCTCAATTTGGGATGATTCGTTGTCTATTCAGGTATTCCGCAGATGCAGGGTACATCAAGTTGATTGTGGAGATTTAATCCGCTGCTCCTGAGGCTGCTGGGAGAGAGTTCCCTTCCTCTTCTTTGTTCGTAAAGCTCCCGGGGTTCAGCTTTGGATTTGGCCCCGCCTCTGCGTGTAGGTCGCCTGAGGGCGTCTGTTCTTCGCTCAGACAGGACGGGGTTAAAGGAGCAGCTGACTCGGGGTCTCTGGCTCACTCAGGCCGGGGGGAGGGAGGGGTACGGAGGAGGCGGGGCGAGCCTGCGGCGGCAGAGGCCGGTGTGACGTTGCACTAGCCTGAGGCACGCCGTGCGTTCTCCCGGGGAAGTTGTCCCTGGATCACGGGACCCTGGCAGTGGCAGGCTGCACAGGCTCCTCGTACACCCCAAAACAATGGTCCCTTGTCTCTTAGGCAGGTCCAGACCTTTTCCCGGACTCCCTCCCGGCTAGCTGTGGTGCACTAGCCCCCTTCAGGCTGTGTCCACACCGCCAACCCCAGTCCTCTCCCTGGGATCCGACCGAAGCCTGAGCCTCAGCTCCCAGCCCCCGCTCACCCCGGCGGGTGAGCAGACAAGCCTCTCGGGCTGGTGAGTGCTGGTCGGCACCAATCCTCTGTGCAGGAATCTCTCCGCTTTGCCCTCCGCACTCCCGTTGCTGCGCTCTCCTCCATGGCTCTGAAGCTCCCCCTCCGCCACCCGCAGTCTCCGCCTGCGAAGGGGCTTCCTAGTGTGTGGAAACCTTTCCTCCTTCACAGCTCCCTCCCACTGGTGCAGGTCCTATCCCTATTCTTTTGTCTCTGTTTTTTCTTTTTTCTTTTGCTCTACCCAGGTATGTGGGGAGTTTCTTGCCTTTTGGGAAGTCTGAGTTCTTCTGCCAGCGTTCAGTAGGTGTTCTGTAGGAGTTGTTCCACATGTAGATGTATTTCTGATGTATTTGTGGGGAAGAAGGTGATCTCCACGTCTTACTCTTCCGCCATCTTGAAGCTCCTCTATAATTTTTTGTAAAGTGGATAACACTGGAAAAGTCACTATTCACAGGTGACTCGCATGCACATCGGTGTCAAAATAACGTGTGTGCTTGTAGTTGTGGGGAGGAATGGCAGGCCCCGCCTTGGTGTCAGGTCTTCAGGCCCTGAAGTCATAAATGGATGGCTCTTCTTCTTTGCTTTTCCATCTTGCCATGATTTCCTGGGAGACAAATGTCTTGGGCTGTAAGGGGACTTAGGAAACTTCCTGATGGTTGCCATATCTCAGATACTCTTAGGTTCCCTACTGAGCCAGGCCACACCTTCCCTCTACTTCAGCCTTGCAAGGCCCCGTCTGCTACTTACCTTGGTTTCCTGCTACTCACCTTGAAGGGAATCTCTTTCATTTGCCTGCAGTCTTGTTTACTCAGTAGTATCTGTGCCAATTGACACCAAGTCAAAAAACACTTTATACAAACACTTTATACAGAGGCCTGCTTTGAAAGTGTTAGCCAGTAGCAAGCAAGAATGACTTACTTTCTCCTTGAGTCTGGAGATCTGATTAGAAGGGAGAAAGGAATGATTTATTTGTTGACTGGACTAGCCAATTTATATTAGTCACTGTGAGGCAATTTCACACACATTAGCTCATTTAAATCCCCATAAAGCCACTGCAAGGGAAATAATATAACCCTTCAGAAAACTGAGACTCAGAAAAATTAAGTAAATTGCAAAGTTCCCATGCCAAAAGTATTATAGTCTCTATTAGCAAATGTCATCAGCTTCTTCTAGCTTTCTAATCCATAATCCTTACCATGTTGCCTTCTTCCTCATGCTCACAAAATAGCTGCAGGAGATCCAGGCACCATGTTTCAAGGCAAGAATTTGAAGGGTGAAGGATAAAAGGTAAATGGAGAATCCAGCCAAGGTTGTTATCTTCTTAGATGTCCTACTTGGTGACTTCAACTTATATGTCATTAGTCAGCATCATAGGGCCATTCCTTTCTGCAAGGGAAGAACCTGGAAAATGTGGAGGTTTTTGGTTTGTTTTAAGCTGAGCACGTTGACAACCCCATAAAAATGTGTTCTATAGGTACAGAAGTAGGGGAGAATTGTTATTAAATAGGCAATTTACAGTTTCTTTTTCAAGAGGTCATTCTGATGCATGGAAACGTTGAAAATCTCTGGTCCAAACTCTTACTGATCTTGCTTTCCCTTGTTTCCAGTGAATTTGATAAAAGTTATTATCCCTCTCTAATCTCCTGGTATGAGATAGATCCAATGGACAGAATGATTTCCTTCTGGCTTGCATGGCAAAACATGGCACATGCCAGTGAGGAGTGGTGACTGCTTGATGTCTTCAGACAACTATAGGGAAGGGTGGTGACGCTCCAGGTCTCCTAGCCACTTACTGTATTGGCAACAGGTGTCTCTGTAGACCAGCTAGCAGGTCCTTTGGTAAGGGCCTGGGGAGACCACTAGGAACCACTGGATCACGTCAGCTTGGCAGAGACAGCTGTGGCATACGCTGGAGTGCTAGGTGAGGCGGGGAATGTCTGGCACCCCCCCACATGACTACTGTTCAGTCAGCAGTAACCTTTATCTTCCAGTCACCATTCCCGTGGCTCTTTGTTGATTGTCCCCAAGCTCCAGGCCTGGGTGAGGCCTACTGAGGTGTAAGGAGAAGGGATAGTGATGCCTTCAAAATGTAGACACTCATGTGGCGGTTTGCACCTTGATAAGGACGCAGTTATGAGATGCCTAAGTCCTTGCCCCACACCTGGCTGCCCACACACAAAGTTGGGGGGTTTTTGTTTGTTTGTTTGTTTTTGGCTGCCAGGCATAGAGCCTCAAGAGAACAGTGTGTCCTAAAAAACAAGAATTTCAACCTGCAAAGGAAAACAGAATCCACCCTGCTTGTCAGCTCAGGAGCTGGACTTGCTTTTTGCCCCTCTGCAGAGGGGGCTAAAACTTAGCTGAAGAGCTGTGAGTGGACCCATTTTCAAGAGGGGATTTTTAAAACAAAATGCCAGAATCGTAATGGAATACAGAGGTCACAAACTTGGACAGCCTATGGCATCTTGGCAGGTAACAGAAATGTGTGAAGCCAGTTGCTCACAGGCAAGCACATGTCCCTTCTAGAAAAACTGTCACCACAAAGGAATACTGGCTCTAACTACCCCCCTCCCTCCCTGTGTCTCTCTCCTCCTTCCTTCCTTTTTTCCTTTCTCCTTCCCTCTTTCCTCTTTTTTATTCCCTTCCCTTCCCTGAGAAGCCATAAATTTGGAATTTCATGCGAAGAACCCAAATTGTTGACAACCAGGGTTGCCCCTAGCTAATCTGGCTTCTTTTTCCAAATTAGAAAATGGCATCCCTTCCTTCATGCCGGTGCCCGTGGCTATGCGAGTCAAGTGGGGCCTGGATTTTGCTCGCCCCGTGGCTGAGCCTTTGCGCCAGGCACAAGCTGCCTAACTTCAGACAGTGACTCCAAAGTTACATATGTGAGTCAAGCAAAACATATCTCTGGGCCACACTTAGCCCACAGGCTATCATTTTGCAGCCTCTGGAGTTGTGGTTAAAACAAAGCTGTGGGGTCAGACTGTCTGGCTTCAAATCTGGGTTCTGTCATTTAGGCAAATTATTCAGTGTCTCTCTGCCTCAGCCTCCTGTGTCTGTGAAATGGGGATAAATACTTGGACTTATCTCGTAGGGTTGTTATGAGGATGGAATTAAATAATGCATGAAAAGCACTTAGCCACTCAGAGCATGGTTAATAGTCAGCACTTGATTAGTTCATATCAAAAAATCATGTAAAAAACTGAGTTTGCACATTTACTGGCTTATCTCTGCAAGTCCAGATTCATTGGCGAGTTCACAGCCTATGAAATGGGTGAGAGAGTGCATGTCAGACCTTCTTGATTTCTTTCTACTTCTTCAGGAAGTGCTCACCCTCTATGTCTGGTGACCTTGAAGGCAGGGAGCTCAAAATAGCAAGCTTCACTTAACTACTAAGGCCACAAGAACTTCAGTGAAGTAAACACTTTGCTTGAACCACTGTTTCTGTCTCAGTGCATAAAGCAGTTACAGGGATTAACAACTGACATCCATAACAATGATATCTTTTTTTTTTTTAAACATCTTTATTGAAGTATAACTGCTTTACAATGGTGTGTTAGTTTCTGCTTTATAACAAAGAACAATGATATCTTAAAACCATTAAGAGAAGATTAAATTAATTGCGGTATCATCTGTTGCAAAAGGCAAAGGTATGTGGGATCATTTTAGAATAATTTACACTGAAAGCAGTTTAAAAGTGGTGGAGCTTAAAGTGGCAAACGCTCAGTTATTGACTTCATCTTCTAAACTGGCTCATGCTCTAGGGGGCGGGACCACAAAGCCAAGACTCCATCATTAGAAACTGTCCCGGTGGGTCTGCATCCAACATGCATCAGGCTCTGCATAAAAGATTGATTCTCATCCCTGAGATTGTACTGGGGGGAGGGTTAACTCAGCACTGATCGTAGCGAATCTGTGGTTGGCTGCAAGGATTTGGGATGAAGTGAGACTACACCCAAACAGTGTTGCTCTGGGAGTTCCAATCATATCAAAGAGCTAAATCTTTTATAAAGAAGTGGTAACCTGAAGTCAGGGAGTCTGATTCCCAGAGAAAACCATAATTCCAAAGACACATGCACCCCAGTGTTCACTGCAGCACTGTTTACAATAGCCAGGTCATGGAAGCAACCTACATGCCCATCGACAGACGAATGGATAAAGAAGATGTGGTATATAGATACAATGGAATATTACTGAGCCATAAAAAGGAACGAAACTGGGTCATTTGTAGAGACGTGGATGGACCTAGAGACTGTCATACAGAGTGAAGTATGTCAGAAAGAGAAAAACAAATATCGTATATTAACACATATATGTAGAATCTAGAAAAATGGTACAGATGAACTGGTTTGCAAGGCAGAAATAGAGACACAGATGTAGAGAACAAACGTACGGACACCAAGGGGGAAGAGCAGGGTAGGGGGGTGGTGGTGGGATGAATTGGGAGGTCGGGATTGACGTATATACACTAATATGTATAAAATAGATAACTAATAAGAACTTGCTGTATAAAAAAATAAAATTAAAAAAAAAAGAAGTGGCAACCTATCAACTTACTTTGAAACATACTCAGGAAAGGGCATCCAAGAAAGAATTTAGTGCAACCTGATTCTACATTAACTTTTCTCTCACTGCATTAATATCTGAGCTTCCCCTAAACACTCACTTAAGCACTAAACGAGTATGAAGAATGTCCATGAGACTTGAAAAAAACAAGGGTTGCCCCAAGAATTTAATTCTTACTTGCCTAACTTGGCTGGGCTACCATCCATCTAAAGCTTCTCTCTCTAGACTTGGGTTTCTCCATCTTGGCATTATTGATGTTTTAGGTCAGATACGTCCTTAGTGTGGAGGCTGCTTTGCCTCCATGATAGGACGTTAGCAGTGTCCCTGGTCTTTTCACACTAGATGCCAGCAACACACCTCCCCCCAACATGAGACAACCAAAAATGTCCCTGACCTTGTCAAATGCCACCTAAGGGAGAAAATCTTCCTGGTTGAGAACCACTGCTCTAGACTAAGAAAAGTGGCCAGAATTTGTAAACTCAACAGCTTTTTGTATGTGGCTTTTAAGTGACTGAAAAAAAAAAAAAAAGGCCCTGAAGACAAAGTTTTCAAAATAAGCTCATGGACAAGCTATACTGACAGAATGCTTCAAGAGGGATCCTGTAATCACTGTGTTTGGCAAATGGGTGATTTTGCTAAGCCTCACAGCAGCTTTTCCACATGTCATGTTAATGCTTAGCAAACTGACCAGTCTAGAAGGATGTGTCATCATGGAAATCACCCTTAAAGCATTTGTCCAGACTTCTTACAAACAGGAGTGTTGCTTGTCCATCGGTGCATGTGTATAAAAACTCAGCAGGTGGGAGTAAGATTCATAAAAGCAGGATCTCAGATCTTCAGGTCTGCTTCTCATGTTTTATAGGACAAGACACTGAGGTGCAGGGAATAGAGTTTGTAGCAAAATTTATGATAAATCTCAGTGATTCAGACACTAAGCTGAAATTTTCAACAATGTAGGCACAGAACAATATAGGCACAAAATTATTACTGAGTAAAATGTCAAAATTATACTCTTATGGCAATTTTCAAGATTTTAGGAATAAGTAAGAGGAACCAGAGACAAAATTTTAAATGTTTTCCAGTTGAAGGCTCAGAAAATTAAGGATGCCATCAATGTACATTTTGCTTCAGGATTCAGAAGCTTCTGTTTCTTTTTATACCACATGATTGCATAATATTGATCTATTGGAAATGGTAGATTTCCATTAATTTGCCTTCTCATACTTAAACACTACGCCTACTAAATAAATTATTTGGAACTTGAATAATGGTTCATAATTGATTTGTGCTTAAGTCAGACCAAATATTCTCACTATCTCTCTTCCTATCTCCATGCAGCATTATCTTCACCCAGATTATAATGTTAACATAAGGCGATATGAATGAATTCATCCCACTGGTACAGGATACCCATCCCTGTATCCAAATTTCTTTTACTAATTGGAGGAAACCGCTAATTGTGTATTTTAAACTTAGTGTTTTTTAAAACATCTAGCTAGCATTTATGTTTTCCACATGTGGTCAGTTCCTGATCTAAGGAAGAAACAGTAAGGCAGGAAAATGATCAGATTCAGGGGGTGTTTAACTGGAAGAGGAGAACATGACAAGAAACATACAGTGTGTTCTGGTACGTGGGAGTTTTGATTACAAGGTGTACCCTTGCTGCTTGGTGTGGTACCTCGGGCTCTGCCTAACTTCAGTTTGTGATTACCAAGGTCTCTGTAACAGAACTCTCCAGGTCAGGTATGGATCTAATATTTCTCATGCCATGTTCCAAGTATCTCCTTGTGCCCAAGCAATAAAAGGAAATCTTCCTACCGTGACATGAGTATAAACGTTATCGAAAGACTTGAGGAAATGCCTTTGACCTTTTGACTCAAGAGGATGATCTCATTCAGAAATGGGTATGGTGTCAAAATATGAAATGTACTGGTAAAATAAGCATATGATTTGCTTTAAAAAATACTTGTTTGGGAGGCGGAGATACGATCCATTCTAGATTTTTAAGGAGTGAAGTGGCTAAAAGAGATGTATTTTTACCTAAAACATGGTAGACTACACTGTCACATCTTGGCAATGATTTGAAATGAAGACTGTTAATACATTTAACAAATATTTATGGAAAGCCTGTTACTAACAGTGAGTTAGTCACTGTTATAGGTAGTAGAGATTCCACAAAGAACAAAGTGCTTTCTTACATTTAGTGAAGGGAGACAGTCAGTAAACAAATATATGATATGTCAGGTAGAGATGAGTGCCAACGGGAAAAACAAATCATGGTAAGGGGAAAGGTGGAGCAGGATAGGGCCAAGGGGTTGGTATTTTATATGGGATAGTCAGGGGAATGCCTCCCTAATAAGGTGACATTTGCTCAGTGAACGGAAGGAAACAGAACAGAGCCTTGTGGCTATCTGGGGGAAGATATCAGAAACTGTTATAAATGTTCCAATAGGAAATTTATTAGGACTGAGAAAGGGCAGGTCTATCTGTGCTTAGAATGAAAGGGAATGCGATAAAAGAAAAGGCGGAGCTTTGGGAAAGCATTATGGCTACATTAAACATATACACTGAATGTATACACAGCAGTGATTGGAAAAACCATAAAATTGGATTATGTGTTTGCAGATCTCTTACATGTTTTTAAATGAGACCCATAGCTCTGTTAAACATCATGGTCATTTGTTTTAGCTGAGTTGTAATGAACATGGGATTGTCTTTTGGAGTTACCCTGCAAAGCTTAGACTAACTCAGAAAGCAATAGTTCGGATACATTGCCCAGGCTGGATGATATTATTAATCTGGGCTGGGAAGTAACACAACCTGGTTGTGGCTGACTATGGGCCCTGGTCCAATTGACCAGATTTTGTGCCCTTTCTTTAGTGGGAAGTGGGCTTGCCTTGCCAGGCAGGAGGGAAGAAGGGGCGCAGTTTCAAGGAGGAAATGCAGAAGAGTTGAATATAGGTAAAGAGCCCATGTTACCTGAGCCTCCTACCCCAAAAATAAACCCATGCACCTATGGTCAATTAATCCATGACAAAGGAGGCAAGACAGTCTCTTCAATAAATAGTGCTGGGAAAACTGGACAGCTACATGTAAAAAAAAATGAAATTAGAACATTCTTTAACACCGTACACAAAAATAAACTCAAAATGGATTCATCCTCTTTAAGGATGCTGAGGATGCTGAGGACTTCAATCACAGCACCTTCCCAAGGGAGTCTTTTGGAAATTCTTATCTTATATTCTGGGTCTGTATCTCAAAAGGGCCTTCATCCTTTTTATTTTTTTTTTAACTTTTTATTTTATATTGGGGTATAGTTGATTAACAATGTTGTGTTAGTTTCAGGTGTACAACAAAGTGATTCAGTTATACATATACATGTATCTATTCTTTTTCAAACTCTTTTCCCAATTAGGTTGTTACAGAATATTGAGCAGAGTTCCCTGTGCTATACAGTAGGTCCCTGTTGGTTATCCATTTTATTTAATTTTTTTAAACTTTTTATTTTATATTGGAGTATAGCCAATTAACAATGTTGTGATAGTTTCAGGTGCACAGCAAAGCAACTCAGCCATACATATCCATGTATCCATTCTCCCTCAGACTCCCCTCCCATCCAGGCTGCCACATAACATTGAGCAGAGTTCCCTGTGCTGTACAGTAGGTCCTGTTGGTTATCCATTTTAAATATAGCAGTGTGCACCTGTCAATTCCAAGCTCCCTAACTATCCCTCCCTGCCCCCCGTAGCCATAAGTTCATTCTCTAAGCCTGTCAGTCTGTTTCTGTTCTGTAAATAAGCTCATTTGTAACATTTTTTTAAGATTCTGCACATAAGTGATATATTTCTCCTTCTCTGTCTGACTTACTTCACTCAGTATGACAATCTCTAGGTCCATCCATGCTGCTGCAAATGGTATTATTTCATTCTTTTTATGGCTGAGTAATATTCCATTGTATATGTACCACATCTTCTTTATCCATTCTTCTGTCGATGGACATTTAGGTTAATTCCATGTCTTGTCTATTGTAAACAGCACTGCAATGAACATCGGGGTGTATGTGTCCTTCTGGACCATGTTTTTCTCTGGGTATATGCCCAGGATTGGGATTGCAGGATCATATGGTAGCTCTGTTTTTAGTTTCTTAAGGAACCTCCATACTGTTCTCCATAGTGGCTGCCCCAGTTTACATTCCCACCAACAGCGTAGGAGTGTTCCCTTCTCTCCACACCCTCCCCAGCATTTATTGTTTGTGGATTTTTTGATGATAGCCATTCTGACTGGTGTGAAGTAATAACTTGTAGTTTTGTTTTTCATTTCTCTGATAATTAGTGATGTTGAGCATCTTTTCATGTGCCTCTTGGCCATCTGTATGTCTTCTTTGGAGAAATGTCTGTTTAGGTCTTCTGCCCAATTTTTGATTGGGTTGTTTGTTTTGATGATATTAAGCCGCATGAGCTGTTTGTAAATTTTGTAGACTAATCCCTTGTTGGTCACATCATTTGCAAATATTTTCTCCCATTCTGTGGGTTGTCTTTTCATTTTGTTTATGGTTTCCTTTGCTGTGCAAAAGGTTTTGAGTTTAATTAGGTCCCATTTGCATATTTTTGTTTTTATTTCCATTGCTCTGGGAGACAGATTGAAAAAGATATTGCTGCGATTTATGTCAGAGAGTGTTCTGCCTATGTTTTTTCTAAGAGTTTTATAGTGTACAGTCTCATATTATCTGAAGAGATGCAGAAAAAGCTTTTGACAAAGCTCAACACCGATTTATGATAAAAACTCTCCAGAAAGTGGGCATAGAGGGAACATACCTCAACATAATAAAGGCCATATATGACAAACCTACAGCAAACATCATACTCAACAGTGAAAAGCTAAAAGCGTTTCCTCTAAGATCAGGAACAAGACAAGGATATCCACTCTCACCACTTTTATTCAATATAGTTTTGGAAGTCCTAGCTATGGCAATCAGAGAAGAAAAAGAAGTAAAAGGAGTCTAAATTAGAAAAGAAGAAGTAAAACTGTCACTGTTTGCAGATGACATGATACTATACACAGAAGATCCTAAAGGTGTTTTTAGAAAACTACTAGAGCTCATCAATGAATTTGGTAAAGTTGCAAGTTACAAAATTAATACACAGAAATCTGGTGCATTTCTATACACTAACAGTGAAAGATCAGAAAGAGAAATTCAAGAAACAATCCCATTTACCATCGCATCAAAAAGAATAAAATACCTAGGAATAAACCTACCTAAGGAGACCAAAGACCTGTACTCTGAAAACTATAGGATGCTAATGAAAGAAATCAAATATGATACAAACAGATGGAAAGATATACCATGTTCTTGGATTGGAAAAATCAATATTGTCAAAATGATTAAAATACCAGAGGCAATCTACAGATTCAGTGCAATCCCTATCAAATTACCATTGGCATTTTTCACAGAACTAGAACAAAAAATCTTAAAATTTGTATGGAGACACAAAGGACCCCGAATAACCAAAACAATCTTGAGAAAGAAAAATGGAGCTGAAGGAATCAGGCTTCCTGACTTCAGACTATACTACAAAGCTATAGTCATCAAAACAGTCTGGTGCTGGCACAAAAATAGAAATATAGATCAATGGAACAGGATAGAAAGCCCAGAAATAAACCCATGCACCTATGGTCAATTAATCCATGACAAAGGAGGCAAGAGTATATAATGGAGGAAAGACAGTCTCTTCAATAAATAGTGCTGGGAAAACTGGACAGCTACATGTAAAAAAAAATGAAATTAGAACATTCTTTAACACCATACACAAAAATAAACCCAAAATGGATTCATCCTCTTTAAAGATGAAAAGAAAAGAGGCATTAGTTAGCCCTGCCCCTTTCAGCTAAGAATTGCTCAGGTTTTTGAATGTTAACATGAAACGGGGTCACCTGTACCAGTTGGAAGTGGTTTCCCTGTTTTCAAGGACAGTCAAATTTCACCTATACACCTCTCAGGCTCCCTGCCTTGAGGGATTTTGAGCATGTGTGTTGGGAGTCACTGGCTGTTAAAGAAAGGAGGACTTTCTTTAACAGTCAACAGCTGTTGACTAGAAGGAGAAGGAGACCAGCATAGGACCAGCAGGAGAAGATGCTAGAATTCTGCTTTTTAGAGCTGATGAGAATTTCTGTTCAAGCCCAATCCTTGGACTGATGAATCAAGAGTGATTAAAAAAGCAAGGAAGCATTTTCTAAAAGGGATGGCATCCCAGTACAAGTCATTACTTGAGCAATATTGTCCACAGTTTGCTCATTTCAAGTACTTCAGTGCTTATGGTTTTTTGCTTTTACAAGTCATAATTCTTTTAAAGTGCTGTCATATACTTAGCAAACATCTTTTGAGCATCTACCCAGAGCTCAGTCCTGCACCATGCATATTCAAAAGAAATAGGTAACATTATCCTTGCTCTCGTGGAATTAATAGTTTTGTTAAAAAGGTAAGACTTCCAGCAGTAAAACAATCCAAGAAGGAGCAAGTGAAAAGCCAAGTAGGAGGCATTAGGTCAATGAGAAGAATCCAGACTTTGGAATCAGGCAGCCCTGGGTTTGACTCAGAGCTCTGGCTCTGACCAAAAGTGTGCCTCTGTGAGACTCTCTTATCCTGTGTGGTCCTCGGCTTCCTCTTCTGTAAAATGGGACAGTAGTACCTATTACGCCGTTGTGTTGGATTGCTGCAGTGACTCAGTAATACTATATATAAAGCAATTAGTGCCTGGAACATAATAAGCACTTGCTATATTATTATTATTACTATTATTATTATTTTATTATTAATCGGACAAATAATTAGGTCTGTGTTCTAGTTTTGATTCTGTGGTTATTTAGAGAGCTTTGATAAGTCACTTAACTTTGTCACACCATCTGTATAGATCATCTCTAAAGCTAAGGGAACAGTCTCTATACAATATATTTACCTCCAAAATTCATGGTATTTTGAACTGAAATGTAGGGAGCAGAAGCCTCAGTGGATGCTTCTCCTTCTTCATACTTACACTAGTGCTAACAATATAACATCCACATTGACTGAGAACTTGCTCTGGAGCAGAAGCCGTGACGGGCTCTTCATGTTCTTTGTTATTCACTCCATGTGACACACTCAATGAGATGGATAACCTTGTCCTGTTTCCTAGATTCTAAGCCATATTTTATCCAGTTTAACATTTTTGAAGTCAGGATGCACTGTGTAATTGATACGTATAATTGATACCGTGGTAATATTTTACTCTTTTTTCTCTCCCAAAGGTCATTTCTAAGTGAGATGTGGCATCTTATAACTGATGAAATCCTTGAAACAAGGGAAATGAATATTTTTTCCTATATTTTGGATGATAAAAATGGGGCTTAACGAAGTTAACTTACATTAATGAAAGTAAGAAAGGCGAAGCTAGCATTTGACTAAGCTTTTTTCTGGTTTTGCTCACTCTACCATACTTCTTGGGAGCAAAAGGTTAAACAAGTTGCCAATATATAATCCTTTGTTCACCTCATTTTTCATAGAAAAATAATGTTTGATCATCCCTAGATTGAGCCATAGATTGCCTATTTATTCTAGCCAGACTTCATAGACTGTCTTGTGCAATGTAATGTTGACGTCTGTTGGCTGTTGACATCATTGGTGACATTGGTCAGTCTGAAAAGTTATTTTCCTTTAGATAAGAACCTATTGGACTCATAGATCTTTTTAAGAAATCTCACCCTGACCTGAGTTCACCTGGGTGATACCAGCGGATTTTTCCCTAGACTTTCAGGATCCTGGGTCCTTACAAGGAAATGGGGACATAGTCATTAGCAGTTGATTATTAAGCAAATTCATTGAAAATTAACAGCAGTATTCTTTGACCTCAGCCTTTATAGCCACACTGCTAATCTTCAGTAAATATAAGATTGTATTACTAATCTATTGACTTTTAGCACAAATTAGCTATCAAATGGGCCAGTTGTTACTGTTAACCTTTTTTTTTTTTTTTTGAAGTATATTAAAATTCTTATTTCCGGTGTTTCTTTCTCTGGAATACAATCTTAGGGCCTTTTATTAGGCCAGGAGAACCTCCCAAACAATCTTATTAAGCTGATTAATTATATCAGATCACCTCTGTCATCAAAATGGTTACAGTTTCAGAGTCACAGTCAATAGAAAAAGACTTCAATAAAAGTGACCACTAGCCTTTGTAAGTATCCTTTGATTTGAGAAGTGAAACTTTTATTGAAAAAAGCAATTTGCAGACCTGGTTCCCTGTTATGTTATTCTGAGGTTCTTAACAGTGGAGTGCTGTCTCTACCTTTAACAGGAGATAGGTGTTAGCATATTCACCTAGACTGAATGAATGAATATATTATATGTTTGGGATTTGCCTTTCCTTCCTCTGGTCTAGCAGCTTCAGCACCAAAGTATAGTTGTAAAATTACACATGGTGGAATCTGAAATGATATATGTGTCAGTCAGGGTCCCAGCAAGAAACAGAATCTAACTCAGAAGTTTCAAGAGACTTTGATAAGGGGAGATGCAGGAAGCGTGGGTGAGGTTAAAGTCACCAACGAGCCACGCTGGGGCACTCAGACCCAAGCCACAGGGAGGCTGTTACCACCCCTAGACCTGGAGCAGCAGTGGGAAGAATCTGTATTGCTGTCATTCTGGGAGGAGGGGCCACATGATAGAAGCAAGGGTCCTGTAGGGACAGGCTCTGTCAGCGAACCGATATTGTGGGGAGGTCATCCCTGACCTCTCTTTCAACCTTCTAATCTCTGTTGTTCAAATGCAGTGGGGAGTCAGCCAGGAAGGGAGGCTGGAGATTCAGCCCACAGCAGCCCACTCCTGAGGTGCGGGAAAGAGAAAACCTAGAACAGATCTGCTAGGTGAGAGGAACCAAATAGAAAATAACCAGCCCAGATGGGAAATGCTAGTTTAGAGCCCACAAACTGCCAAAAAAAGAATGGTATATTTGGGGCTTCCCTGGTGGTGCAGTGGTTGAGAATCCGCCTGCCAATGCAGGGGACACGGGTTCGAGCCCTGGTCCGGGAAGATCCCACATGCCGCGGAGCAACTAAGCCCGTGCACCACAACTACTGAGCCTGTGCTCTAGAGCCCGTGAGCCACAGCTACTGAGCCTTTGTGCTGCAACTACTGAAGCCCGTGCACCACAACTACTGAGCCTGCACTCCAGAGCCTGCAAGCCACAACTACTGAGCCATGTGCCATAACTACTGAAGCCCACGCGCCTAGAGCCTATGCTCTGCAACAAGAGAAGCCGCCACAATGAGAAGCCCACACACCGCAACGAAGAGTAGCCCCTGCTCACCACAACTAGAGAAAGCCTGCACGCGGCAATGAAGACCCAACACAGCCAAAAATAAATAAGTAAAATTAATTAATTAAGAAAAAAAAAAAAGAATGGTATATTCAAGGAATTCAGGGCCCTGACCTCATTTGATCTTGGGTTAACATCCGCTTTCTGAAACTTTCTTTCAAATACACTTGGAATCACCTGACAGCAGCCAGAATTGCTGGTCATTTTGGCCTGTCCCAGTCTCATCACTCAGGTCTACATGTGGTCGTAGGGTCTAGAGGGCTGGTCCCATAGCTTGCTGATGGAAAATAGGAGAAAAGAGAAAAATGGGAAAGCCATTGAGAATTTCTGCAGGAAATATAATAACTAAAGGATAGAATAGGAGTGGCAAGGAAGCCCGGAGGAGGCATGTGCGTGAAAACGACCTGCAAGTGATTCCACAGCCCTTTGGCCGTGTTCTGTCCCCACTCTTGCCAGCCCCAACTGTCTTCCAGAGCCCTCATTGCAGGGCAGGGTTGGTGGACTCTTTATTGTAAATAGTGAACCCCAAGAGATGACTGTTCTCAGTATGAATAGTCATATTACCTATCTTACACATCTCCCAACAGAAAGTTTGTGTGTGGAGTTACTGTTGCTTCACCAGCTTGAAAAGGAAAAATAATATTTTAAAAAGAAGGGGCAAAAGATATCACGGTGTGATGAAATGTATATCTGTGGATTGTCATTTGCTATATGACAATTGCTTAAAGCCTGTACTGGTTAACTTTCCACTAGCAGCTGACAAGAAATAAGCATCCTTACCCCACGCCTATTCCACGGCTCATGCCTTAGTCCTTTCTGGGTCGCTAAAACAAAATGCCACAGACTAGGTGGCTGACAGATGACAGAAATGTACTACTCACAGTTCTCAGGCTGGAAGTCTGAGATCAGGGTGCTAGCATGGTCGGGTGAGGGCCGTCTTCCAGCTCGCAGACTTCTCGTTGTATCCTCACATGGTGGAAGCGGCTACGGAGCTCTCTGGGGACTCTGTAAGAGCACGAATCCCATTTATGAGGGCTGCACCCTCATGATCTAATCACCTCCCATAGGCCCCACTACTAATACCATCACCTTTGGATGTTAAGATTTCAGCATATGAATTTGGTGTGGGAAGCAGGGGACACAAACATTCAGACCATAGCAGTTTATTATAATCTTTTGTACTTCTTTTGCTTCATCATACTTTTGTCTGGCAAAATCCCAGCCCAGACTAAATCCAACTCTCCACCTACACCAGGCCTGTGCCTGAGAGCCAAATATGACTGGAGAAAATGTACACCATGAGGACTGGTTCATATTAAATGCAAGCCACTAACCTCACTGAGCCCTTTGTACAACTGGCAATGCCCCCGTTTTCCCTGGTGCATTCACTTTCCTACCCGTCTAAACAACTATCTCATACCTTCTCCTCTCTCCTCGAGCCCCTCACACTTACTTCTCACATCCTACCTCTGTGCAGATAATCTTTCTTCCTGTTTTACTGCAAACAGACCCCAGAGGCTCCCACCACATCTACTTACCACCCAGAATCAGTGCCCATAGGCTGTGCCTTCCTCCTGTGTTATCAGAGCTTCTGAGACAAACCACTTCACCTGACACCTGCTTTTTATCCTGCCTTCTACTTACGGACATTACCCCTGTAATTCTCCCTCTTCTCTCTTGTATGTATCTTCTCTCTCCACTGGATCATTCAATCACCATAAAAGCATGCTGTAATGTCCCAATATTATTATAAAAGATAAACATGCAATTGTTGACCCTGTGTCTTTCTTTAGCACCCCCCCCCCCCGCCTCATTTTTCTATCCTTTTCAACAAAACTCCCTGGGAGAGTTGTCCATACTCCATTGACTGTGGTGGGACAGAAGATGGAACTGTGTTTAGCTGCTGGGACAGTTGCTTGCCCTATCCCGGTTGCTAAATTCAGTAGCATGTGCTCAATCCTCATCTCCTGTGACCTGTTGGATCACCCACACTTCTCTACTTGGTGTCTAGGACACTGCACTTTTCTAGTTTTCCTCACACCTCACAGGTCTTCCTTGTAAACTCTTTGCTATTTTTGCTTATCACCCCAACCTCTGACTGTTAGAATGACCCAGAACCAGGCTTCAGGTCTTTTCTTGCACCCCTCTGCCACAATAAGTGCTCCCCTGCTTCCATTCCAAGAGTCCAAACTCTTGTGCTAGGAATTAAAAACTAAGTCCAAGTCTTTGTAGATATTGTCCTGTGCTCCAGCTGCTAGTGGGTTGCTGGAAAAATCAGTATTTGATGAAACTTTGAATACATTTACTCTAGATATTTTTATATAATATCTATACACTGAAAAGTTCCAAACTAATCTCCCCTGAGCTTTGGACATGTCTATTTCACTACCTAGTTGAAATCTCCGCTTGAATGCTTTATAGGCACTCAAAACTGACCTCACCAAAATGGAATTGACCACCGTTTGGTGACCCCTCCATCCTTTAGTTGCTTAGGCTGAAAAATATTGGAATCCTCTTGGCTCCTTTCTTTCCCAAAGCCAACTCATCAGCAAATCCTAAGCATCTCTCTCCATCGTCACTGCTACCTTCCTGGTCCAAGGCCCCACCCTCTCTCCCCTGACTGTTGCAAAGGGCCCTCACTGGTCTGTCGGCTTCCCACTTGCTCACCCTCTCTCTCGCCCCATGGTCTGTTTTCAGCGCATCAGGTCATCTCATGCCTCTGCTTAAAGTCCTCCAGTGCCTTCCCATTTCATGTGTCCTACAAGGCCCTTTGTGATCTGGTTCCCTGTAATCCTTGACTTCACCTGGGCAGATGTTTCTGCTATAATTCTGCTATAACAGTATTGTGTGTCCTGTAAAACTTCGTGTTCTGCAAAATGTACTAAAAAAAAAAAAACAACCCAGGGCTTATGGAAAAGTAGGATTAGAGTGGACCTCTCCTATCTTCTACAACTTAAAAACCTCTGCACTAACCAGAGATAGCTTGGGAGAGCCGCGCGGTTGGGAGGGGGTGCATTTCTGGGGAGGCAGCGCTGGTGCAGGTGCTCATTCCCTCAAATGGAGCTGAAATCACTCCAGCCTGTGCGGCAGCCAACCCGAGGCCTTTCTCCTTTCCTGCTAAGATTAGAATTCTTCTCCTGCTATTCTGGCTCCTTTTGCCTAGGAAAAAACAAAACAAAACAAAACATGTTTCTGTGTTATACCAACATTTATCCTACTGTTTGCCAATAGCCTATGAACTAATTGCTGTTATAGAAACACACGTTGTAACAGAACAACTTGTCCTGACTTACTTTCTGTCATCTTGGCTCTTCCTCCAGTGGGTCAGGAAAGCACCCACCTAGAGGCTTTTGCCCTTGTTCTTCTTGCCACCTGGCATGGCCTCCCTCCAAAATCCTCCTGGATTTCTTCATCTCTTTCAAACCTTTAATGTTTCCTTCATAGTGGCAGCTTCTCTGACAGCCCTTTTGAGAGTACCACACCCTCACTCCCCGCCGCATCCCCCGACATTCTCTCCTGCACGTCATTGTTTATTTTTCTCCTTGATGCTTATCATCTGATATATATGACTCACTTATTGCCTGATCCACATCCATGAGTAGTTAAGCTCTGGGAGGGCAAGGATTGTGGGGTGTTTATTTTATTTGCTTCCTTTGTTTTCCTCTGCTACATCTTCAGTGCCTGGAACACGGGCCAACGTGTGAAAGCAAGGCATTTCAAAAATGTTGACTGAATGAATGAAATTCGAACTCCTTTAGAATTCATCTGAATTTCCTTCTAGCCTGGACAATAGTCCATCTGACTTTATTTCTTTTCTGATGTTGTTTATGTGTTTGTGTGTGTATGTGACAGGGAGAGTGGCTTTTCTCAGACCTGGTTTCATGTCTTCTTTGGTATGCATCAGACTTGCATGGTGTTTCATACCCACCACACTGCCCCTAGGGATGTTCTAACATTTAAAGCTTTGATATTTCAGGAATTTATTATAAGGGGTGTGCTGGAAAAAGTCGTGGTGCAGGTTGTGTGTATCTTTTTGTACCCCTCTACCAATGTAAGCACTCCTTATCCCCCTTCAGGAGTCCAAGCTCTCATGATAACAATGAAAAATTAAGTTCATAGGTTTTTCAGATATTAGCTAGCCTGTGCTCTAGCTGCTAGTGCATTGCTGTAAAATTAATTTTTGATAGGAATTTGAATATATTACCTCTATACCCACTACCAGTCTTGGTGTACGGTTAAAAAAATAGGTCATTCCCATACTCCACAGTGATGGCCGCGGCACAGGTTTGTGTTTAATGTTATGAAAGGGCAGGGAGATGGTGACTAACTCCCTCTGGTACTGGGCAGGGCTTCACGAGGGTGGTGATGAGAGCAGGTGGTGGTTGAGGTCAGTTGGGGGGAGGATAATAAGTGCGGGGGTTCTCAAGGCAGAGAGCGGTGGAGGTGGATCCAGGGATCAACATGTTAAAAGGCACCGAAATGGACAGGTTCCAGTGTGTTCAGGGACCAGTATGGTGAATCATTAGGCATGGGGGTGGGGGGAGTATAGGAAATGTTGATGAGAGAGGTAGCCCCATGTGCCATAAAGAGTTTGAACTTGACCCAACTAGGGAGCTATCAAAGTTTTAGGTGATACGTCTTCCTACTCCTCACCTTTCCCAACCAATCCCTGGCTTCTCAAAACCGTCAGCTTTAAGCTTATGTTGCTGTGATCTATCAATATTCTGCATTTTTTTATAGCAAAACTTAACTATATTCAAATCCTTTAGGACCCTGCACTTGACTAGCAGGTTGCCCAATGAAAACTAGATTATAGACTATGAATTAATAGAAGTAATGGCACACGTAGACACCCCGTGACATTTTTTTGACTTGGATTAAAAGCTTTGACACATCGTCTTTCTCAGATCTGTCTCAGGTTCCTTCTGCCAGCTCTGATCCAATTCTCAACTTGTGGTGGTGTCACCCCCCCACAAACATTTTTGAACACCCTGAAGTTCTTACTTTGGTGTCCTGAACTCATGGCTCTGGGAGAAAAAAAATTTTTTTAATGATCAAGGAAATAAGGTTGAATTAGATCCTTTGTGAGGTTCATGATGAAAACAATACCCTGCTGTAAGCCGAGCCTCAGGCCTGCCATTGACAGGTTGGGTATCACTGACAAGTCCCTCCACATTTCTGCATCTCAGTAGACTTATGTGGCCAAATTTCCATAATGAAATGATTACTAGAGACCTGATGCTTTAACCCCCCCTACCCCCCAAATGTACCCCTTTGGTGAGGTTTCAACTGTGGCTGGGTAGTTATCTGGGGGGGAAATGCCCCGCTCAGCCTCTTAAATCATTTTTCCTAAGGCTGGGATGAGAAGTGTGCAGTCTCCAAATGACTTTGTGGATTATCCAGCCTCTAGTCCTCTCCCTCCCACATGGAAGCCAGCTATCTTTGGCCACTTCACAGCTTATTAGCAGCCCAACTAGAGGCCAGGGAGAGGAAATGGATGAGATGAAGCTTAAGTATGTCACATTGGTTCTTTCTTAGCAGCTCTGATAAAAGGCTTAGCAGGATGAGGTTAAAACTTGATTAAAGAGGTTTGGGGATTATCTGTGACACTGGCTTATGTATGTTACCTTCCTCCTTTCCCCTCTTCCCTTTTTCTAGTAATTAAGCATGAGTTGGCTGCAAGCATTAATGAGGCCAATATAAAAATTCTTTACTGTAGGCTCTTGAAAAAAATTATTTTTACTTACAGGAAAATCAAAATAAAACTTACTTTGCTCAGAATGTCATTTTTCCTAGTCAAAATCAGGCAAGTTCTTGAACCAGAATGGTGACTAAATATAGTAAAAGGTTTGCTTAAGTCAAAAGATGCACCTTACACCTATGTTTTGAATTCTGCATGCAGAAATTTGGCTGCTTACAAGTGGCTTCTGGGTGCAGGTCCCCAAACAAGATTTGTTCTGCAAATTTCCCATGAGCGAGGTCACCTCTTTGGATAGGCAGACCCAGAGATTTCATACTCAGAAGATAAATTCACGCTATATTTCTTGGAGGAATCTCTAGCCTTGCCTCTCTGACAACCAGGCCTCTCTTCCCTTCTGTTAGAATTTATGATCCTCAAAAAAGTTTTCTCTGGGTTTATGCAAACTCCCAGCTAGCCATGATTATGGACATAAATGGTTCTAGATGCAAGAAGAAAGAAATGATTAAGAAATAGAAAGATACGCTGAGACCAACATTAGTGAAGAAGCCACAGAACCAATTTCTGGATTTAAGAAATAGAGGTCAAAGATTAGGGCACGACCTAAGTAAGAGGGAGGGCTAGGGCAGTGACAAGCCTGGGATCTCTGGTGAGGTAATGCCCAGGCCTGCCCCTGGAACTCTGCCATGGTGGGGACATTGGTAAAGATCTGTGGTCATTACAGAATGAGAAGGAGGGATGGAAGGAAAAGATTGTGGGAGCGTCAGTGGAGGGTCCCCATAAGTAGCATGATCCCAGTTCCATTTGATGAAGGAGCTTTGTAAGGTTTCCTATGTTTCCAACATCTGAAAGAAGATTAGGCCTTTAAGGACCAATAAGACACTCCATTTCACTGGGAGTTTGTGACAGCTCAAAGGAGGAAGAGTGATGGGGGCAGGTGATGGGCCAGCTAAGTCTTAAAGCCAACAGTCTCATAAAAGGTGGCCAGGAGAGGGCAGTCACCTTTTATGAAGAGCACAACTGAAGTTGCAAAGAGTACTACTTCTGCCACAAAGTCATAAAGCACGAGGCAGGTTTACCCAAGATGCAATATCTTACACATTAGTAGGCACTTAAATACTAAATACACACTAGCTGCTGCTTTTCCCAGATCTCATCAGAGTTCCATAGAGACCTTGAACCTGGTTCCTTCCAGAAAACCAAACAATGACACTACAGGGAAATGATTGCAAATCCAGAAAGCAGTTTTGCCTTCTGGTAAAAACAGTTTTCTTTTCTTTGCAGTTTATTTTGGCATAGGCTAGTGTCTCCTTCATGGCAGATGGCTACTGTTTACAACTGTTGTTATCATGTTTTTCCTTTCTCGTCTTCCAGTATACTCTATTCCTGCTGTTAATACTGTCAGTTTACTAATGGAACCCACTTTATAAAGCTGCTGCATTTTTCTTTGTCCATGGGATCAACGTTGTTATGCTCTGTGTTGTCTATGTAGCATTGGCTTCTAACTAACCAGGGAGTTAGTTGTTCAGAGGAAAGAAGAGTGAAGGTGGACACAGGCTGAGGGCTAACTTAATGATTTCCTTCATTTGGCAGTAAGGCTTAATTAAGATCCCAGTTTCATTCTATTGGATTCAGTCTGTGACCTACTGGAACACTGTCTTCAATTAACACTGGGTGGATGTAAAAACAGTAAGGTAAGAAATTTGCGCTTCACTGGACTGTAGCTGTTTGTTTAGCTGGCGAAAATGTACTGGGTGGTCCAGCCTTCACAACCAGTAAGAACAGAGCTGAGTTGGAAGAGCTTTGGTGAAGGAGGGCAGTAACAGTCCTTCCATTTCTTTCATTTTATCACAGCCTAGAAATTAGTTCATTAAGTGGGTTGATCTTGTAGGAATTCATATTTTAGCTTTGTCTCCGTCAAAGTGTTTAGTTTAAATCTAAGAGCTATGCGCATCGAAAGCTCTTCCTGGTCCATGAAATGAATAACAATAATGAATGTTAATAGAAACAAAGGCTTTATTTGGCTTATTTTTGGAGGGGATACAGAGAATAACTGTGACATTATAGAGTAGATTTTTGTTATTTACTTTTTGATTATTCATTTGAGTCATTATAACCTCTAACTGGTATTTGTTTCTGACTTTTGCCATTGTGCTCCCCACGTGGGAGATGCAAAAGGCCTGAAGTTGGCTCACTCAAGACATAAAACCTTAATAAACTGCCCCATTAATTACCACCTTCATTACTGCCTCTAAAGTGAGAGTTTGTTAGAGCAGCAGAGATTAATTTCTTCTGGATCATTGCTACTCGGCTACTTAGAGCCTAAAAACAGTTCATCTTTATCATCAACACTTAAGCCAAAAATCACTTAAGAGGCAGTATGGTACAGTGGTGGAGGGCTCAGATGGGCTCACTGGGATCTTGGTTTGGCTACTTCCAAGCTATGTAACCTTGGGCTTCAGGGACCCTTCTGCTACGTACAGTGGTTGCAGAGTTTCTTCATAGAGCTGTGAAATGAGGTAATATATGTAAAGAGCTTAGAACAGTGTCTCACCCTGTAGGGAAAATAGGGGAGAAAGAGTGAGAGGAAAGGAGACAAGGCAGTGAGGGATGGGGGAGAGGGGAAGAGAAAGTTAAAGAAAAAGTGGAAGAATCTCAAATGTAAAATGGCTATTTTTTGATTTTTTGCAAGAAGAGATATATAGGTATGTTCGTATGACTTTGAAAAACCTTGGTGCACATCAGCAAAAGACTGGAGCTTATATTGAAGCAGAGGTGTAGACCTGTGTGACTTATGTCCTGGCCAATTGCCTGGTGTCCCCTGTGGTCAGATTGATCCCTATTGGCACAAAGGATTTTATGGACAGGTGGTTGGGGCAAACTTTGAAACCTGGTTGTTTGCACTTGTTTGCCAGAATGTGTAATTATTTACTGGTGCTTGCTAAAGATGTCAGTTTAGCTTTTTTGGCAGAGACAGGATTAAGTTTAATATTTGGAAGCATCTTCTTCAGTTGACCTGGCTTTTGTTACTGCCCTTAGTTTGGCATGTAGCAACCGAACCTACTGGTTAGCTCATTAGACATTAGACATTTATTATTTAGAAATTTATCTTCTCAAAGCAAAAAAACAACCCTTTATCATGTTTCCTCTAAGAAGACAGTAACTGTGAGTTTAGTATCAATGGACTAATTGGGGGGTTGAGAAAATAAGTTTTGGAAAGACAGTAGTAACTTAAGAATTTTCCTCAGATGGAGGTTTCCTTTTAAAAACCTGAACTGAGCTTTATCAAAAGAATATTTGAACTTTGAAATAAGGTCAGACTACCCAGTTAGAATCTCCAGGAGGGCAGGGATGTGTCTGTGTGGTTTATGACTACATCTTTGGGCCTGTATCATTACCCAGGTCATAGTAGGCACTCAGTAAAAGCTGAATGAATAAGTACAGTATCTAAATTAGCATGGCTGTCCCTTGGAATAAGGGAATTAAGTCGAAGGGGAATATGCCATTATTCTTTATGGTCAGGGCCTATTTTGTCTGTTCCAATTAAAAGGAAAAAAATGTGATATAAAGGAAACAAAGTGAAATGCTCTATATTTCTATTGTGTTTGACATCTGCAATAAGTTTTAGGTTAATTTCCCAAATCATGTTGTATCGAGATTGTCATGTTTCTTAGTGGCATATTGTTCATTCCAACTTATAGTGCAATTATTGCTGCCATTCCGAGTCGATATATGTTTTACGTTATTAAAATGGCATGTCTTCTGAGCATTTGTCACGTATTCCAAACACTTGCATAATTTCTCTTGGTGTTGTGCCCTATTGCCATTGCAGAGTCTAAGGACCAAATGAGTTCTGTTCTTTTCCTGATATTCTTTTGACCACTTTTAGAATATGCCAAGTCCATTCACACAACTAAGTGGCTCAGTGCTCTGTTTTCTGGTCTTCTTAGATTAGATTATCCACCAGCTGGAAGTTTAGACATTAAAAACAATGGTTGTGATCCTTTCCCTTCATTGCCTTCCCTTCTCTTTCTTTCCCTAAAATTGGCCTCTTGATTCCATTATACTAATAATTAGTAGTAGTAATAGTATTATATTAATATATTGGTAATTATTTTTATAAATAATAATTATGATAATTATAATAATTACGAAATTATTAATAATCATTTATGATAATAATGTATGTATGTACACACACATATACAGAGGAGAGAGAGTGATTGGTAGATACTTTGGCCATTATATTAAATGCTAAAATTTCTTGTTAAACAAGTTTTGTGGGTGTGTTTGTTGTTGTTTGTTCCCTTTGCAACTCAAATAACCTAGTTTTCTTGGGGTGCAGAGAACACATGCTCAGGAAACAGCCTCCTTTTCCCCTGTTGGTAGGGAAGACATATGCGAAAGGAGTGAAGGGATGTGTTTTCTGTAGCCAGGGCTCTGTGAGAAATAACACTGGTAGAGAAAAAGGCTCAAAGGGAAGCAAAAGCTTACTTTCTCCTGGCAGAATAGCCTCGTCCTCATCCACTCTTCCCCTGCCTCGGAGGCACATTTGGAATGACCAGAGTAGAGTGCCTGGCTTTTCTGCTCAGAGTTAGCTAGCCTTTGGATTGCCATCTTCCCCTTCCCAGTGTGAGCAGGACATTGCAGGACCATCTCTGACTCTTCCTGCCATTCACACACTCAGCCTAGATGAATAAATCCCAGTTGAGGGGGGCAGGGAGTCTTGGCATTCACAGGGAACCAAAATGATATCTGATCTCCCCATGGGAGAAAAGTGAGAAAGAATAATTCTTTGGGACTCTGAAAATATAAACACAAATAGAAAATTAAAAGTGGAGAATCCATTTGGAGTCGATAAAAAGGGCTAAACTCTCTGTTGGTCATGTGACTTATTCTTGGCATTCAAGGATCCAGAGGCTTTTGTGGTCTAATCTGGAGAGAGTCACTAACTCGCTGTGTCACCTTGGCAAATTGGTTGATCTCCTTGTGCTGTAGTGTTCGGTCCAGCTGCTGGAGGGGATGAAAGCAAGACCTCACTGAAACCAGATGCTGCCTCTCTGAAAGGCTTTCAGCAATAAATAATATCATATATACTTTGTTCCTGGCAGCAAGTGCTGAACTGTTGTAACCCCCTGTTTTCACTTGCTTCTAAGATTCTGGAAATTTCTCCTTTGGGCTTGAATTTTTCCATGCTTGTCCTCAGCCCAAAGCTTTTTGGAAAGTTTGACCAAAATTTCACTTACTTGTTTTTCCTGAATGATGGGAGAATGAGGGCAATGCGTTGTTTTTTTTTCAGCTCATGAAATAAATTTCAATTTTTGCCTGGTATATGTCAGAAAAATAGCAGAGCTGCTCCATTTAAAGTGTTTAGAAAAGAATCATGGGATGGTAAGGAATGCCTGCAGAAGATAATTTTAGGTTGCTGAGTGTATCCTTTTGTATTTTAACAAGACCACACATAATCGGGACACACATGAAAAGCTCTAGTTTAGTTTTAAAGATGACCAAAGAGGAAGATTACACATATTCTCTCAGTAACCCATCCCCAGTTAATTACCAAGAGGCAGCTGCAGCTACCATCAGTTGTCAATCCTTCTGGACCACTTGCTTCATGTCTACATGGTTCCTAAAGACTTCATGATTATGTACCGGCACTGACCCCCTCGTCTACATTTTGAATAAAGTTGACCGTGTCTTTCAGGTGGACTTCAAAGACACCTTCTCTGATCATCAAACTAGGTCATGCATTTCTTCATAGCACTTGCAACATAATTACAGACATGTGTAATGACTTCGGTTGTGCTTCCCCACCAGACCCATAGCGCCATTATGGCAGAGCCTATGTCTCTCTTACTCATTGTCTCTGGAACACTTAGCTTAGTGCCGAGCATATGCTAGACACTCGTTGCTGGATGAATTAAATGACTCTGGATACAACTGTTCTTACTGGAACTTGTTCACAGATTTGTCCAGACATGCATGCGTGCGTTTGGCAAGCATCGTTATCTACTTTATGCCAAGCATTGCTGGGAATCTGTTTGTCCTTTGGTAGATAGCACAGGAGTTCTTACGGATTTATTACTTATACACCAAAACAATTATGTTATTTGGGTACCATTACTATACCTGTAATTGGAATATTGGGCTAAAAAAGTCAAAGCCGACCCAGGGAATTTATCATTTACTGAGCATCTGTTGTGTGCCAGGCACGCTATTAGGTACTGAAAAGAGAATGATTGGTAAGACACAGTCTCTGCCAGGAAGTCACTTGTAGATTAACAGTAGCAAGAAGACAAATCCTGAAATAACTATTACTCAAGATGGAATATAATAGAGTCAGGTGGGAGTTAAAAGCATGAGAGAGATCACTGTGCCACAAGATACCTTGTGATCTCGTGCATGTCTCCTGAAGAATCAGGAAAAGCTTTTTGGTGTTCTGATATGGCCGGAGGTCCGGTCAGGACAGGCAGTTAGTTGCACTTCCTCTCACGGCCACATGCAGCACTCCTTAACCCTACCAGCTTTGCACTCTCTGTGCCTTCAGCCATGAGAAACAGGTCCAATCTATCAATACTGGAAAACAAACTGGAATGAAGCTCAGGCTCTTGCCATCAAGGTCATTACTGTATGCATAAGACCCCCAAGACCTCTTTATGCTTTATACAAACCTGGGTACGTTTTTGTCTCTAGCTTTCCTTGTTTCACCCCAAGTTTGAAGAACACATGGCAGAGACCTGAGTGTCTGCAATTACAGGTGATTGACTTGAGGACAAGCATCTCACTAAGCTCCAGCCACACTGACTTTCCTTACGTTCCCTAACCCACCAAGCTAACTATCCCCTTGTCTGGAACGCTTTGCCCTCAGATTTTGGCACTGCTGGCTCCTCTTGTCGTTCTGGTCTCAGCTCAACCGACAGGTCTTCTGTGATCGCAGTTACATGAGTAACCTCTCCTACCCCTGTTTCCATTTACTCTCTATCACATCATCCTATTATGCTTGCTTTATAGCAATTACCCCATCTGATGTTTTTTCACTTGTTTACTTTTTATTTTAAATTTCCCCCGTTAGAATTCTCAGTTCCATGAAATAGGAGACTTTTACTGTTGATTTAATGTGTCCTGGAAAGCGTGTGGTGTGTGATAGGTGCTCAGACGCAACTTATTGAATGACTAATTGAATGCATGAATGGTCAGAGGCTGAGGGAAATGGTCAAGAGTCCTATCATGCTCTTTGCCTGAAGAAAACCTCTTGAAAGAATGTCAGCTGATCTTCAGGTGCCTTTGCCTTGGCGCCAACCCAAACCTTCTCTCTACTTGCCCATCAATAGACACTAGGAACATATATTTCCATCCTTTTCAGATTAAAGGATGGCATCTCTGATATAGGCTCCCTTTGGTCTCTACTGTGAAGCTGCAGTTGCTGAGACCAGTATCTTTCAGAATTTAGTCCGTATTTCTTATTCTAGCCTTTCTGGTCATCTGATGGGCTGGCTTCCAGGTATAATTTAGAATGTTGCTTTGGGGTTGTAAAGCTATTTATGCTATAGATCTTCTCTGAAACTTTTCCAACACATCTTAATAACTTTACAGTTTCTCTTGCTAATGATTTTTATCTGCCAGAGAGCCTGTCTAGTTAAAAATCAGATCACTGAAGACACCTCGGACACACGTTTTCTGTAATACTTAGGCTGATTTTGTTTTAAATTGTTTTTGCTTTGCTGGGAAAGCCTAAAGGATGAGGAAAACAAACTGACTTCTCTTTTTTAAAAGAGAAGATGTTATTTGGGTTGAGAGTTCTAGTTATATAAAATGTATTTCTCTAGTTCTTAACTGAATCAAAAATGAAGCAAACAGACAATTTGGGGAAATAGTTTGGGATGAACAGGCTTTGACATATTCATGGGTTCTCTCAGCTATTTAAAAATGATTTTGAAAGACTTATTTGCATTCTACAAATTAAAGATTTTAGCCCAAAGGAAAGACTAACGTCATGATTTTTTTCAGCTTGACTTTTAGGGTGTTATGCATTTATAAGCAGGAGTTTTTGAAGGGGGAACATAGATGGGACCTTTGTACAAAGTCCGTGGGCCAAAAGAAACACTCCATTGTTCCATAGTTTTGTGTTGCACATGGGAGAGCATCCCGAGCATTATGCCATTAAGGTGACCCAGATTACCAGATTTGTAAGAAAAGGCCAGTGGTCGGTTGAGCCACTTTGTGTGTAAAGGGTGATGCATGTTGACTGCCAAATTTCTTTCGACACAAGAAAAAAAACATTCATATATCAAAAAATAAATTTTTTTCTCATCCATTATGTAAGAACTTTATGCATGTTAGCACTTACCAGAAGAAATGGCACAGATACTTTCTGCTTTCAGCAGTTTGTTGAAATATCTTGATCAAAGGCATTTTCAACTTGAAGCTTGAAAGTGACAATGTAAATACAGATAAATTCAGTTTTAACAGATGGGTCTTTGCATCATCTTACCACTTTTTTTTTTTTTTACTCTGGCAATGCTATTAGCTATGGAGATCAACAGAAAACTGCTAAAGGTAAAAACCTTTTTCTCTGATCTTGAAATGACAAGTCAAAAAGCACACCTCCCTGCACCCCCCGACCCGCTGCAACTACTCCCAGCTCATCCTGAAGAAGAGAATGGTGTCTAAGTATCACTGTTCTCTGCTGCCAGGGTGGGTTGCCATTGTGGTTGCTGGTTGGACAACTTTTCTCACTCCTAAGGTTCTTTCTCTTGTTATAAGAAAGAGTATCAAACCCCAAAGATCATGCACCTTGTGGTGAAGTGGTTAGCTATGCTCCTATTCAGCCAAGGCTCATTAACTGGAGGAGAAAAAGAACATTTTATTAGGGCCTCTAATTTTCCAGGCATTATGCAAGATAATAGAGGAGACACAGATGAGGTCTTGCTTTTAAAGTCTTAGATCTCTTTCCCTTTGGGCACTGGGGAATGAGAAGGCAGAGTTGAAAAGCTCTGGATGATTTTAAAATTTATTTGGTTCTGTAAAGCAGATGATCACATTTGTCAGGCACCCTTTCCAATATTAAACAGTGTCAGTTTAACACCAAATATATTTAATAAGTCTCTACCGCCCTAAGGAAACTTCTAGTTTGATAAAGAAAAGACCGCTTACAGCTCACTGTCAGACAGGCTGTGATAAACTGAGTAAGAGAGTGACAAAGAAAGTACAGTGGAGCTTCAGAGCACAGAAAGATCCCACCTGATTCAGTGACTGAGGAAAACTTTCTGAAGGAAGAGACAGGAAAGCTTGGTAAGTCGCATTACAAGGTGAAAAGAGCTGAAATATGGAGAGAAGGGAAAATAGAGGGCGCTACAGGTAGTACAGAACATATCGATTAAAAGTTGGGGCATATCCACGTAGCAAATTGAATGAAGTTGAGCGTAGAGTGTAACTTGAAAGACAGACCAGGACCAGTTTGGATGGGGCCCTGATTGCCAGCTAAGGACTCAGAGCCCAAGCATGGGAAGTCATTAAAGAATACTAAACAAGAAAATGTTATGTTCAGAGATGGACTTTTGATTCCTGGCAGCAAAGTGCATGATGGATTGGAGACAAGAGTCAGAAAACAGGGGGACCAATGAGGAGTATGTAGTGGTTAATGGTCTTTAAAATGAGCAGAGGCAGATCCATGCTGGGTTATGATCACAGCACAACCCCTTCACGGAGTAGTGTCTTCCAAAGGGGTAGGATCTGTCTAGGACAAAAATTAAGTGGAACATCCAATGGAGATTCATTGTCATGGCATTTAGTCAGGGTGGTCTAAATGTGGAATTAGGAGCAATATCTAATGATGTTACAGATCAGTCAGCAGGTAAATACTGTAAGACGTATATCCAAACATATCCCTCAGTACAAATCTCCCTTTACTTGTTCAAGTCCTGGCCATCTCATTATTCTCTGCAGCATTAAAGATTTCAGTGCTATGTGCCTCAACCAGCAGTAAAGGCAGCTTTGGCCCATTTCCCATTGTTCTACAACTACACAGAAGTCTGAGTCTGGAAGGTGAATCTGTCCGGCCCGTTTTGAGTTTGACAGCCTGCGTGAAAGTGGATGTTTCACACCACGCATGCCTGAAGCTTGCTGCCCAGACGCAGCTTAACCCTTCGGTGGGTCACCTAGTTCCTGCTTGGTTGAGGCTTCAGCAGGTTTCAGATCTAGAAATATCCTACTTGCCTAAGGTGGGCTTTGGAGTATATTTACTCTTGTCATCCCTTCCATCCCTAGGATATAAGATCTATGATTTCTTTTGCATCTATGGTTTTTAAATATTCCATTATTAACTAGAAATGGAGACCAAATCCATTCTCGGGACCAGAAGAAAAATGAACAAATGAAGGGACCCTTCATCTTTCCTAACTTTATTATGCCGGCCCCATCTTCTTCACCTGAAACAAGTTAAATGTAGAATTAGCACTAAAGAGAGTGTGTGAACTTGTTCTCTTTTGAACACTAGCTACAACCTACAACACAAATTAAAATTCTGATGGAAGAAGAAAAATTGTCATGTAGTTTTTCAGTTTTAGAAATATCTGACAAGCTGTGAGGCGTATGAGGAAGACTCAGACAGTCAAACGTTCAGGAATGAATGGGAGCACTTAACTCTGAAATTATTGTCATGAAAGAAAAAGTCCATGCTGTCTTACAAAATCATTCACATTGCCAATTTAGTTAAAAGGGCAAGATGAGCCATGGGTGGAACTCAGTGGCAACTAGGCGGTTCTCATTCATTGCCTACTCTGCCTTTTTGCTTTAAAGTGGGGATCACATAAGAACTCAAAGAATAACAATGTTTTCACATTTTCAAGGGAAAAAAAGTAATTGGAAGTAAACTCATAGGACTTTAACATTTTCTAGATACTGGTACAACTCAGTCGGGGCTCGGAAATGACTACTAGCACCAAATCTTTTAATGTGCAAGACGTGCCAGTTTTGCATAAGCTGTGTCATATTCAGCAATAGATTGTTGGCACAAACTAAGTCACCTGTTCTCCTGGTTTTTTGCCTCTTTCAATAAGAACAGCTAAATAGAGTTTCTAGAGCTGCAGCTGAAGCTCCTCTGACCAACTTTTCTGGAAACATGCTTGTGAAGGGTATTACCCTAGGACATGCAGATAAAATATATAAGGGAAACACTTCTGCATCTATCAAAATACACATAGAAGGCTATTTGGGATAATTATATTATTTCTTAAAAGTAAAATTAAGGAAACTAATTAACGACTTTCTCAGGATATTCTCTGCAGTCATTTGAGGCATCAAGCATGGTATTCTGGTGCATCTGCACTTAGGAGCAGAGATGACCACAGATGTATGAAGTTCACCCTGGATCACCACGTCCTGTACAGGACTTCTGCCTGTGCTGTCCTCTTGTGGTTACTATATTATTATGATGATGTTTCTCAACCAACTGAATCACATAGTAGTATGTGAAATATTTTGATTCTTGTTTTAATGTATATTCGCTAGCAGTTTTCCCAATGGTCCACTTGAGTGAAATGAACCACCCCTTTCATAGCCATTAGTTGCAATTCAGGGAGACAAAACAGGACCCCCTGTCCAGCTTACCGAGGTCTTATCCTGTATGTGTGACTTCCAGGGAGAGAGATTGAGAACCATTTATTAATCATTACGCCCCTAAATCAGATAGTTTTTCACTGGAGTACTGAAGCACTCAAATTAGCATCCTTCTTGAAGGCTAGTGAGGAATACAGCTTTCTGCGCTTTCATCAGCCTCTGCTGGCACCAGACCTCTCAGAAGCCTTGTGACAGGACCTGGCCTGTGCAGCATCACATGTGATTTGCTTTTCTTCTTGGAAGGTCCACTCTGTGGCTTTTCTCTGGAATCTGGGAAGAAAATGTTTCTCAGCCTGGAGACTGGGATTGAGAAAGCTCCCCTTCCTCCTCATACAAGTCGGCTAAGGGGTAAGTGGGATGGATGTGAGGGTGACAGTCATGGATTCAGTGACTTGAACCGACCTGAGTAACCATTCCAGCCCTCCCCTCTCAGTGTTGTCACAGGGATGGATACCCTATGTGTGGAAAGTCATCAGAACCTCTCTCTAGCTTTCCATCTGTGTAATAGTTAATGAGCTTGTCACTTCTGACTCTGGGCAGGGATGTAGATTTGGGGCTCTCTGACTTACTTTGTTTTATATTGTTATTTTCTTAATGTACTAGGGATGCTACAATACATGCCCATGTACCTGTCACCCATCAAATGTAAACATTTTTCCCATACCTGCTTCAAACTGTTGTTTGTAAAGAAACAAGCTATCCAAGTAAATGTGAAGTCCCCAGTTTTACCTTCCCCAGTCTCACTCTGCTCTCTACCACTCCACAGGACACAACTGTCATGTATTGGCAGTTGCACAATCCTGTTTTTTATACTTTTAAATTTTACTACACATATAAAACATGCTTATTACATACATGAGCCAAATTATTTGCATATTTTTCAAGTACATTTTTTTTTTACTTTAGGGGTGGAATGTGGTACTCTGGCAATTGCTACTTTTACTACCAAACATTTTGTTTGCAGAACTTGTTATAGTACCCTAGTTCATTTGTTTAAATTGCTGTATATTACTTCATCTATGAAACTATCACTATTTATCCATTCCCACACTGATTGGAATTTGAATTGATTCAATTGTTTTACCAAAATAAGTAATACTGAAATAAATATCCCCTAGGACATTTCCCCTAGGACATATGTGATAGAGCTTTTCTGGAATACATATCAGTGGGTTTGTCATGTCATAGGGTATGTGCATTTTTGTGTCTGAGATATTGCCAAATTGCTCTCCAAATTGCACAACCAATTTATACTAGTACCAGCAATATGTGAGAACCCTCACTTGCCCAGGTCCCTGCCAGCACTTGATTATTATCAGATTTAATTATTTGCTAGTTGATGGATGATGGATATGAATCTCATTGTTTTAGTTTTCATGACTCATTATTTATGAAATTGAACATCATTTTTTACAGGGCCATTTGGATTTCCTCTTCTCTAACTTATCTATTTCTACTCTTTGTCCATTCGTTTGTCTGTTATTGATTTATAGAAACGTGTGTATATGTGTGATCCTAATGTATATGTATCGTAGTATACGTTTATATTTTATAATATACATTCATATATATGTAACTAATCCTTTGTTATACATGTGGAAAATTTTGCCTCTCATCTGTTGATTGCATTGTAATTTTTTAACTTTTTATTTTATATTGGAGTATAGTTGATTAACAATGTTGTGTTAGTTTCAGATGTACAGCAAAGTGATTCAGTTATACATATACATGTATGTATTCTTTTTCAAATTCTTTTCCCAGTTAGATTATTACATAATACTGAGCAACGTTCCCTGTGCTATGCAGTAGGTCCTTGTTGGTTATCCTTTTGTCAATCCCAAACTTGGCATCTTTTAGCACAAACAACTTTAAATTTTTGATGTAGTTAAATTTCTTTTATTCTGCTTTTTGTGCCTTGCTTAAGAAATCATTTTCTCCTCCATGGTTATATTTTATATTAACTCCTCCTATACTCTAGAGTGTTTTAATTTACTTCTGAAAGTTTTGTTTTAAAAATGTAGACTTTTAATTTGTGTGAAGTTAATGAGTTAGTGTATGGTGTAAAGCATGAATCTTTTTTTCCCGTATGAAAAACTAGTCCCAGCAGCATTTACTGAAAAGCCCCATTCTTTCTCCATTGTTTTTACTGTCTTCTCTGTTGTATACTAAGATCCCATATATGCTTTGGACTTTTCTATATATGCTTTTCTCATGTACGCTTTTTTTTCTGTTGATTTCAACTTCCCTATCCTTACAAGATACCATGCCATGTAAATACTATGCCTTTATAATAAGCGTTTTTATGTTGTACTTCATTATAGTGAGAGTACTTCCAAAATTTCACTTGAAGTATGCTACTAGGTATGGTTTTGGGAATGACCTATTTTTTGTCAGATTAAGAGAACTGTTCTCTAAGTCTAGTTTATTAAGAGAATTTATTATAAATAAGTATAAATTATTAATAGTGGTCTTCTGCATGTTAGAGTAACCATTTGATTGCCTCTTTTAGCTTATTAGTGCTGAAGATCATATTGATCTTTCTGATAATATATTGACCTTTCTGATAATGAACTATCCTTGCATTTCTGGTCTAAATCTTACTTGAATTGTATGTATTACTATGTCTTTTTTGTTTTGTTTTTTAAAGTCTTAAAACATATTTTGGTAGACTTGCTTTTTATAGGTATTGATTTAAATAATTACTTTTCAGAAATGTTTCTTTGAAAAGCTAAACATGCAAAGGTTTGCCTTTCATTTTATTTCAAATATAGTCATTACCTAGGAAAAGGGATTCTCCATTTTCTGCCTATTGAGAATGAAAACATCCCCAGAACATAAGCCTGAAACATCTCCTTTTCCTTTTTAAACTCTGTGCAGACTGTCGCTTTTCTAAGAGTTGTGATCAGGCTCAGCTTCTCTCTCCCTTCCTAGGCTCTCTGGTGGGGTGTGACACCCCTCAGTCCTGCCTGGTGTGGGTCCCAGCACCACCCGCTGATTCTTAAGGCAGCAGAAGCTGCAATGACCACATCGTCAGTGCTCCCCACATGCCCATGTGTTCACATACCCCTCAGCCAGGCTGCTCACTCCCGCATCAAACACCATTAGTGTTCCCATTTCACATGCATCATCTATCCTTCTAACAAAGTAGAAAATCTAGTACATTTTAGTTGTCCTTTGAGATGTCTACTATCTCCCATATCTTTATTGCCTAAATTTATTTTCCTTTTTTTTTGATCCATAGGAAATGTGGTCAGTATTGTTTTTACAAGCAATATTTAGTTGAATTAGCCATCAGGTTTTATCTTTTTTTTCTCACCATTTATTTATTTATCTAATAAATCCTTAATGCATGCCCTCTATTGGCCTGCCATGGTTATAGGTACTTGGAGATACAGCAGTGAACAGATAGTCAAAGTCCCTGAACTCATATAGTTGATATTCTAGTAAGAGGAGAGAGAAAAAACATTAACTAGCTATATAATAAAGACAAGTGCTATGGAGAAAAATAAGAGCATAAGGGTTATTACTGATGTAGGTTATCAGGAAAGAGCTCACAGATAAAGTGATATTTGAATGGATACTTGAAGGAAGTCTGGGAGGAAAGTACCCTATGCAGGGAAAACAGCATATGCTGCATGAGGGCATCAGAAACATAAAAAAAAAAAAAAAAAAAAAAAAAAAAAAAAAAAGAAACATCAAAGAGTCCAGTGTTGTTGGAGCAGAATGAGCAAAAAAAGTATGGTGGCCAATGGCGGCAGAGATAGCGAGTAAGAGTGGGGGTGAGGGTTGAGGGAAATCCAACAAGACTTTCAGACCATTGTAAGCACTTTGGCATTTACTCTAAGTGAGATGGGATACCATCAGAGGGTCTTGAACAAAGAATTGATATGTTCTTGTTTTAGTGAGATCAAGATCTTGTGTTGGTGGCTTATGTATTTGGAGATAAGGAGATTCAAGACCAGAAGCATGTAGACCAATTAAGAAATTATTATCATAATCCAGATGAGAAATGTTGGTGGCTTGGATGAGGGAGATAAAGATGGGGATGGTAAGAAGTGATCCCATTCTGGATATAATTTGAAGGTATATCTAAGAGGATTAGTTGATGGATTGATCAGGGGTATGAGTAAAAGGCCTGAGAATCTGGAAGGATGAGGGGGTGATACTGCTGAAATGACCAAGACTGCAGAATGAGCAGGTTAGGAGGGTAAAAACCGGAAGTTTGGGTATAGATTCATAAGTTTGAGATTCCTATCAAACATCCAAGGGTATTATTAGTCATTGGCTATATGAGCCTGTAGTTCAAGAAGAGATTTGAATTGAAGTTATATATTTGGAGAACATAATCATAGATGATATTAATGTCATAACGTTGAATGAGGTCACCTAGGGAGTAAGTGTAGATAGGGAAAAGAGGAGAGGAGAAGTAGGGAATATACTTAGGGGTATTCCAATGTTATATGGTTGAGAAAATGAAGAGGACACAGCAAAACAGACCAAGATAAAGAGCCCAGTAGGGTGGGAGAATCAATGGAGAATGGTGTCCAAATATCAAACTAAGATAGTATTTCAAAGAGTAGGCCACTGTGTCATATGTTGTTAACAGGTCAAATGAGATGATTAAGAAATAGCTACTAGATTTAGCAATATGTAATAGAAGTCATTAGAGACCAGGACAAAAGCTATTTAATAGGAGTGGTGGGGAGTGGAGTCTGATTTCAGTGGGTTTAAGAAAATAGACAAAAATGAATTGGAAATAAAAATATAATGCAATTCCTTCAAAAAGTTTTACTTTAAAGGGGAGCAGAGAAATGGGTCAATAGCTACAGTATAACTAGAGTAATTGGAAGAGGCTCTTTCTTTTTAAAGAGACAAAAACTTCAACATTTATTTAAGATTTTTGTCTTCTTGCAAAATAGCTCCTTCAGTAATTATTTAAATTAGACTCTCTAGATAGTAAACTCTCAGTTTTCATACACCTCCTGCCCTGTCCCCGCCCACACAGAAGACTTAGGGAGAGCTTAGCTGGGTATCAAATTCTGAATAGATGGTTCTCTACCACTTTAAAGGTTTTAATTTGTGTCCTGGCATCTGCTGTTGCTGAGAGAAAATCTTCTACCTGTCCATTTGAGTTTCTTACTAGGTAATCTGCCTCTTATTTAAAGTAACTTTTAAAGATTTGTTCTTTGTCCTGATGCCCTAGAGTGGATTTACTTTTTATTTATACTACTCAATGATTACATTTGCTTTTAATCTGAAAACTCACTTCATTCTTTAATTTTATAAAATTATCCATAATAACCTTTTCCAAAACTTATTCTTTGCAGTTGAGTTAAATTCTCTTCTTCTGGAACTCCCATCATATGTATATTGGAGCTTCTCAATCTGCCCTCCTTGGCTTATAATTGCTCTTTCACATTTTCCAGTACTACTGTCTTAATTTAAAAAAATAATAAACCTACCATTGAAGTATTTGACACAGAGGAGGAAGTACAAAGTGTAAACTTGCACATTGGCTGCACTTCTGGCCCTGGTTATTTTTTAAAGTTATTTTTAAGGTTAATATACTATATCATGCAGCTGGTTCAAAATCAAGGATTAAAAGCCTAAGCGTAGTCTGATATCAGCTTGGCAAAGTCAAGCTGATTGAAATATCGTAAACTCAATGGCTTATAAACAACAAAAGTTTATTTCTCACAGTTCTGGAGGCTGGGAAGTCCAAGATCAAGGCGCCAGCAGATTCAGCGTCTGGTGAGAGCCCACTTCCTGGTTCACAGACAGCTGTCTTTTTGCTGTGTCCTCACATGGCAGGAAGGTGGAGAAAGCTCTCTGGAACCATGAGGGCTCTGAGCTAATCACCTCAAGGCCCCCACCTCCATATACCATCACACTGGGGACTAGATTTCAACATATGAATTTAAGTGGAGGGGGACAAATGTTTGGTCCATAGCACCATTCCATTACATTCATTTAAACAAATTGACAAACAAAGCTGGATTTGACCCACTAAATTGATCCCACAGCCTAATTGTAGGTTAACTCTCAGTTTGAAAAGCACTGGCACCTAAATAGGCATATGATGGAATATTAATTAATGCATCCATTACATTTTATGTTCAGTTTTTTATTTTGGTTTTGCTTTGGGGTTGGGTGGGGATTATGCTTTTTCAGTCAGCAATGGAGAGGATGTTTCCATGTAACTCCATCTAATGGGGACTTACTATAATGATACCAGATCTCTGTTGCTGTGCCGTCATCCTCCTGTGTCTCTCTCTCAATACATCATGGATCCTTCATGGATTCTTCATGATGTCCCCAAGCTCCCCCTCCTCTTACTTGTAACCTTTCCAAGCAGATAGAATCTGCCTGGGTCGGTCACCCAACATTTAATTTCAAGCACTTATTATTGGTCTGCCATTGGTATTGGGACTTCATTCTCAATCTAATCAGTTAATACTAGCTGACCCAGGTTGATTTCATTTGAATCAACAAAGAATTGCTAAAAGCTGCATTTCCTAGAACAAGTGGGAATCTAATCGGCAGATATTTGAGATGCTAATGTTAAATGCAAAAAGAAAAATAAAAAACAACTTTTTTGCATTGGGGCCTGTTTTCAACTTTTTTTTAAGAAAGTCTCTTAGAAGGAGAGTGACAGAAAAGGAATCTAAAATTTGTTTTACATTATGTTAATACTTATCAAATTTCTACAAAACAAGTATTGTAGATTGATAATCAGAAAAAATCATCAAAATTGGCTCTGGGGCAAATGATCATTTTGCAAACCAGCATCATGTACTAGTCTCTATTTAGCTCATGCTCTAGGTATAAATATCTAAATATGAAGTCTCTATGAATAAAATTCTGTTTGAAGCAGAAAGCCCCCTGTTTGTCCTACTAACACCATTTCAGAATACATTGCTCAGTATACAGCTTGGTTTGGGAGGGCTGGGTACAAAAACCTAGAAAGATCCTTTCCCTAAGGCCCTACACTTCCCTACTCTTTGTGTAACCATTATTTATTGCCTGTTTTTATTTATTCAATAAATCCCCTAATAACTTTGAGGTTTGGAAATTTGGTTTGGGATAGGATTGGACAGAGTATCACCTGTTTTCTTGACTAGACCAAAATATCATTTGTCTGTTGAGGATGGTCATTTCTGTGGGCCCTAATAATTCCCTAAATAAAACTACTCACAAATTCTAAAGTTCTAAATACTTTTGGTTCTAGCACACTAGGATTCATAACTCTCTTAGAAAAGGAAGGAGTATCTCTTAAGGCCCATAAAAAAAAATCCAGATCAAAATGTCATGTGCTCGGGTAAATTTTCTTTCTGTTTAGGTATTGAGGATAAAATTTCAGCTTATGTTTTTACATGTCTTGTGCAATTACTCTTTCCCACTTCTTTTCAGTTGAGCCTGAAAAATTCGGTGAAACAAAATTTTTCTTTCAAGAATAAGCTAGAAAGATCTGGGCTGCCTGGTCAAAAAACCACTGACTAGTTGGTCCTTTACCAGTGTTTAAACAAGCTCATTATCTGAGATCCAACTTCATAGTGAGTTCCAGAAAGGTTCCACAGATTTAGATGCCCTCATGCATGTGTTTGGTGATCCAGACCGTCAAGCCAGTGGGAGTGGAGAAGGGGAGGCGAAAGGGATACACATTTTCCTGAAAGATGCTTATGCCGCTTCTCGCGTCCTGGTGGCTGCAAGGTGGGCTGTGAAGTGTCATCTTTCACTGGATTCTATTACTACCTGAAAGTGGGGAGAGTGAATACTGGGGGACAACTAGTAACTATTAGTTCATATTATGGGTTGTGGTATTGATCCTATGAACAAGGCAAGTCATTTGAATGTTTTATTCAGAGGGATGCCATGATCATATTTGTTTCAAAATGTAATTTTTGTGTGAAAACTGGATTGGAGGAAGCCCAAGTGACTGTTAAAAGGCCATTCCTAAGGTCTAAGTGAGAGATCATGGCTAGGACTTGGCGGTAGCAGTAGAGAAGATAAAGGGAGTGGAATGAAGTCAAAAGATACCGAAGAGGTAAGGCTAACGGATGAAATGGGGGCAGAAGAGGTAGAGGAGCAATCCAGGTAACTCCTAGATTTCTGGTTTGTGTTGCAGACTCTAGAGGAAAACAAGGTTTGGCGATGAGGTATCTGTGGACCCCTGAGTTTAGCTTTGGAAACGTCTGTCAGAGAGGCAGTATCTACACATCCAAAGTAAACCACCAACTCACAGTCAGTGAGAGTCTCAAATCTAGTCATTGTTAACTCCTCTATTCAAACGAACGTTCCCCTGTGAGGGTTCTTTATGTTAAAGGGCTTTGAATGTATCGCATGTCACAGAATGGTTCATTGCACACAAACATAGGAAAGCCAGCCAGGCAGAGGGAGTCCTAAAAGGCCTTGCTAATTCCTACTGTGGTCATCAATCTGAACAGTCTTGTTTTGTGGGAAGCATGGACAGGACTGTTGGTCACACAGGAATAATAGTCACGTAGCCTTGTGTGTGTACCACAGCTCAGCCCACACTCAGTGATGGGAATCATTGCGATTGTTCTAACCCGTGAGAAGCTACAAGAAATCTGGTGAAGCTGCAGAGCTAGAGAGCAGTGTTTCTGTTTCTTGGGTTGCTCATGTATGCAATTTACTAGATGGTTAGTGTTTTGAGCTTTTTATTTGGTTTGGGGTATTTTTTTCTTAGACCTACTTCTCTCTACTACAAGGTAACTAGAAAGAAACAAACCCCACATAATCTAAGTGCTGTGTCCTCCTGCCCGATCTACCAAAATATCCTACAATGAATGTGTAGATGGTGCTAACAGTTTTCTAGTCAACTACTTTGTGCCACTGATACTATGATTAAACATTTAAAGTTAAGTATGTTAGGATTTCCAATGGGCACTAATGTTTTAAAATTCAATCACTTATCCTTCATTTAACAAATATTCAACATTCTACACTCTGGGCACTTGGGATACTTCAGTAAGAGACCAGTAAACACGATGATGGGCACCTCTGCCCTCCTGGAGCTTCCCTTCTTGAACTCCTTAGTCGAGGGATTAGATTCAGATAAGCCTGTCACTTTTTTCAGCCCTTCCAGTTCATAGCCTTTGTCAGTTTCTAACGCGTGGCCTTCTCAGCTGGCCTGACTCCATCGTGATGGGTCTCATGAGACTCCAGCCCAGGCCTGGCCTTCACTTCAGTTGGCAGAGCCCAGAAAAGCACTGGGCAAAGGTCAGGGGATTCGTTATGTGAGGCAATGGGCTGTGTGCTTTAATCTGCTCTTCTGGTACCAGGGTGTGTGTGTGTGTGTGTGTGTGTGCGCGTGTGTGTGCGTGTGTGTGTGTGTGTGAGAGAGAGAGAGAGAGATTGGGAGGGAGGGAGGAAGAGGGAGAAAATGTAATTGATTTGGGGAGGATTTTGCGAAGGTTTATATGGGAAAGCAGCAAGACCAAGAATCTAACGTGCCAAGCGGTAACCAAGAAGCATTTACCGTATTCCTCCTTCACCCCCCACCCTCTCCGCCAGTTTTAACCAAATTAGTATAGTGTGGTCTGCTTGCATACATGACTGAATGAAAAAGGAAATTTAAAAGTTCTTGCCATAAAGCCTGGAGGAAACCATACGAAAATCCAGCCTCTATTTCAGGAATATCTGCCGGACTGGTGGTTAGTATTTCCCTTCTTGTTCAGTTTGATTAAAAGGCTGAGAGTCAGGTCTCTCTCTCTTTTTTTTTTTTTTTTTTTTTAACCTTGCTTGTGCGCTTTTTAGATGTAAAGCTCCAACTTGACTTAGCTGGTTGCTTTCCTTCTCCTCCCACCTCATTCTTCCCTCTTCTGACTTCATTTCTCCCTGCTCCCTCCTTGCTCTCCTCCTCCACTCTTCTCCCTCTACTCTGAGCGAAACTTCTTTCTCTTGTCCTGCAGCTTATAAAATACTCTGATTAGGCAAAGCCTCAGACTGCCTTCCTCCCTGTCTGATCCCCATTAAGATATAATTTGGGTCTTTGAAGTCCATTTTCTGCGCATATAAGAATCTGGTACATTTTGAGAAAGTCGACAGAGATGATAATTTGCACTCAGGAGACATTTCAGGGTTTTAATTCTGGCCTATGTTTTACATTTCAACAGTCAGTTTATAGTTTAGAAGAGTATCGTAAAGAAGAAGTGACACCACAATTGCGTGTTTGTTTTGCATTTTATTCCAGGTTTTCTAAAGTCTTGGGGATTGTCAGCACATTGAAGAAAAGGAAAATAAGACTATGTCTTTTTGTATTTTTAGCCGTATATCTTGGCTGGTTTACTCCGATGTTTCTGGTTCCTTCCTGCATACCCGATGAAAGCTATCCCATGGTGCCTGATGTGATGGGAAACATCACTTATTCTATGTCGTTAAAAAGCATTCAGCTGAACTTTCAACAGAAGGACGTGTTCTACCCCCTTAAAACATCGATTTTAAGGTCAAGGGATCTCTGTTCGTTTCTGCAACAATTCATTTCAAGCTGAGCGTGTTAGGTACTGCGAGGTAGTAGGGGATACAGAGATGACCCTCAGGGGAGAGATAAGAAAGTAGTGGGCATCTCACGATGCTATGATAGAGGTTTGGCAAGGAGAGAGGAGGGGCACCTGACTTCCCCCGGTAGGGAGTGGAGGTCATTGCTCGAAATACATTTAAGTTGAAGTGACCTTAAGCTGAGTCTTCGGGAATGAGTGGCAGAGATGGATGAAGTGGGAAGAGGACAGGAGGCAGAGGGGCTGAAGGTGTGAACAGCCTGGAACCTTCCGAGAAGATTCCTCCATGGACAGAGGAAAGGGGGAGGTTTGGGGAGATGGTGGAAGATGGGCATGGAAAGGTGAAGGAGGCCAGATCAGACCACACAGGGCTGGAGGCACCTTGTTAAGGGTTTGTCACTTATACTGGACAGTTTGAAACAGAAGCTGCCGAGCTGCAGTTGAAGGAGATCACTGTGGTGTCAGTGTGGAGAATAGATTTTTGCAAGGTTCTAACCAGGATTATTCTCGGAAATTTAGGCTGAGCTTGGTCCAGACTTGAGGGCTGGTTGTGAGTAAATTCCGTTTCTGGGTTATTCCAGGGCTTCTTGTCCTACTTCAAAGAAGGTGGCCAGGGGAGCTCAGCTCCTGTGGAGCTGGGGAAGGCCAGGAGAGCCCGGCTCACCTCATGTCCGCACTTGTTAGGATTTGTTTGTACTGAATGTCTAACGATAAATGACATTAGATGTGACAGCACGTGTGAGCCTGAGGGTAAGTTGGCTTTTTGCTCCTTGACAATAGAGTGACAGGTTGAAGACGATGGGGAGTACTGAGAAACCCACTGGACTGGGGACGGGAGGCCTGGGTGCAGCTCCCAGCTCGGCTGTAACCAGCAGTGGGATCTTGTACATGTCACTTCATCCCTCTAGGCTTTGCTCACCTCATCTGTAAAGTGAGACCTTTATGGTAACATGGTCATTAGGGCCCCATCCAGCTGCCGGGCTCTCTGATTGTGATTCTGTCTCCCCAGTGGTCCCCCCCGACCCCCAACCTCAGGCTTCCAGACATTCTGATTAATAGAGAAACTAGGAAAGCCATTTATTTAAACTAAGTTTCAGTTTAAAGAATATAATCTAGCGAGCATGGGAAATAATTTTGGAAGGAAAAATATTGTGATTCGTGTTTGTCCTATGCAGATGGTAAAAGGGAAGCAGAAAGCCACCTGCACACAACTTCCTTCTTTTTCTCTTGACTTTTTCTGCTTGTCCCTCCTGCAAAAGTAGAGAGGAGATTGGCTGGGGATTCTGAGGGGACTGAGGGTAAGACACGGACGGGGAAGGCTGACCTATGGGAACCTGAGTTCTCCCGCCTTCCAGAGGAGCAGTGCAGCCTTTATTTGGCACGAGCAGCCGTTCAGGTAGATCCTCGGCAGAATTTTGAGTAACTGTGACCTTCTTTGCTTTTGTGCAAATCTCTTGCACCTGTATCCAGCGCTCTCAGGTTATATAGGCCCATCCCCTAACCTCTAAATTACCCTCTGCTCTCTTTTTTACCCAAACTAACTTCTCCCAAAGCTGAGTGATGATGTGGATATTCTTGAGGTGGGGAAAGAACTTCTAATGCCTCTGAGCTACCTTACACCCACCAACATTCCCTCCCACCCCCCGCCAAACACACACACACACACACACACACACACAGTGCACATATCTCTTCACTCATCAAATCCTGCAAGGCATTTTGGTGGGAGTGGGCGCAGAGTGATAAACAGATGAAGAAGGTCTGTGTCTTGCCCTGAGGAAACCTACAGCAGCACAGGCACTGAGGACTCATTTATTCCACATACAGGGGTTCGTCACCTTGTGACTTCCATGTCAGGGCACATTTTATAGTAGAGGAATGAACAGGTCAGTCTCAGGGGAGTATAGAAGGCTTCATGGAGGTACTGATATTGGAGCATGCTTTTGAAGAGCAGATAAATTGGGGATTTGTCCGGCAGCAGCCTTGAAGGTAAAGGAATAGAGGCCATGAAGGAGGCTGTTTTAAGTCTAGAGAAGTGTGGTGAGCATTGGGGGAGGAGGAGATACAGTCCAGAGAGAATTCTGAGGTTGAATCACCCCCTCATGGTGACAAGTGACACATGATGGGGTTGGAGTAACAGGTAGCTGGGGAGCCCTAATCTCATTAAACATGTTAGAAAATGTATGAGATGAAGCTGTTTGTTCATGAGGTGGGGACTGGGGGCAGGTAGGAGATGTGAGTTCATTCAGTTTAGACAGGAATGATTTTAGACGCTTGTGGGCGTCCAGGTGACTATCTCCCTGTGTCTGAGGCACCTGCCCTCTGGTTCTTTAACATTTACATGATGCTCTGAGTAAACTGCCACCTTGGGGATTCCCTGTAGCTTTTCTTCCCCATTTGGAAGTAAAGTTTTGACTGGTAACATGATCACAAGTGATTGAAAGTGGAAAAATTCATTTGAATCACTTTTCAGTTTGATGGGAAGATGAATGTTTTATTACTGTTCTCCAAGATGTGAAATAACTGATTTCTCTCAAACAGAATGCAATGAAAACCATTTTAGTGTCTGTTCCTTTGACTTCTGGATAGGTGGACAATCTTCTTGAATCAATAGCAGTTCAGGGTTTGGCTCAGCCTGCTTTTTCCAACCCTCTTCCACCAGCCAACTGATTTAGGAGAAACATGGCCAGGTCATTGAGTTACAGGTTCCAGAGTTATGCTGTGGTGGTCCCTTAGGGTGGTAAACATAAGGCTCCTGGGAATTGAACATTTAATTCAGGAGGACTGAAAACAAGCTCTCCTGAGCCAAGATGTTAGATTTACAGGGAAATGTAAAGATAGCCTGCCTGTCCTTCTCCCTTCCACACGACCTTTTCCTCCATAAATACATGCTCCTTGTCCTTATCTTCTCCTGACCCTAGTCTTTCGTAGATTTTGACCTTGATTTTGATTGACCTTCACATTGACACATTGTCTGTTTTTAATTTCCTGTCTGACCTGAGGTTAAGATGAGAAGCAAGGCCAGCAAACTGATTTAGACAGGATCTCTCAGGCTTTCTCACTTTCCCTGGGGTCAACTTGTGTCCAGATTTATGTGTTCGAAAATAAATTGCATCAACTGACCCAGAGGTGATTAGACTCTAGGGGCTCAATTTACACTCGCCAACCTCGTGAGATGGGCCAATATACCAGAATGCCAATACATTTGTTTATTCTCCATTTCAGCTGTGAAGCAGTTTCATTTCAGCTGGTTATTGTATTAGTTTTCCAGAAAGAGAGAGAGCCCAGAAAACAAGAAAAGAATCAGAAGGTCACGTGGCAATTGTAGAGTCGCAATGGAGGGAACTGTGTGACCCTCAAGGGAGAGCGTCAGCAGGCTCTGAAAGATTATTGTACCTGTCTTTGTATTGGGACATTCTCGTTGGTCCCAAGTAATTGGATGAGACAAAGCCATAAATTATTTTTTTCAGCATTCTTCATCAAACATTAATTGATTAGACTAGATTATCTCTAAAGTCCCTTCTGCCTCCAAATTTCTGTGCTCTGCTAAAAATCCCCTCTCCTTATGGCTATGTTTCAGTCATGGCTGGATAGTTGTCTTCCTGATTGATGTTTAAGAAGTCAACCTCAGGCTCTATAACAGGCTTTTAAAGACTGTATTCATTTTCTATTGCTTCTAAAACAAATTACCTTAAATTTAGAGGCTTATAAAAACCCATTTATTAGCTCACAGTTCTGTAAGTGAGAAGTCTGGACACAGGCTGGTGTAACTGGATTCTCTGCTCAGATTTCACAAGGCTGAAATCAAACTGTCATTAGGGCTGCATTACCCTCAGGAGGTCCTGGGAATGAATTTGCTTCCAAGTTCATTCAGGTTGTTGACCAAATTCAATTCCTTGTTGTTGTAGGACTGTCATCCCCATTTCCTTGCTAATTGTCAGCTGGGAGCCCATTTTTGCCCCTGGAGTCTGCCTGCACTGCATCTCATGCTTCCTATATGGCCCCTCCAGCAACAGCAGGATAAGTCCCTCTCAAGTTTCTAACATCTCTGACTTCCCCTTCTGCACATCTCACTGACTAACTTCCTCTCCTGCTTTTACAGACTAATGTGATTACGTTTAATCACACAGACAATCCAGAATAATCTCCCTATTTTAAAGTCAGTTGATTAGTAACCTTAATTACATCTGTGAAGTCCCGCCAGAGCAATACCTAGGTTAATGTTTGAATAACCAGAGAAGATAATCTGGGGGTGGGGGGGGGGGAACCTCTTTAGCATTCTGCCTATCCAGTCTCATCAGCAACATTTTGAAATGATGTCTTGTCTTTATTGGAGTGATCATATCTGTGGATGACTGGTTTCATCTATTTACACATATTCTTTTCATTTGCAATTGCATAGGATAATATTTTCTGATCCTACCTTCCTATTTCAGCATTTCAACCCCTTGGCTTAGAAGGTTCTGTGTTACAAAAAATACATTTATTGGTTGGCTAAATGGGGGAGAATGATGTTTTTCTCTCCCCCTCACCCAGCTGAGGCTGCTTGGGGCAGATGGGCTCTATTTTCACAGATTTCAAAATCATAGCAAATTTGATTTGCATTAGGTCAGTGATTCTCAGTTTACCTGTGGTAAAGCCAGGGCATTTGTTTGTAAGGTCTAATACACAACCAAGGCTGAGAACTACTGATACGCTCCCAACATACTATTTTGGAAATAAAGAGGCTGAGGGTGAGAAATGATTCACTTCAAGTCCCATACCTAGTGACAGATCTGGTGCTAGGTTTATGGTTTAATTATTTGTAGAGTTCAGTGCTCAGTAATTATATGCAAAATGAGCGTTAAGGTCTGGAACTCCCTGCTTCTCGCTTCAGTAGCAAAATTCTTTCTAGGACTTTAAGAAACTATTAGACCTTGCAAAATAAGTTGAAAGGTCTCTTCTCAGCGGTTTGGTCTGCTCATGAGCAATAATAAACACAGATACATTCTGCACTAGCCAGGAGCTACATGCATGGACCTCCCCAATCTCAGTGTCTCAGAGCTGCACCATCCAATGGGGTAGCTACTCACTGCCCATGGCTCTTGAGCACTTTAAATGTGGCTGGTGCCAGTTGTGATGTGCTGTGAGTGTGAAATACACACCAGATTCAAAGACTCATTATGAAAAAAAAGTGTATGAAATACTTCAATACTTTTCATATTTACTGCATGATGAAGTGATAATATTTTGTATATATTGGGTTAAATAGGGTATATAATTAAAATTTATTTCTTAATATGGTTACTAGGAAATTTAAAATTACACATACGACTGGTATCTGTGGCTGGCATTATATTTCGGTGAGACATTTCTCTTCCTGAGAACATGTTCTATTAAAGCAGTTAACAGTGAATGGTCCATGCCAAGCTATTACACCTTCTGTGATCTTGAAGAGTGAAGTGGTGTATCGTAAACTTCCTGGCGATGAGACGTGACATTGATCTGCCCCGTGTTTGCCATCTATCTGGCAGCCAGTCAGTCTGGCCAAATAGACTTCTTTCTATTTATAATATAGGCTCAAAGGAGGCAGGGGGATGCCCCCATGTCATGGAAAGGGCACACTTCATACCTCTTAAGTAATGTACCCGAAAGTAGACCATGTGCTCTTGGAGGCTCTAAGACAGAGAGATGAATGTCCCTTAAACAATTCTGCTCCTAAAGAAACTGCAATGGCAGCAGTTATGAATTATCACCGTCCTTGACAGGCCCAAAGTACTGGAAGTACTGTGGTGCCTACCCTTGTCCATAATGCAAATCCAGATTTTCCTCTCTCTCTTTTTCTTGTTCTCTGTAGTTTGGCCTGCCTCACTGGTACTCTACTTGTGTGTTTAGTCGACCTGGTTTAGCATTTTCAAAGAAGCATGGGAAGGCAGAGGCAAAGACAGGCAGGCCTTGGAGATGGTTCCAATCCCGACCCAGAAGTATTCCGTCTCAGCTTGCGGGATCCCCTTAACTTCTCAAAGCTCCTCTAAACTTTCATTTCCTCAATTGTAAAATGAGGGTCTCTTGCAAGGAACGAATGAAGTAATAAGGCACTCAGCACACTTATTCCTTGGCAGATTTTGGAGGGGACATCTACTCTGTGCGGCCCAGGGCTAGCTGCTCGGGATAAAAGAGTGAGTGACACACAGCTACTGCCCCCAGTTTGCTCACAGCTAGAGGAGGAGAAAGACGGGGAGCCCAGCAGCAGCAGGACGGGAGAAGTCCTCTGTCCCTGGCGGCTGTTCATTACGTTGCACTGCGCGGGGTTTGGCATATCACAGAAGTCTGGTATGGTGTGTAGGTGAGGGGACAGACCCACAGTCATGAAGTGACTGCCCGAGTCGCCACATCAGGTGATGCTGGGCTGTGTCCAGGGCACAGGATTGCTGACTCCTTCTCTAGCAATGCTTTTCCCAGGAGAGCACATTGCCTCACTCTTGGTTTCCCAACTTGTTTACCCTAAAAGAACAACTTCACCACTTTGGACTTGATAAAAGGAAAAAAAGAGTTTCTTCCAACTTTTGCTCTATATATAATCTGGGCATGTGAGTGACTCCTTCAGTACTTGGAGTTATTGTAGTAATCATTGTCAGGTTATAATCTCATCAAGATACTGAATGTTTTTGTTACCTGAAAACTTCCTTCTGTGAGATCTTCAATAGCTCATCTATTTCCTGTTAAATCAGGTAAAACAAAGCCTATACTTCCATCTGAGCATCTTGGAAGAAACTCCAACATCTTCAGCTTTGTTTAAGGTACATTCTCCGTGTTCTATGTGATCTATCACAGTAATAAAATATTAGATCATAAAAAAAAAAAGAGCCCCTTGTGGAAAGAGAGATAGCAGAAATCCAGTAAGAGGTTTGCTTTTTCAAATTCTATTTTGGAAAACAATGACTTGGTAGGTGCAATGCTGTAAGATATAAAAAGGAACAGAACATATTGTTCAAATAAGCACCCACCTATGCCATTGATTTTCTCTTCCATGTAGGAGTTACACCTGCATCATGCATCAGTGAATGCACCAGGTAAATCAGGCTGGGTGAGTTTGGTCTAGCTTTGTGGCGAGGTGTTTCAAAGTGCCACTGGGTCCTACTGATTTCAAACAGAATGCCCCATGCACCAAGAAAGGCCCACTCCCAACAGAATGCCCACGCACATACCAAGGTAGGAGAAGCACCAAGCATTTGGTGTTGAAATGGCCCTTATTCTTTCACTCCCTGGAAAGGAAGAGGTGGAGACCCAGGCTCCTGTAACCCAGCTGCCTTCTCTGTGTTCTCACAGGAAGAGTCCTGGCTTCAAACCAAGCCTCTTATTGTTGGAATTCATCTACCCAATTGTCAGCTCTAGAAATCCATGACTCACAAAACAAATGATCTGGACCCAGTAACAGCAGCGTATAATTTTCTTACAGTAGGTGAGATAGTGATTAGGGGAAAAATCAGCCTCTGGATTATTCCCCCACACTTGGGCCTCCGTGTAGAAGGTGTGCAGTTTGCCTGTACACCTAAGCAGAAGTGATCAGCATTCCTGCCTTATCCTGGGAGATGTACACGTTACATTATGATGAGCCTTCCCCTCCCCTGGGCTCTCATGTGATGTAAGTGCTTGATTGAAGAGTGGAGCTCACGTATTGTGGCTGATTGCTTTACCATGTCCCTAGACTTCCTTTCCAGGACATACAATGAGGGCCCCATTCCCAATCCCATGGAAACCTAAAACGGTCTATTTAATCACTAGTATCAGAAAGTGTAATAAATAGCTAGTATTGACATATGCAGAGGGCAGGCCAAGTGCTTTGAATCAACACCTCATTCAATTGCCTCCTGATTTTCTCATGAAAAGAGGAATAATATTATCGTCTCCATATTAGAGATGAGTAACCTGAGGTTTGGTAAAGCCAGGATTTGAACCTGATCCACAACTTGTGCCCTGAACCCCTAAGCTCACCCTCTCTATAGGTGAAGAGCAAGGATAACTAACATCTGAGGTAGAGTCTGATGGTAATTTCTACAGACCTGGGAAAGTATGTATCAATGATTATTAACTAAATGTGACCATCTGACAGTGGAACAGATGGCATCAAATGAAATCAAGTGTCCAGGGTTCACTCAGTAGCACTGTCTCCTACCTCTTGTGTCAATGTCAGCAGATTGTTTAATCTTTGTACCTGTTACCTCACCTGGAGCCTAGAGAATATCATTTACTTCCCCAGCTGGTGGTGTGCTGGGTCCAGCTCATACTGGCTTGTGAATCCACATTCAGTGATGTCAGTGATCCAGTGAATCCGTGTTAAGCGACTTGGTAGCTTAGAATCAGCCTTGGTGGAGGTATTTATACCACAGAGATTGGCAAATGCTACAAATCATGGCCCTTTTAAAATTATTATTCCAGAGAGACAATTGTTAAACATTAGTACACCACTGGCTGTGACTCAAAGAGAGATACAATGTGAATTGTCACATTCTAAAGGTAAACAAAGGCACACTGCGTACCCTAAAAAAACTTCTATAAATATAATCTTACCTAAGTCTTCCGTGAATCTTTTATCCCCATCATTCTGCATTTGGGAAGACCTCTGAAAACATAACCATAATGATTTCATATGTCACTACAAATATACAGTTTTATTTTGTGTATTGTTTTTGTTACAAAAACAAATATGCTCCTGTAACAGTCTAATGTTTCTGAATGCAGATACAAACATATAAGCCATAAAGTGTATATATAAATGTTGTCAAATAGAAATATAAAATATAATGCCATGTATGTAATTTAAAATTCTCTACTAGTCACATTTAAAAAAAAAGAAATGGGGGATATTAGTTTTTAATATTTTATTCAACAATCCGAATTACGATTTTAACGTATAGTCAACATAAACGTTATTGAAATATTTTGCATCCTTTTTTGTACCAAGCCTTCAAAATCCATGTATATTTTATACTTACAGCACATCTCAACTTAGATCCTAACTTTTCATCAGAAATACTTGATCTGTACTTAGATTTTATAAAATGTACAGCTGAAAAAGGTTTACATACCCAATCTGTTCTTAATATACTTAATTAAATGTTTAATTGAAATATTTAATTAAAATTAAGTAAAATTTAGCTTATTTAATTCCTCAGTTGCACTAGCCACACTTCAAGTACTCAATAGCTATAGGTGACTGGTTGTAGCTGAACTGGTCAGCACAGGTGACCATATATGCTCTATTTTTTGTTTTTTTATAAAAATGAAGACGTATTATATATACCATTCCCAAATTTTTTTTTTCCCCTCATACCGTACACATTTAAACTACTTTCCCGTCCTATATTCCCCACTGGATCCCTGCGAGGAGAGAAATCTCAGCGAGAGTAATGTTATCAATAATGTCTGTGAATTTCTTCTCCCTCACTGATGGAAGGAGATAAATTGACCTAAGGCATTTTGTGTCTGACCCATTTTCAAATGGCCACCACCAAAAAGTGGATAATAACATGAACTCCAGATACAAACTGTTCAAATCAATGCCTGAAGCTAATTAGAATGGATCATTTCAAATACCCTTTTGGATGAGCTTCTTCCTTTTTCAGTGCTGAGTTCTTAGAAAAGCTTCACCAGGAAATCAATGAGATTCAGTTTTGCAATATTTCATTAGTAATCAACACTAGCATTAGAAAGTACACATTTATTAGGTTATCTACCTGGAGTCTTGGTTTTGCAATATAAACAACTCTGTTTCTGTTGGGATTTTTAAAATCAGCTCTCGCTTTTTCCATAGCAGAATCACTGGATCAGTAAAACAGACACTTGAGAAAACTTATTTCTGATCAATTCAGCTGCCATTTTGGTATTCTTCGTTACTTGGCCATAACAGAACTACAAGCTCCTAAATCTATTATTTTACTCCTCCCACTTATTAAAATGCTAATAACATCATACTTCTAAGGATGCTTTTGACCATTTTCCTTTTAAGTACTTGATACAGATCAGAGAATCAGAGGGTGTAGGTAGTTTTGGGTAGTGGTTCGTTTTGTCTCTGACAAATTGCTAACCAGATATGATCACATTTTTTCCTATATGGCTTCATATACTTTTTAATGTTACTTTTAATAAAGATGACGTGGGGATTCTTCACAAAATAGTCTTGTCTTCACATTAAATTTGTCTGCTACTCATTGTTTCTGTGTAGATATCTCTGAAATCCAGTAGTGATTTCTCTCTCAATGGTTTTGATTGCTTTTATATTCTCCAGGGTGCCTCGTACAATGCTAGCAGCCACTAGTAGTTCAACAAATGCTTGCTAATTTTAAATTAAAGAGAATGGAACCAATGGCTTTCTTTGCCTGGAGTTGGTTTTAACATGTTGGGAAAAAATAGTGTATTTAATCTCCATCTCTTCTCATGTGCTTATGGACTATTTTATAGCCAAGGAACAAAAGTATATCATTGGCCTCACTGTGATTGGAGGCCTCCTGTGCTGCGCAGTTTACAGAATTAAAACTCACGCCAGCTGGGTCACAGGGCTTTTCAAATGGCTCTCCCTTGAGGAAGGGGGAGCCGGCAAAATGCCTCAGGCGCGTTGAGATCCGAATGGTGTGAGCTCCCTTCTGCAAAAATAGAAGCTCCTCCTTCCCCCACCCCAGTGAACATCGTGCCATGCGGATACAGCCAAAGAATGCATACATATCATTAGAAATTTAGAGAGGGATTTTCCCTAGGAAAATACTGCGAACTTTAAAAACCCAATAGACTAAGGTACAATTTAATAGATTCCTCTGAACAATGCCTGCCTCTAGTTAGATTACTATATCAGGAAAAGGAAATAAAGGGATTTTCTCCTGCTCACACCTGGCACATCACTGATAGATTAAAGTTCCAAACTTTGTGTGTTGGCACTCTGTCCTCTCCCAGGGACATTTTATCTCCTCCGGAACCTAATAAAAGAGGACCCTGTCATCTAGAAGCTGCCATGCAGCGCCCTGCGTCGTTGAAGGGGGAAGCTTACAGTCAGATCGGGCCAGGCCAATGAACGTTCTGTTCATGTGATGGCACTAAAGAGAGTTCACTATGGGGGTGCAAAGAGAGGGGGGAGTGCCAAGGGGGCCACTTTCGGAGTCATCCCCACCGAGCCAGCAACTGTGCACTGGGAGTGTTCGTCTCTCAGGAAACCCTTAGCCCTTACTGAATCCAGCCACATTGCTTTTATCCTCTTCTCTGTTCCCGCCCCTAGTTGGAGCCCTGGAGTTGGGAGTCCCTATACCCTGCTCTCATTGGCAGTGAACTGTTCTCTTCTATGTGGGAGGATGGCCGTTTTAAATACCTCCTTTTCTGCTGTCGGAGTGTGCAGACAGGTTTCTGGTTAATTTTGCTTTGGGGATTCTGATTTGTTTTGTGAGATAGAATGTATTCTGTGGAGATGTGTTTGGCTCATAAAGAAACGGTTGCAATAATCAGTTCCTTATTTGGGAGAAGCCAAGTTCATTTGTAGGCAGCAGCTCTCAGAAGATTGGGGATGGGAGGGCGCCAACTACGATTCATCTGAAGCAAAATTCACTTGTCTCTGGCATCTGCCAAGTCTCTTTGAGAAGTTCGAAGAGGTAACTTCGAAACCAGAGGAAGCATCCTTCTGAGAAATGCAAACCTGTTCATATCCTTATTCAGCTGGGGAGCATACAGTGTTGCCTGGGAATGGGACTCACTGTTACAACCCAACATCAAGAGAGCCTGTGGCAGAGGAGGGAGGCTTCTTTACCCGACACGTGGTGTGTTGAGGGATGGCGAGTAAAACTAGCACTATGTACAGAATCCAGTTCCGCAATGCTTTTCCTCCTTAAAAAAATACTTGTAAAACAGAATTTAAAAGGAAATATCCAGTTACCCAGAGGATAGCATTTTCAACCTATAACTTATTTGTTTTTAGCCTTTTTATGTATTTCTGCTGGAGACTTCAAACTATGATTACAATGGCCTGTTCACCTAGGAGTAAAGGACCTTAGGAGAGATGCTCAGTGAAAGTAGCTGAGGATGGTGCAAGGCCATGAGCCCAGAGCCTTCCAGGTTAAGAATTTAAAACATGGGTGTTATAATAACCACACCTCACATTAGTGTGAACTCTCACAGTTGGCAAAGTGTGTTCGTCTACGCCGTCACACTCAGTCCTATGAATGACCCCATGGGGCAGTGTACGTGGGGCATCCTCATGCATGTGGGCTACACCTGGATATTCAGACGCAGGGGGAGAGTCCATTCATCTAGAGATGTCTTCTTAGAATTTTTTAACAACGTTAAAATCATATAGAATTTAAAAAATGATGCCCTGTCTAGAAATGAAAGTGTAGAGTGTGAGACATTTACTACCTATTCAGAATTACACAGCCATTACCCGGACCACAGCATTCCACTATCCATGAAAACAAACATTTGTGTTCATCGTTTCAGTTTGATGAGGGGTAGCAGAAGGGCTATTTTATTATTGTCAAGAATGTACAGTAATAAAAATAAGTCCAGTAGAGGCACTGGTGGAGCTCCCAGTATGATGATCAGATTTGCCTGAGTGACTTGTAAAGTACTGTAATTTCATGGAAATATTGCAGCTAAGGTTTAAAGTAGTTGGCGTTAGTCGTCAGATGTAGCAACAGCTCTCCAAAGGGCAGTCTGCTGAGTTCATTTTAAGCCAGCCAGAATTGTCTCTTTAGAGATCCAGGAGGTGGACACCTGGTTTATTTATCCCCAAGAAGCTTCATTTCCTCCAGGTAAAGGTGTGTGCAGCTGAGGCTTGCTGATCTGCTCACCCATTCATCAGACCGAAGGCTTCAAGGTGTGGCCACACTTGAGATTCCAAATGGCTAGCCCAGCCGCAAACTGACCCTTCTTAGAGTCTGAGGTGTTCACATTCCTGGGCCTTTCAGAGACCACATTCCTCCTGAAACGCACAAGGACACCAGGTGTCCTAGGGGAGGCCACCTAGGAAGCGCCAGTGTTTTGTTTTCTTTTGCTTCTCACCTCCTTACTGCTGCCTTCTGGTTAAACCTCCTTAGGATGGCTCATTCGCACAGTGTTTTGAGTGTTAATTGAGCTCTTTTGTTCACTGGGACACACACTGGAGAAGTTTTACTACTACTGAAGTGGGTTGTTTTGTTTTCCCTTGTATGGGCTGTCCAGCTCAAGGCCCCTTGCTTGGTGATACTGCTGAAGAGTTTCTATTTCCAGATCAAATTAAAGTGAACCACACTGGCCCTGTTATGGAAGCAATGCGTGGGGGTCATTTGTTGTGTGGTGGTTCTATGGCTGTCGGCCAGGATGTGAAAATCTCTAGCGTCCATGTTATTTCCTGAGGCAGGCACCCACCGGAAGTAGAATTTATTACAACCTGCTGTTTGCCCTCATGAAAAGTATGACAACGTGAGACTCTAGGGCAGTGAAAGACTGACAAAGATTCCTTCTAGAGCTGCTGTGCATGTCAACTCATTCATAATTTAGCCAGTCTTTAAACAATTTTTAATGAAAATAGTCTGCTTTTAGTTGCTTAGCTTTATCTTATTCCTCTTTGTATGATTGCAGGTCCTACAGGTATGGATCTCTGGCAGCTGCTGTTGACCTTGGCAGTGGCAGGCTCAAGTGATGCTTTTTCTGGGAGTCAAGGTGAGTTCTGCTTTTGCATTCCCACCTGCAGTGTTTTGAAACCACACTGAACTTTATTTGTTAAATCTAAGTTCTTTGGATGATGTAATTAAAAGAGGTAAGTTTTAAGTAGAAGTAAACAGAAAACCTGTTGTAGCTTTAAAATCACAAACCAGGAGGACGTTTCTGGGGATGTTTTTAGGAGGAAAACAGTAGTCAGCTTTGGCACCTGATGTTTCCACGTCAAAAATAAATGCTGCAAATCATGCTGAGGGCATTTCTGGTGAAGGCAAGGCAGGTCTCTTGGTCCTCAGGCTCTGGGAGAGAGATTGAAATTGCACTGAAGGATAATTAACGTACTGATCGCTCAGCTCATCTGTGACGAAGGATATCACAGCCTATTTCCAGAGCTCAGAATTAAGTCCTCTTAATCATATTCTCTGAGAGTGGAAATTGCAGATTGCAAATAAATTTTACCTCTTACTCTCTGGGTGATTACCATTTGGCTAAACCTGAAGGAGGAAACACCCGAAATAGTTGGATAATATACTCAAAGTCACGAGTTTCCTTGGCCATCTCTGTAATTCTCCCTCCCTCTTTATACCCTCTTCCTATTGGAAGAGTTGCCATGTATTCAAACTTAGGTCTCACACGGCAATAACTGGAACAGGAGAGAAATGAAAGGGAATGAAAAGTAGTTTTCTGCCCAGAAAGAAAACTGTGCTCGTAACGAGGGTGGGAGACTTTTTAAAATATCATCTTGAGTACTTGATTTTTTTTCTTGCTTGAGCTTCAACAAAGGAAAGAAATCATCATTTCTCCTATTCTGTGATACCACAGTCACTTGTTGCTTTAAGAGCGGCCAACTCCCCTACTTGCCAGGCAACTCATCTTGGAAAACACAGTTTAGCAGCAGAAGTAGTGCCTTAAAATGTCCTCCCTGACCTTCGAGCCAAAAATAAATCCCTAGTAGTGAGCTGCTGAGGGCAACCAGAGTAACTAAGAAAACAAGAAGTGTAAAATATGTTATTTTATCTCCTAAAACAATTTAAAAATATTTATAGAAAAGAAGTCATAATTGTTTGAAATATTTTGGGGTCTCTCTGGTGTTATAATGTCAACATTTTGCAAGTCAAACATGGAGGGAATTGCAGGCTCCGTGTCAGCAGCTTTTCCCATGGCTGGTTTTAGACCCTGGTTCTGAGCCAAAGAATTACAGCTGAGATCCTCTGCTATTCCAAAGTCATGGTGGTTAGGTCTCTACTTTCTTCATTAAGGTGACTTTCACTCCACTGGGCAAGGCTCGAAGAATTTAAAAGACTTGTGAAATGAAAAGTATGGCAAAGGAAATCTTTAAAGAAAATTTAAAATGTATCCCCAGCTAAAAGACTAGAGCTCAAGTTACATTTTTGACCTAAAGAGTCTGCAGAGGGCACCTATTTCAACTGCTTTGACATTTTAGCAAGGCTTTCACTTCATAGAGGAAACAAAACCATTAGCTGGTTTTATGTTTGCTTTTTTTTTTTTTTTTTTTTTTTTTTTTGCTTTTTGATAGTTTTATGTTTGCTTTGTTTATTTGGGGGGAGCAGAGCATAAGAAAAGGCAATGGTTTATAGTAAATACAAATCACATAGTTTAACATTACTTACACATACTAAGTAATTTAGCAAAGGAAAAAAATTCCTCCTTTTCTTTTTCTTAGTAGGCTAACCAAAATTCCTTTGGAATATGTGGCTACTCCAAAATTCTTACCTTAAAATGGCCTGGGGTTTGTTAAGGACGCGGTATGATGTTTATATAAGAAGGTGCAGATGACCATGTTTGAACATGAGCGTGTATGCGTGTGTGTGTGTGTATGTGTGTGTGTGTGTGTTTGCTGGCGCTGGCCATTTATCCGATGAGTTCAGCCAGAGTGATCTCCTGATACGACATGGATTGAATCTCAGATGACATTCATGGGCCATGTGTTTCTTTTTCTGCCAGGTCTGGATTGTACCCAAATCACTTTATTTTTATTTTCTCTCCCATTGTATGAGGCAGACTAAAACTGTAAGAGAGGACTTTAAAAAAAAAAAGATGCTACTGTAGTTTCACCAGCCATTCATTGAATTAAGTTTGGTCAGTGGAAGAGGTGGCACTGCTGAGGAAAGGAACTGGGAAGCATCACGGGGAGAAAAGCTGCCCAGGAGCTGGGAGGAGATGACAGATCTGCATGCCTGAGGAACGTTGTCACTTGAAGCCTTGAGCAGGGCTCTTCTTGCTTAGGCAGATGAGCAATTTAAACTATGCTGGCCCTAAGAGGATTTTTTTATTAAGTCTAATTGCCCTCTTGGAAATTTAATGAGAACTAAGCATCGAACAGTGCCACCACTGTATTAGCTAATGTGATGTAATTGATGCTCTCTGTTTGTCTTTCATCCTTAATATTAATTAGTCTTTACATCTGATCCTCAAGGCAGGTTACATACTCTCAGGGAGAATTTCTTTCTTTTTCTTTTTTTTCTGGATGTACCACAGTTTATTTAATTTTTTAAATTAAAATATAGTTGATTTACAATATTATATTAGTTTCAGGTGTACAGCCTAGTGACTCGGTACTTTTATAGATTATATTCCATTCCAAGTTATTACAAAATGATGGCTGTAATTCCTCATGTTGTACAATATATCCATTTGGCTTATCTATTTTATATATAGTAGTTGGTACCTCTTAATCCCATACCCCTATCTTGCCCCTCTCCCCTCCCCTCTCCCCGCTGGTAACTACTAGTTTGTTCTCTGTATCTGTGAGTCTGTTTTTCTTTTGCTATATACATTTGTTTGTTTTATTTTTTAGATTTCACAAATCAGTGATATCATACAGTATTTGTCTTTCTCTGTCTGACTTTTTTCACTAAGCATAATACCCTCCAGGTCCATCCACGTTGCTGCAAATGGCAGAATTTCGTTCTCTTTTTATGGCTGAGTAATATTCCATTGTATATATATACCATATCCTTTTTATCAGTTTGTCTGTTGATGGACACTTGGGTTGCTTCCATGTCTTGGCTATTGTAAATAGTGCTACTATGAACATCGGGGTGCATGTGTCTTTTCAAATTAGTGTTTTCATTTTTTCTGGATATATACCCAGGAGTGGAGTTGATGGATCATACGGTAGTTCTATTTTTAGTTTTTTGAAGAACTGCCATACTGTTTTCCGTAGTGGCTGCCCCAATTTACATTCCCACCAACAGTGTAGAAGTGTTCTCAGGAAGAACTTCTTACTCCAAAATCAGGAATGAGCAACAACGTTTCATTTTCAGAGGGCTTCACAGGGTTGAACTGTCAACTAGTTGCATCAAAACTGCTGCTCCTGGGCTTCCCTGGTGGCGCAGTGGTTGGGAATCTGCCTGCCAATGCAGGGGACACGGGTTTGAGCCCTGGTCCGGGAAAATCCCACATGCCGCGGAGCAACTAAGCCTGTGCGCCACAGCTACTGAGCCTGCACTCTAGAGCCCACGAGTCACAACTACTGAGCCCGTGCACCTAGAGCCCGTGCTCCACAACAAGAGAAGACACCACCATGAGAAGCCCGTGCACCGCAACGAAGAGTAGCCCCCGCTCACTGCAACTAGAGAAAGCCTGTGCGCAGCAACGAAGACGCAATGCAGCCAAGAGTAAATAAAAATAAAAATAAAAATAAATTAATTAAAAAGGAAACTGCTGCTTCTGCAAAGATGATTTTAATGAGAAACGTGCGTAAAGACTTAATGAATACAAATATTCTTCTGAGGAGCGCCTGTTACACGTCGTTACACCTCTCCTATTTCTGTGGGTCCACAAGTGAGCCTCCTCTTTGACCTCAGCAGTGTAAGGTGGGAGCAGGCTAGCCCCGACCTGAAGAAGTTCAGTCTAGTTAGGATATGAGGAACTTCTAGAAATTAATGAGAGACTGTATAGTTTTAAGGTCTAGATTGTGTGATGAATACAGATGGCCAAGATGCTCTAAAAAAGGCTAAATTAAGGTGGACTGGAATAGTTAATTCAATGTACAGATATTTCTTTAGAGTGTTCCATTTTTAAAGATTGAAATTACGGCTATGAGGAAAACAGTGATCCTTCCCTCAAGGAATTTATCATGACTTAAGAGATCAGGCATATGTATAAAGAATTACTGTATGAGGCAGAATGTATTAACTATGGAAATAGTGGGCTGAACTACGCTCTTTAAGAGGAGTGAAGAGAGGAGAGTCACCTCAGGATGTGGTGAAGCAGAGAGAACTTCACAGAGGAGGTTGGTGTTATTTCAGCAGATATTAGGGTACTGGGTTAAGACTTTGAAAGGCCTAGAAGAGCAGGGGGTGGCTGCAGGAATAGCGTGTGTGATAAGGGAACAACATAAAAGATGTGCACAGGTGCAGATATGAGGTGTACGCGGAGAACAAGTCAGCCAGTCACTGGGTTTACACTATGTACGGGGCACTGTGCTAGGAATGAGTGGTTCTATTTCACACACACAGCATCCAACAGAGGGTTTTTGAGCACTTACTTTGTGGAAGGCGTACGATTCATTTGGCCAGAGTGCTTGGTACATGAGCGCTGTGTTTGTAATTATTCCCTTTGGACGTAAACTTAGGTCAATGAACTCGAGTTAAATTATAGAAGGTCTAGAGATGGGAAAAGCTTCATGGAAAAGGCAAGTCTTGCTCGATCTTGAAGGATGGGTAGTATTTTGGAGAGGAAGCAAGTCATAGTTCTTAAAGTTGTAGGCCAAGTAAGAGGTTCATGATGGTACTCCGTGTGTGTGTGTGTGTGTGTGTGTGTGTGTGTGTGTGTGTGTGTGTAATATTTATATAAAGCATATACAGGGAATTCCCTGGCGGTCCAGTGGTTAGGATTCCACGCTTTCACTGCCAGGGCCCGGGTCTGATCCCTGGTCGGGGAACCAAGATCCCGCAAGCCACATGGCGCAGCCAAAAAAAAAAACTATTTATGTGTAATATATGTGTGTGTATATACATGGCATGGTTTGCAGGCAAAGCACATAATTAGTATCTTATCACTCTAAATATCATTCCATACCAGTCAAGATAAAAAACTTACACTAGGAGTGAGATGCCATGTCCCAAAGGAACCAGGATTCCCCAAATAATGTTCTTTGTACACCTTTGAACATTTTTCATAAACTTATGCAAACACACACAGCACTTGTGTGAAAGAAAAGACACCTCTATCCTCATTGCTAACAGATAGGAAATGATGACACAGTGGCAGGAACATTTTATTTTTTTTAAATAAACCTTACACTTTCATGCCCCTTTGCTGGTGAAGCTCCACAGAGCCCTAAGAGCTTCAGGACATACAGGATATATTTCAGGCAAGTATTAGAGTCATGGCTGCAGTTGGTAAACAGTGAAGGGTGGGCCTGTTAAAAATGTTTGCAAGAAGGAACAATACACACTTTCCTTGAATGCACACTGGAAGTGAGGGAGAACGCCATAGAGCTTAAGATCACTGCTGTCTTTACTTCAAGAGGCAAGAAGAAATCTTAGTCTCTTCTAGTGCCGTGGACATTAGCAGACCTACGTCACCTGGTCTTCCTGGTGTCACAGGTGCTATGACGCCAGAGTTCAGGTCATAGCAGGCCAGGCGACGGAGCTTCTGGTCTCGTCTACCTGGATGATGCCAGTGGAAGATATGCATAGACTTTTGTGTGTGATGAGGACTTTTAGCAAGTTTTTATCGAGCACGTTTATGGATTCAAGGATGCATTTTGAATTTATGTTTCTACCTTTAAGGAGCTCGTGGTCTATAGAAGAGAAGACAGATAAGTAAACCTAATTCAATCATGGCTCCCTAAGGTTATTAAAGAGTTTTAAGCAGGGTAATAATACTGTTAGATTGTCCTTCTGGAAATACAGCCGGTAACCGAGTCAAAGTGAGTTGGAGAGCGATGAATGCGGAGGAAGGTGGTTGTAATAGGTTAGGAGAGACGATGCAAGTGTGCCAGTGGCGGCTGAAACAAAATAGATGGATTGTAGACAGATGTTGCGGAGCACTCGGAGTCCAATTACATGTGGATTTTTGACTTTGGGAACTGGCAGAGCTTTCTTACTCCATCCATTTCAAAGTTTCTGCGTCTTGAGTTCATGTTATCAACATCAGCAGTGACTCACTTTTAATAGAGTGAAACCCTAGCACGCAGTTCAGCCTATTAGCAGTGAAGTGGTACTTGCATGGAACAGCTCTGTGGAGGGGGAAACACTGAGACTGATGACAGCAGAGTATCTAAGCAACCTTTCTTTTGTGCCATTTCCCGGAACCCCTCCTGCCTGTGCCCAGCCCGGGTCCCACGGCTGTCCGCTCCCCTCTGCAGTGTGTCTGTGCTATGGCTTGGTCACTGTGCCCTGAGGGTCCACAGCGGGGACAAAGGCCTGAGCTCCATACCTGTGTAGTCTCTACGCATTCATGACTCAATCCCGAGACCTTGACATACCCCCAGATATTTGATCATCCCTAGAATATGTACTTATCTCATGGAATGCAATAAAATATACGCAGGATGAGTCGAGGGCAGCAGAGTTATGCACTGAGCAGAATCTGGGAGGTCGGCGAGGCTTACACAGTAGCTACGTGACTCACCTCTGTGAAGCAGCTGGCAGTGTGAGTGACGAGGTTTGCGCCTCAGCTAATTAGTATTAAAAGGACGGGGACCACCCAAGAATAGCCTGAACCTTGAACGTTCAGGTCACACATGCCAATGAAGAACCATACTTCCAATCTTCTGCCGTAGATTATAGGACAGTCATCTGCCAACCATTACAGGACAAGAGCCGGTCCTGGTGTGCAAAATGTCTCCACACCCCTTCGGTTCAGTAGCCTAAACTAGGGCTTCCGTTATGGGAGGACAGGAGCGGGGTTGACGGAGCGTGTTTGATGTGTGGTGCCGGCCACCAGCTCTTGCTCATTGACACACCTGGGTTTCTGCCTCTAGTGGAAGCTGACCCAAGTTTAACTGTGCAGAAGTCCACGCTGGCTTGGACCGGCCCGGCCAGCCTCTCTCTGCCTGATAATCATCCCCCATAACTAGGGCCCCAGGGTCCCTCAATCACCCAGCACCTTTTCCCTAGGAAAACCCTCTCAGGAAGAACCTGTGGGAGGTGGTTTTCTTCTCACCCTGCTTTTAAGTCAATGTGTTACTTTGGTTTAGTTTAAACCCTTAACCTTAAACTTGATGATATAGAATTCTAGGCGTTTCAGAGCCACCCGCAAAGGCATCTTCGGGGCCTATCCCCTGCTCCTTGTAACTGCCTGCTAGACATAGTTAAGGATGTCTAACTTGTCATCAGGCAGAGTCGCCAGCAGCCACAGCCCAAGGACCACCATCAGTTTTCACAAGCAGCAGGCACGAGGGTCCCATCTGGGCTCTTCCAGAAACACTCACAGGCTGTCAACAGTGTCATCCCTCAGACTCAGAGCGAAGCTTCCTCCTCATCTGTAGTTAGCAGCATAAGGGTGGTGACGATGTGTGACATAAACACACGTTGAGATCGGATGCAACTGATCGTACAGAGAGGATTCCGTGGCACCCCGTCTGGCCGGCACTGCACAGACCGGGAGGCCCAGGGGCCTGGAGCACTTCTTCAACCTCAGCTGCAAATCAGTCTTCTCTGGTCTGTATTTCCCAAATTCATCCAAAATGAATCCACGATATTTCATCAGATACATCTATCAGGAATCTCTGTTTCTGTTTATGTCACAACTCACCAGCCTTAAGCCTTAACCTTAACTAATTACAGTGTCTGTGTTACAGCTCCACAGCAGGGTTGCAGGTATTAGAGTGTGGAGGCGCATGTCCCAACCATGGAAGGAATGTTTCAGGATGTTGTCTGTTGTTTTAGAAGCTTTCCCCAAGATGCAGGACACAGGGATGGGCAGAAGGGCAGCCAGTGGTAGAGGATCAGGGGTTTGGGGAGGCGACATTTGTTTTGTGTCTCTCTTCTAAATGAAGTTGTCGTGACATCTCTGTTTTAAGTTGTGTGACAAATTCTGGATTGAGCTTGCAATATACACAATTTGTTTTCGAATGATTGACAAAACGACCACTGCATACTCTGTGTAATAAATAGTTATGGATTAAAACTCACTAGACCTGAAAATTCATGGCGGATGTTTTGTTCACCCCTGTATCCCCTCCTCTAGCATTCTGACACATGGAGTAGATCTTCATTTTATTTAAGGGAGTCAACATCTAAATCCTGACCTGGAACTTTCCCAGTAATTGTCCACAATTGTCACTAATGCTCCGTTATGTCCAGCCCTAACCAGGGCAGAGGCTGGATTTGGACCCCCTTCCAGTAGAAAGTGTCTGGAAATAGCTGTGCAACTGTAGAAGCTATTCTCCAAGAAGCCCCAAGTATCCCTGTGCCCTACCCGAAGCCCTGATTTGTGAGCTTTCCCTGTGGATGGAATGTTCTCATTTTCCTGCTATATACTTCAGATGCGCCCAGGGTCAGAACTTTGCCCAACACACCAATGCCTGGGAGCCTGATGCCCTTTATAAGTCTTGCCAACCTTTTCCCAGGTGACTGGACTCTGTACCCCATGCACCAGCTACTGGCCAACATCCTGCATTGAATAAACCAGTCACCCATCACCTACCCCTGACACCACCTTTATCTGTGCCCCACCTACCTGATTAAATCTCCTCAAATATTGACAGAGAGGTATAATGAGGCCTGCAGATTCCAAATTCAAGTTTTCTCTGCCCCTTCAGACATTGAACTTTAGATTACGAAAGACCATGACTAGGGATCTTATGGAGAGCTAGATCAGTTTTCCCAGCCTCATCCCTTAAATAACAGGTTTCTCCAGTTTCCAATGAGAGCCCATCTTGAAGTATGAAACTCTCAAAATTAAATCAGGTATATGATAAAATCCTTAATTTCTTCATCCATGAATATGGAAAAAAGTTGTATTTTGTGTAATCTAATCTTTTAGTAAAATCTTGCAAATTTGTAAAAGGAGAAATAACGTTCAGAATATTTGACGAGTGGATAGCTGTGTGTTATTCAGTATTAATAGACTTACATTAGTGGAGATTGAATTGGTGATGTTTACCACGCCTTGGCTTCCCCCAAACTGAGAGCTCAGTTTTTTAGGAAAGGACCATTTTGTGGCTGTGTAACATTCGGGACCAATGCTCCTTCCTCCGCTACCCAACCAGTGGGCTGGCTGCTTCCTTGGTTGAAGCAAGAAGTACCATGCTTTTTTTTTTTTTTTTAACAATAGCTAACGATGAAAGGATGTGTTGTGAAGAGAGTGGGGCAGTCGGGGAAGTGGGGGAACCAGTCAAAGAGCCCTGCCCCATGTCAGGGCACAGTCTGGCCAGATTAGCTTGTGAGGTGGAGAATGCAGTGAAGTACCGAGGTGCTGTGCTCAGACAGCCCTGGCCAAGTTTACGAACTGGTTTGTGATTGTGCCCGGCTTCCCTTGTGAGCCGTGCCAGCACCATAGTCTCTGAGTGTTTGCTCTGAACTTCATAAGCATGGCTGACTAGCTCTCTCTCCCTTTGTAGCTATCACTAAGCCTGACTTCCTGGAAAGCTCTTATCGAGGAATAGAAAGACCTAGATTAACTCCTGTGCATACCCTGGCCATATATGCGTGTCAAACTCGTGTTTATATAGCCATTATAGGTGTGAAAGGCAGAAGTGTAGCTACTCCCCAGTATGACCTGTCTTGTCTTATTTCTGTGGATGGGTACTAAAAGCCTGTATTTTTATGTCTTAAAATCTTACCTGAAGGAAAAAATATTAAAGACAAAAGGATATGTAGCACTTTCATTAACATGAGATGTATCTAAAATGAAACTATTCCCTAACCATCAAATTTGGGCAGAGGGTGATTTCTCCAACATGTTGGTTGAGAGTGGGTTGCTAGAAACCCAAAGTCAGAAGCCTTTCGCGTGGCGGAGAGTCAATGGATGCCTTAAAGCAGGAGGTAGAAGGAAGAGGCTGAAATTCCAGGCTGAAATGAGGGGACCCTGGCCGTCACTGAGCCCACAGTTGGTATTCAATAAATACCATGTAGATTACTGACTGATTTCTGCAGTTAGTTGCTAGGAGGCCAGTTTGATCTGCACTTGATTTGGTTATACACAGTGTCCCTCTGGTTCTGTGATCCTGCCCTTGGCTATGACTTCCTTGGGGCAGCAGCAATCAGCCAGAGGCTTAGACCATCAGAGGGTGAAGGGGGCCTGTGGAGGAACTCTCTGGAGGGTGAGGAGAGAGGCTGGTCAGATGGCCTTGGCTCGTACTCAGAGAACATACAGAGATGCTTAGGGAGTAGGACCAGTAAGCAAGTCTCTGCACCAGTCATATCTGATTCCTGCTTCTATCTTCTCTGCCATCGTCAGGAGAAGCAGTCTAGATTGGGGATTTTAGAGCATTGATCTGGAACTTTGTCAGAATTGGGTTTGAATCCCAGCTCTATCATTAATGAATTGTGTGATTTTTTTTTTAGGTTGAGTTCCCCAGAAGCCAGATGCTGAGACAAGGGTTCAAATGAAAGTGAATTATTAGAAAAATATTCCAGGGGGAAACTGACAGGGAGTAGGGAAATGAGACAGGGAAAAGGCTAAAAAAGAAAAAAAAAAACAAGCAAGAATGCAATGTCAAGTGCTATCCCACGGTGGGGTGGATGGTGGGGATGGTATCTGGCTAGGTCCCCTCTAGAAGCAGTGCTTCAAGTTGTCCAGAACAGCCCTCAGTTGATGGTTAAGGGCGACCCTTGGAGGTCATAAATTCCTAGACACTATCAGCTCTCCAAGTGCAGGTCAAGATGGCTCCAGGTGCCGACAGAGACACAGGTGCTGGGTGTTGGGAGTGAAAGCGCACAGGGAGTCCATGTGCACATAAATGGTTAAGGGATCTATATCAGCAGAGCACTGACAGCATGTACTTCAAAGGCTTTCGTAGTTTCTTACACTTTCTGGGCCCCAGTTTTCTCCTCTGTTAAATGGGAGGAAAAGAACTTGTTTAAAACCATCAAGGAGGTAACAATAGTAAAACACCTGCTGAGATGACACAGGAAAAGCACAAAAGTAGTCAACAACTGGTAACTGTTATTGGCCTCAGTTGAGTTACTCCAAACCCTGAGGCCTTAAATACACATGCAAACTAAACAGACATGTAGAACTTGAATTATAACAATATATGCCTAAAAGGAGCAGTTCAGTTGCACAAGGAAGTTTTGGAAGCTAAAGATAATTTTAATAATGACTCCAGAAAACTGTCTAGAAGAGGATTCTAATGTTTAAGATGCTTTCAACAATAGAACTAAGGCATGATGGCATAAACTTTTAGGAAACAGGACACTGTTCTATATTTATAGTTTTAACAATGAATGCTCAGAGGATAAGTGTGATAAAAACCTTAGTGCTCTAGTTCTTATACTTTTAATAAAATTGAATCTGATCAATCCAGCAAGTGGGTCTGGAGTGAGTTGACTCTGATGCTGAGAGTCACACCGGGCAAGTCAGTTGAGTTCAACGAGCGTTCTTTGAGCATTTGCCATGTGACAGACACGAGACCAAGAGGAGTTAGGCACAGTTTCCCAGGTTAGTCACCAGGTGAAGTGGGGATGTAGGGAGAGAGAATTAAAACCAGTTCATTGCAAGAACAAGAGAAGCATTTCATGGATCCAATCTTAAGTACTTTACACTTGTAACCTTGGTTAATTCCCACAGCAATGGTAAGAGGAAAGTTCCATTATTACCCTGCTTTAGGTAAGGACACCAAGAATAGTTATGTAACTAGTTTACATAACTAGCGAAGGCCAACATGGGAGTCCAATCCAGGCAGTCTGACCCCAGAGTGCACGCTACACTGCCTCACGTGTCCTAGGATTTCCATGGTACCTAACTATCTGTAGTACTCACCTCTGCAGGAATTTCAGCTGAACTCTGGAAGTTGCATTCGTTTCACTTACTCAGCCAAGGTCAAGGATCATAGTTATATTATGTCAAAGCAACAGGAGGTGATTCCATGAACTCCTTCTGTAAATCCTCTAAGATTCAGATTCATTAAGTTTAATGTAGTACTTTGACTTTTAATGTTGACCTCATTATTTCATATATAAGTATTGATACATATATACAAATGTAAAACTTATGATGAGGCATGGGTAGTTTCCTCAGAGCAAATGGGCCTCTCTTCCCAAGGTTATATCAGTAGCCAAAGTTTGTGGGGACAGGTGCCACCTCTTCTCCTTTGAAAAAACTCCTTGAAAGGTACCTCCTGGGCCACTGGGCAACCCCGTCTGGTACTGTGCGGCCTTGTTATTTGTACAAGGCTCTCCCTGCATTGTTCTAAGGAGGTTCAAGAACTGTCTTATGAAATCAACCCTGGGTTTTCTCTTCTGATCACTCCTGGATTCTCCACGAATGCAGAAGCTGTCAAAGTAAAGGAAAGCCATCTACTAACATGCCTAGAGAATTATTCTACTACACACACTCACTATTATAGCATGTACTTTTGCCTGTTTCTAAGACTGTACCTCCTTACCCAAAGCTTTTCCCATCGTCACTGTATTAGCATTCCCTATTTTGTACACAGGACTTGTGTTGGTATAACATTGTTCCTACACCATTTTCTGATAAGATTTGTCCATACAGATCAGTGGACGTGAAACCAAGCTTATATGAACAAGAGTCTTCCACTCACTGGAATTTATTTTTGTGTTGCCCTTTTAAGGTAAAGGGGCACATTGTCAGAAAAGAAAACTGTACCAAGAAATTATTTAAAAACAAATTTGGAGTGTCTTTCTTGCCATCAGTGATCTCACCTAATGGTGTGATGGGAAAAAAACATCAACCAATCACCAACTCTGGGTTATGAGTCCAATTGCATCAGTAATCAGTTCTGTGGTTATGGGCAAAAGCTGTTAATTTCTATAAACTCAGTTGCTGATATATGAATAAAACTTTTCAGAGAGAAAAAATCAAATCTGTCCCTCTCAACTCCAAAATTATTTTTTCTATTATTTCTTAGATACGGATGTAGTACCCAGCTAGGGATTCCTTCATACCAAGCCCTGTCCGAAGGTCTTTGTGATAGACTTTCTTCTCCTGAACTTTTTTTTTTTTTTAATTAATGACTAGAGTGAGGACAAGGAAGGCAGACTCACCGAGTCTACAGATGATGCAAAGCCAAGGGTATCTAATGTGCTGAATCACAGACATAGGATTCAAGATATCTTGACAGCCTCAGTAGTGGGCCAAAAACTGCAAGATAAAATTTGATAGGGATAAATGTAAAGGCCTGTGTTTAGGTTTTATAAAATCATAAATGAAGTGACAGTCCTGGCTCACAGCAAGTCCTCTGTAAAAGACTTGAAAGTTATTTAGCTCATTGCAAATATATAATTTACCTCACCTGTTACAGTGTAGCTACCAAAGTAAGATAAGATAGCTCAGGCTGCCTTAATAGAAACAGAGGGTCTAGAACAAGTAAATCACCAGTCCTCTGGACTCTGCACTGGCCACAACATATCTAGAATAATCCGGTGAGTTCCAGATATCGAGATTTAAGAAAGATATTGATAAACCAGAACAAAATAATCTTAGTGGTGAAAACTCTTGAAATCACACAGAAGGAACTGGAGATGTTTAGTCTGAGGGTGATGAAGGGGCAATGGCAAGGTATTTGTTTTAAAAATGTATCTTGTTGATGAGGGCTTTAATCAACTGTGTTTAGAAAGCATGGAGAAATAATACACCAAAAATGTAGACTTTGGGAACCAAACATGTGCATGTATGAATTTCAGCTCTGTAAGTTTCAACTCTGTGACTGAGTAATTTCTCAGCGTATCCTTTTCCCATCTTGAAATAGGGGTAATAATATCTTGCTCAGAAAGCCATCCACGAAAGTTAGATGAGCTGGCATGTTAAGTACCTGGCATAGTTATTGGTAAGAGTTAGGTTTTTTGTAAAGGCTAATCTCTTCTTTGTTTACCTTCCCTTCAAGAGGGGAAGAAAGAGGACAGTTAGGTTGCTTTTCCAGAAGGTATGCTATGCCTACTGCAACTATCCCAAAGTAGGATGAGTTGCTAGGTCAGACAGGGCAGGGGTTAAAGTCCGGGAGAGCAGCGCTGACCTGCCAAGGCACTCTGGTGCCCCACTCTTGTCCCCCACTCTTGTCCAAACACAGCTTCGTGTAATAATTTTGATTTTACACAGTAAGTTTCCAGGTATGATTTCGTGTGAATGAATAGTTCAGGAAATTTTTTAAAAGGCAGAAAAATCAGTGGATAAGATGATCCCTACGAAGCCTTTGTTCTCCCTGTTCTCTGCACGTCTGTGTTGTTGGGATTGATACTCACTAGAACATGCACAATCCTGCCGGACATGGAGTTAGAAAAGACCCAAATGTGTTACTCCACTACACCTATGAAGTTAGGGAATCATTTCTGTGTTATAGAAAGATAATTCAGTTGTGACAAACAAAAGGGATTGCTAGCCCCCTCTTTATAGTTCTCTTATCACAGCGGTACCGTGGTTTCCTGCTCCACTGCCCCCCTCCCCCCCGGCAAGTCATGTATGATTTTCTCAAAGGCAAAAGGTGGAATTAACTTGCCAGTATTTCGACACTGGGTTTTCTTTTAAACAGCTGATAATTAAATCCATCTAGCCCTCTCTAGCTGTCCTTCTAGGAGCTTTAATCACAAGAAGCAGGCGAACTTGTAAATGTTCTAAGAGAGCTTAGATAGCAAAATTATTCTTCTTGAAATGCATGAAAGTACCCAGGTGCTTCCAAGCTATGCCCAAGTGCCTTCTCTAAAAGAACATGGTGGGCAAACCAAACATTCATCCTGGGTCAGCAGTTGGGAATCAAACCACGAACTTACTATTCCCATACTTTCTGGTTAGTTTGTTTGTATGTTTTTGAGTAAGGTGACTGAATGCAAGGAGTAGTTTAATATGGTACACTGAGTGATTTCTTATAGGACGTACTTAGAAAAATATGTCAGACAGGAGCTCACAGAATGTAGGGTTACAATAGTTTTTAGAGATCGAAGGCTTGGATGAGGGTTTCTCAGTCTTGACAATATTGACATTTCAGGTCAGATAAATTTTTGTGGTGGCAGCTGTCCTGTGCATTGTAACATGTTGGCAGCATCCATGACCTCTAGGTACTAGGTGGTCCCCTCCACCCTCAGTTGTAAGAACCAGAACATCTCCAGACATTGCTAAGTGTTCCCTGGGTGAGGGGGCACCGGGGGTGGGAAATGACCCCCAGTTGAGAACCACTGCCCTAGATCTGGTGATTGCATGTTGACCTGACCGTGCCCAGGGTTGTTGCAGGGGTCAAATTAGACAAAGCGTGTTTATAGACTTTTAAAAGTAAAGAAAAAACGTACACATATAGTTACAATGCAGCCCTTATCTTTTCACTGGTTCATCTGTTCATTCATTCATCCTAAGATTTTTTTGAACCAGGTGGTGGACACCCTTAAAAAAATAAACCTTGAGAGGCTGAAAGGTGTGCCGAGTAAACAAAGAACTTAGAAGAAAAAGAGCAATCATGTAAGACATCCCGTAATGAATGTATGCATATAACATGCACAAAATGTTATGGGAGCCCCAAGGAAGGAAGGGCGCCTTTGACCCAAACCATAGAAAACCAGTTGGTCTACACAGCTGAAGCTCTGTAATAACAATTACCGTTTGACTAATTGTGACTAATTCTCCTTCACACAATGACATATATTCATGCAGCTTTGCCAGGAGTGTTTAAGGTGCGTGCTGACAGCGTTCAGCACTGATTAAGGTATTAAAATCATTTTTCAGGTCTACACTTGGGTATGAAATCTGAATGAGCAACTTAATTGAAGTTGTTACAGACACCTGTTATTTTCGCCTTTTTTCATACCCGCTCCAATGATAGCAAACAATCAAACAAAAAAATAGACAAAAACTCCAGCCCAGATTTCCTGAAGTAGAGCCACAAATATCAGACACTAGAGAATAACACAGGAAGCTCAGTCCTGAATATATTCTTCAAATGGACCTCGATCAATTCATTTGAGGTCTGTTGATTCAGGAAGAACCATTCCTAGAATCATGAACACCTGTTTAAAGCTCTAAATCTGACATTGCATATTTAGATAGAAATATGTCTGCCTGAGTAATTACCTGCTAGTACCATGGAGATAGGGTTGACCATTATGAAAGTATCAGAATTTCCAAACTTTATTCCAGAATGTTCTGCATTAAATATTCATTAACAAGGAAACTCCATATAAAAGCTGGTGTGCCCTATGGAGCCACATTTACAGTAAAGCCTGTCCTGCCTTTAAACCTCCCCTGCAATTTTGCCTATTCTGTGTTGCAGAGGTACACACAGGTTGACTAGAGCAAGAGTTGCTAGCTTTAGCATGAGCTGCCCTAATGGTTTTGAGTCACATTTGTTTGGGAAGATCACACTTAAAGCCCGTCACTCGTGCTGGTTTATGGGGAATGCAACAACTTTGATATCAGCTAACAAATCCCCATGAATGCACAGCCACATCTGAGTGCTTCCGACAAATGCTTCCTGTCACTTCTCCCTCTACAGCTTCGAGAATTAAAGCCTAGTGAAGTAAACTGGGAGACATCCCTGAGCATTTAGTAGAAGAAGCCTGGTGGAGTGAACTGCCTGGTGGAGGGAACTGCAAAGCCAGCTGTTGAAATCAGTGTAATTGGTGTGAGATTACATTTCATCAGCCTTAAGACCTGCCTTTTACCACCAGAGAAATCAGTCTCCACATTTAAGGTCACATCAATATGGAACATTCTGCATACTGAGCTGTCTGTCACGTGCCTTTAGAATACCCATGTCGTGCTGTTTTTTAAGCATTACAAGCGAAACAAACAGCCGACAGGTGGGTCTTGTGGTACATTCAGAATCCCTGTGAAAACTTCCCCAGCACTATATTTTTAAATCTCAACTTGATTATATTTATGAGAAAGACATATACTGTATACAGCATAAGCATATATCGATAGCCCTTATTTGATGACTTATTGTGAAAACCAAGCCTGTATTATGATTTTTAAATCAGGAATTTATTGGATATATTCATGTCTTATCTCTGGATTGTACTGTCTTTAGCTTCCCTCACTTGAAAAAAACTTGCTTTTCATAAAATTACCTGGAATTGATTCAACAAATATTTTTTATTGTAAATTAACTATACGTCAATGAAAACTGGTTTTAAAAAAACAAATATTTTTGTGCACCTACTATGTGCCAAGTACTATTCTAGGTGCCTGGAATGCTTTCGTGAACAAGAAATGTAAAAAAAATCCTGCTGCCATGGGGCTTTCCTTAGCAGGATGTGTATGTGTTTTGAAGAGGGTGTGTGAGTAGGTGAGGCAGATGATAGCCTATAAAAATAATTATTATTTGAATAATTATAACCACTCCGTTTGTTCCTCATCGGAGTGTAACCAAAAGTTGATCTTGAAATATTTTTATCTGAATCTCCTAAGTTTTCAATGTTAGGGACCAGTTCAAAATAATTTGACACTAAACATGTCCTCATGGTGTGTCTGGAAGCTGCAACACGCACCCTCTCTGTTTATTGATGAGAAAGCCCAGGCCCAGAGAGGTTAAATGACTTACCCGAAGTCGCAGTCGTCATCAGCAGGGGCAGGGCCGAGATGCAGACCCCTGGTCTGGTGTGCATTCCTCCACAGGTTAGCCTTTGACAGCAAGCAACCTAGTTGGCAGAATCTATTTGTTTCTTTTTTTTGGTTTAGGTTTTTGGTTTTTTTTTCTGAATCAGTGATTTTCTTTAATACGACAGGTAGTACCATTGAGTTAAATATAAAAATCCCCTTGCCTATTAAATTTTCATCATATTCTATTTCTTCACTGGTCATACATTTGGTATTTATGTTTTATGGTAATATAGTTTTTCTTTTAACTTTTTATTTTATATGACAGTACAGTTGATTAACAATGTTGTGTTAGTTTCAGGTGGAATCTTTTTGAAAATCTGTTTTGAAACATCGCAAAATTTAAAACATCTTAAGATACGTGCCGAGTGGCAGCCTCATGGCAGAGTGGTCAATAGCAAAAAGGAGATTTTCAGGTGAATGAATTGGGTTGAGACAAGACCCTTATGAAATCACTCTGCTCTCCGCTATGGCAGGCCAGCTGCGGAAGCATAACCCCTGATCCTTGCACCCTCATTCATCTTTCTCACTCACAAACCGCCACTGCCCATTCTCCTCCTGCTTCCTGGAGCACCAGAAGACACGGCTAGAGATGGGTCTCTGGCCTTGCCACTGCAGCTTTCTCTTATTCCTGTCTCCATTCCTGTTCTGCATATACCTTGGACTTGGCCGTCATTCTTAGAGCTCCACTAAATCATTTGTTGAAAAGATTGTTTATAAATCCAGGTTAAGAACAGAATTGAAAAGGCACTGGAAGTAGTCATGTACTGGAATAAACTGAAGTCAGTAGTCGTGGCGCCTAGACCTACCATTCTAGGTGGCCTTGCTAGAACTTGGTTTCCCTAACTATACATGGGATTTTAAAATCTTCCTATGTACAGGCTTGCTGCGAGGATTAAAAGGTTAAGGGAGATTGTGTCTGTAATAACACTCTGAAAACTGTAACTTGCAATCCATATTCTAGCAATTTCAGTTACTTCTGCCCCTTCTTTCTCTGAAGACAAGTTGCTAGAGGGATAGACAATTTTACCATTATTTTGAAGGTTGCTTTGGGCATATTTTATGTTAGTGAAATTAGTCTTCTGAGAGTTGGAAGGGACCTCAGACACCCTTATGAGGCCAACCTTGGCTGTTACTCAGAATAAGCTAGGAGTTTTTTGAAAAATAACAGATTCATAAGCTCCATACCCAGAGATTCTGATGCAGAAGGCTGAGAGTGATGTCCTGGAGTTTGTCTGTTTTCATGTTATGGGTGTGTGTGTGTGTGTGTGTGTGTGTGTTTGTGTGTGTTTGTGTGTTTTAGGAAAACTCCAAACATGAATCTGAAGATTAGCTGGTTTGGAAAACCTTGCCCCAGCTTCCTCTAACGCTGAGCTCTTTCTCCTTCCGTCCCTGGCTTCACTTAGCAATGGAAAACCTCTAATCACTCAGGCTCTCATCTTTTCCACTCAGTTGACTTGCCCCCTCGCACCCCCCATTACTCGGCACCCCACCTTGACAGCTGCTCTTGCCAAGCGCCGACATTGATCCATTTGGACGTCCTCTCCCTTCCACCTGCTGCCCTCTAGTGGAGGTGCCCACAAGCAGCAAAATGTTTAAATGGGAGCCCCCAGGAGTTTGGCCAGTCTGAGCTGGCAAGTCCCCAAGGAGATATACACAGACCACAGCTATGAGAGGAATCATTAGGATAGCCTCAAGCTCATGGGACGCTGTTTGCACATGACTTACATTTAGAGCAGAGCTTTATAAAGATCCTGGCATCTCTTTATGGGTTTTCTCCCCGCCCAGGTTTCAGAAATCTACCTGGAACAGATTATCCTTGGGATATTTTTGCTTCCTTGTCCCCCTTTTCTTCTATCATTTACCCAGATTCCACCTCTTGCAGAAGAAGTTGGTTCCTCCCTACCTCCCCAAACCTTTGGATTTTTTTAATTTTGCAAAAAATGAAAGGGTATTTTTTTTTTAAATCCTTACACTTTAGAAACTTCTAGTCACCAGATTAAAGGGGCAGACGTGAACTCAGCATTAAGTGTAAGGGACACTTAGGCAATTGTGCTCACCTTGCGTCCCTCCAAGACCCTGTGAGGTATATGTGGTCGTCCTATTTACCCAGGAGGCACTGAGGTTAAGAGAGTTTGAGGAGGCTGTGGTATGTCAGCCAGCTAAGGGGAAAAGCTGGAGCTGGAACCCCGGTCTGGCTGATGCTGAGCGCCCGCGTGTTCCTTTAATGTGCTCTCTACCTCCGTGCAGTGATCGCTTAGCCTTCTACTTAGTAATACAGAAATAATAACTTTCATGGTAAATGATATTAAATCTCATGGTACTATGTTCATAGTAAAATCATTCTCTTCCTTTAATGAATGTTTAATAATCAGTGTATCTTTGCACAGTCCTCAGTTCCTCATGTTAATACTCTTGCATCTAGAATTATTTAGGAAAGGAATTTGGCAGGTGGGTGAGTTTGGGTAGGAGATGAGGACAGCAAAAGCCACAAAACTGTTGGAAATTTGAGACTGGATGTCACAGGGCAGATGCCATATACCCCTGCAAGCTTTGGTGAAACTAAATAGTTACCTGTATTAACCAGCAGAGCAGAACTCAGAGGCCAGACACTGACGTAAACTCTGTGCGTGTGTATGTGTGTGTCTCCATCCATCTCCCACAGGATCCTGCATGATTGCTATATCAGCATGAATGTACCCTTTCTGTGGTGGTTTTTCACTCTCCTTTTATCCTTGATTGTCAATATCTTGGTGAGTGATTTTTTATTAATTTTGTTCTTAAGGAACATAAACAATAGGTTTCACTTGGCTTATTTTTCTTACCATTGTATATCATTATTACTGGAATACTGTCATGCAATCTATTTAACGTCTTAACTGGAATATGTGTACACACACACACACACACACACACACACACATGCCTGAACTACCTTTTCCCCTGTAATGATATGAAATACAGCTCTGTGTAGATAAGCGAATTGGTATGAGTCCCAAACCCACCCTTTACTCTGTGTGTGAACAGCATAGTATGGAAAGAACGGTACTTAGGTTCTGGATTCCAGTTCCCTACCCTCCTGCCATTTTAAAACTTCGTTACTTTGGCCAGGTGAGTAAAATGAGCCTTGTAAAACCTGGATTATGTTACATATAATCAATTGAGTGGGCTCCTCTGAAGGATTCCTCAGGGTCTTTCCAACGGTATGAGCTGTACCTTCATTTGTGCTGTAGTTGAAGCCCCTGAATAGTTAAACGGAAATCATGTTTAAAATTAAGTAGCCATTGGTTGAATCTGTTTTTCCACCAGCTTGCAAGAATGATGCCTTGCCTTCCCTACTCAACTAGAGGATTCCTTGGATCTGCTTTTCTCCTTTGTGGTTTTTCTAGTTCATATGTAGCCTACAAACAAACACTAAACTGGCATAGTTAAAGGGATTGTAGATTAAGCCTTTTATAAAACAGATATGTCTCTGTAAATAACGACATCTCATTTGTAATTGAATTTTATTTTATTGTGAGTTCAGGTTTTCTGGTGGAGGGCACATCTGGCTAGACAGCTGGAGGCTGAGCTCCAGGCAGTGGGTCATCGTCCAAACCCCACCCCCGGAATGTTGCATATGACTTTCTGTGCTTCCTTCCTACAGCTGAGCACTGATGAGCTCTCAGGGTGTAAGGAGGAAAGCCAAGGCACCCTCCTGGACTCCTATGCTGCACCTTTTTTAGTTTGTTACTGTTCTCATAGCTTGCTTATTTGAAATCAAAATTTAAAAATAAAAAACTTTATTCCCCAAATTTTGACCCTTTGAAGTTTCAGGATTTCAGGGAAAAACCATGTCTTTATTTTTTGATGAATAAAATACTAAATAAATGTACAAATGTAATCCCTATAACAAACTTGAAAGAAAGGTGGAGGGTGGTTGATAAGGGTGAAAGAGAGAGGATGCCCTCTCTCTAAGCTCGCGGTGTGACCTGCCCAGTGCCACAGAGGCTGCGTGACACAGAGCCCATCAGGCAGAGAGTGGTGCAGAGAACACAGTGGATTTGAATGCTCCCTCTGCCACACGTTGTGTGACCTCAGGGAAGTTACTTCGCCTCTCTGTGCCTCAGTTTCCTCATGTAAGAGAGGATAATAATACTGCCTAGAACACAGGGTTATCGTGAGCATTAAATAAGTTAATACATGTAAAGAACTGAAAACCTATCTAGCACATAAGCGCTCAATAGACATAAGGTCTTATTGTCATAAAACTAAAGAAAGAGAACCCAGAAGTCATATGGTTTGGTGGGATGTTGGTAATGTTTTCCTTTCTTCCTCTTCCTCTTCCTCTGCCTTCTCTGACCCCACTTTCCTCACCTCCCAATCCACCCTGCCTCCTATTTCTCTTCCTCCCAACTTAAGAATTTTTCAGCAAAAATGTTGAGAAGAAAAGAAGATGTGCGTGCTTTGGAGGGCAGGAAGCTTTTTGATAATCAATGTACCTTTCAGCTAAAGTGGCTGCATCCAGCAGTAATGGGCTTTATGGCAACAGAAAGCTTATTTCCTAAGAAATGGGTTTAACTTTTTGATTGGCTCAATGACAAAAATAGGACAGCTGGACTCGGGGCTCTAAAGGATGAACATTAAGGACGTGTCTGTCACTACGCTTTTAGGAGAGGCGTTTACTCTGCAAAGCCTACTTCTCTTCACCAATGTTTGGGTTTAGTTGCTGTATTGTGTACAGGTGATACGCAAGCATTATGGAAATCAAATCAAAGAGCAGAGTATCCCTCAGGCCATCAGTGCCTGTGGTGTGTCTCTCCTGAGTCACAGGTCTTCACCCCTCCTCACCAGGGCTCTGCTGACCTCAGAGGGCCCTTCTTACCAGGCCATGAAGTACATCTGAGCCAGAGGGCTGGGATTCCAGCCAAAGCTGAATGAAGGTGCAAAATGTATGACTAAATAAAGCCCAAACATGTGGCACTGGGTATCGCAGATAAGTTTGTTGGAGAAATAGTTTATAAATAACATGGAAAGGGGAAAGGGAAGAGGGTCAAAATATTGAGGTGCTGTCTGATACTTGAGGGACAACATTTCTAATACTGAACCCAAAAGTGATAACACACTAGAAAAATGGGCTCCCTGGATAAATTAACTCCACATGGGCTTCTTTTTTCTTATCAAGATGTTTGTAAGTTTGGCAGTAAGCATTTTAAAACAGGATTGCTTTTATTTGGAATACACTGGAAAACGTGCGTAATTTCAAAACAATTGAATGAAAACAAGACAAAGCAAGAAACAAACCCCATGAAGGCGTCATGCTTTTCTGAGCATGGTCTAAGGCTGGGAGGCTACAGAAACTGGAATATTTAGGGATCTTATTAAAATGGTTTCCTTCTCCTCCAAATAAAGCACCATCACAGGAGGATGGACAGACTAAAGACAGAAGGAATGAGGGGAAAAGGAGATCAGTAACTTGGGAAAGTTTTCATTTTCTTTCCCCCTTTCTGTTTTTGGTTTTGTTTTGTTTTTCTCTTGTCAAAGCCAGAAGGGATCCGAATTCTGGTCCAGAACTCCCAAGACCAGAGGGTCAGGGAAAGCCACTCAGCTGCTGGAAGCTGTGATCTTATCACTAGTCTAAACCCCTCCTCCTTCCTCCCTGGGAACCTTGTGCAAACACAACTGCCTGGTCTTCCTGTTTAGTGGCAAAGGTTTTGCTCCCTTCTCTTTTTATTTGGGAATGTGAACTTCGGGGGTTATCCTTTGCTGCTGTTTGTTGGTTGTTGTTTTCTTTTAAGAAACAGAGACTTGACTTGTTCTTCTCACAAACCCTTTCCCTGGCACAGGAAGACCACAACTAACTAAAGAACAAGATGAGACGCTTAGACAAATGGGGCCACATGCCTCCCCCTGGGGCTGGACCGTGTTCCTTGTCCACCATCGCCTCTTCTCCCCACCCTACCCCACCTCCATCTCCACCATGCCTTGTGGTTATGTGTCTGCCCCTTACTGTGAGTTACAATCTCCCAGAAGGGTAACCCATCAGCTCAGGGCCAGTCTTCTGAGAAGTGAATGAACTTGTCTTTTTCTCCTTGCCTGGATATGTCTTTGCCAGAGAGGACTGGCAAATCAGAGAGACTAAGATATTCAGTGTTAAAGTGTGTATTGTTTAAAATTGTGTTAATCTGCTGTCTGCTTTGAATCTCGTTTTCAAAATCAAAATGATACCTTGAGTCAGATCCTATTGATGCAGCTTCTGGGGAGTGAGAGAAACTTCCGTAAGAGCATAGGCTTTGCCAGCTGGAGGTCAGCAGTGATGCAGGTTGATAAGGAGTGCCCTGTACTTTTGCAAGAGAATTTCAAATTCAAACTTGGTACTTTACGTTTTCTCCAAATTAATTTTGGAGAATTTTAGTTCATTTTAGTCCATTAGTTGAATCTAATGGAGATCTGGTAGGTTGGAAACCCTGTCCTTCTTTTTTCCTCCAGAACAGAATTACCAATTTTCTTTCAGGACTTGATAAATCCATATGCATGCTCCCCCATTTTGGGGGTTCTTCTACCGAAGCCTTTATAGCAAAACCAAATCCAAAACCTTGCAACCTACCCATGAAGGTCATGACCCAGGCTGTTCAGAATTCTGCAATTCACTTCTTGGGTTATTTGTTTAACCATCAATGAATTCACTTATCTTTATAATTTTCAGGCCACAGTAATAGATTTTACTCACAACATATCATGAGAGACTATGTCCATTGCCTCACTGAAATTGAGAAACATTTGATGAACAACACTCCCCTAAACAACAGTCAGATAATCCTTCTGAAAGGAAATGAAGTACATTTCCTGTAATGATTTGTTCTTAGTGAATCCGTGCTGGTTCCAAGTGACCCGTGGTTTCCTTTCTGGATACTTAGAAACTAACAATTCACTCTAGAATGTTGCTGGGGATTGAAGTTAAAGGTATAGGTTAAGAATCTACCCTTTTAACTTATTTGAACATTGGGATATCTCCTATTTTTGTCCTCTGAAAACCCTCAGAAATGAACTCACTATTAGCTTTGGGATTATGCTTATTGTTCCATTGGCTTTAGACTTCAATTAACTACATTTATTCTGTACTCTCCAGTCCCTTGACTGAGAAGAAGAAAATTCTATAAGTGTTTCCCTTTGCTTTCCCTTTCTTCTCTGAGTTGAATCATCTGTTCTTGTTGTTTTCATAGTATTGGGTTGGCCAAAAAGTGTGTTCGGGTTTTTCCGTTACATCTTACGGAAAAACCTTTTGACCAACCTTTTGGCCAAAGTGTGTTACGGAAAACACACTTTTTGACCAACCCAATATTTTAGTTTTGTGAGAAGAGAGAAAATGTATCTCAGTTTAGAGCTTTACCTTTTAAGTGTAAAAGTTCTGAACTATCAATTATTGCATCAGCTTTTTAAAAAAATGGTCTGTAGTCTCCCTCTCTCTCTCTTTATCTGTGTACACATATACATACATATACATGTGTATATATATATGTACTTGTGGTGTTTTTTTTTTAGTATTAACTTGGCTCTTTCAGTGCATCCTGAATATTTAAAGGTCATTTGTGCTACATGTGAGAGGACTGAGAGTCTACCCATGCATGAGGTGTAGTTTAAGGTGGAGATGATTCCTTTGAGTTATTATTCCTAGAATAAGTAACAAGTCTCAAAATTATAATCTAAACATAGCAAATCATCAGATTTGGTACCAATACTTGGCAAGATGCAGTGAAACCCAAGACCATTAAGTTCAGGTGGAGAGGGGTGGTGGTGAGAAATTCAGAGCTGGAGAAGGCCAGCTGGAGGGGAAAACACATGAATGGCTCTGGGCCCCTAGGGGTCAGCAGGAGGTCAGTGGGAAGTTGGGGAAGGGAAAGGCAACATTAACCAGTTATTTCATTCATTCATTTGTCAATGTTTATTGGGAGCATGGTGCATGCCTGGCATCATCCTAGTTTCCCTGAAAAGGGTGAGGGAGACACAAAATGAGAAAGTGAGAATGATGAGGAACAGTCGCCCTCCGCCTTCAATTACAGCTGGCCAGTCCATAGACGCTTTTCTGTTCTGAACACACAGCCAAGCACTTAAAGTAATAAGCTACAGACAACTTCTACTTTAACACATAATGCTTCAAAATAATACAAAGGATCCCCGAAGAGTCTATCTGTAACCATTTAAAGAGGCTAAAGATTAAAATCAGAAAGGAAAGAGAGGCGTTTCTGTGAGGAAAGTTTTTAAGACTAGAGTTTTCTACTCATCTACTAAACACGATGCTTTTTCGTTTTCTTCCTTCCTTTGCATATTGACTTTTAGTGTGGGGAGGACTGCTGTGTTGGCAGCGTGATCGAGATGTGATCAGGGAAGTGGAAACACAAATTCAATATTTGAGAGCTACTGTCCCCCTGAAAGCAACCACAGAGCATCAGATTTTGCCACATATTCAGATTGCAAACCAACCGCAGAATGCCGAAAAGTTTTCTCCTAGAACCAATTACCCCTGGATGTTTGCTACTTAAATTCTGTTGTGGGAAATGTAACTATAAACCAGCATTAAAAATAGGTAATCTTGATATTAAGAAACACTGTTACTCATAACAATAAGTACATGCACTGACATTCTAACCAGTGACATCTCATGGGTTTCTAGGATCAGAAACCCAGTATGTATGCCTAGAACTGACCAGGCTGTTCACAGGGAGAATGGGAGTGAAATGAGTCCTTGCCTTCCCTATTGGATTTCTTTATACAGCTGTGTGTGTTTTGCCGGGACTACGGTTGATTTCTCTGCTGTAAGCCTAGCAACTTGTTTTTCAGTTCAGCACGGTAAAATCTGAGCAGAAGAGAACTCCCTGTCGGCCACCCACCTCACAGTCTCTAAAAGGGAACTCTGTGTGGAAGCATTCCACATTAGGCAAATGTACAGTTCTGCAATCAAAATGAAAAACACTTGAGCTGAATCATCTACGTTAGCTATGGCTTCCAACCCTTATTTAAAAGAATGCAGGGAACCCTGCAAGTTTAAGGGAATTGGCAGGCGAGGAAACAGCTGTAACATTGTCAGAGGTTTTCTGTGGGAGCTGTGCAGGCTATTGACAGCACTTAGGATGCCCAGAAACGGGGCAGACCTTCTGGGTTAGGTCAAAGGAGCAGCAGCAAGCAACTCCAGTCAGGAGTGAACTTTTGACCCCATTGGAGGCAAATGGCTCTCGTGGACCTTGTTCTGTCATTTCCCAGACTAGTTTTCTCCTTCAGAACCAGCGGGTAGGATCTTTGGCTTTTGAATTGTTTCACTTTCATCACAAGTTAGAGGTTCTTATAGCTGCAGCTAAAGGGAGGGATGACGGGGCTTGAGAACTGTGATTTCCCACTCTCCCCCAGTGTCCGCCATCTTCCCCCAGGTGGGAAAATCATGTCAAGACTGCTGCACTAAATCTCAGATGTGCTCTCTAGGGAGAACGTGCAGTTGGCAAGGTTGTTTTCAGTGTCTGAATCCTCCACAGCTCTCTTTGAGACTCCCTCTTTCTTGTCTCCTATCCACCCCATGCCCATCCTACACCCTCCCACTGTCCCCGCCACCAGGACATCCCTCTGCCATCCCTAACAGGCCTGCCCTCCCAAAAGAGCTCCAGACTTTGGCCTTTTTCTCTTCCATCTCAAAACCTATTTACATGTGCCCCAAACTGATGGCCCATGGGAAAATCATAAAATAATTTATGCTGGGGTGTTTGACCAGCTGAGTATTCTGAATGTGACAGCTCCCTCAGGGGTATATGCATTTTAATAGGGGGCCGTGATTCATCCAGATGAATAAATCTCTAATGGTACAATTTCTGTTCTCCAGCACCAGCTGGTAGGGACATCTTGGTGACCCAGGGGATTCTTCCCTCAATCCCTCAGGTCATACTCAGCAAGTGAATACATTATCCAGCTCCCCATATTTTCTTTTTAAAGATATAGAGTTTAGTTGTTCTGTCTTTGAAAACATCTTCACTCCTTTGCCAAAATTCACTGAAATCAGTGAAAATTAAAAAGAGGTATTTTACTGCAGTTTATTTCAGGTTGTTAAACCAAGTCTCCAGCTGAACTGAAAATATCCCTTGACATCCTTACCTGTAGATTTGTAAAACTTCAGAAAACTTCTGTTAACCAAATAATTTGAAGCAATGCAAGGTGGATGAATTGGTAGAGAGATTGCTTAGTCTGGTTAGTTAGAAAAGAGCAGTAGTTGCCCTCTGGAAGCCAACAATCCAAAAGAAATGATTTCCAAGATTCTCCATGAAGGCCAAGCAGTTTCCAAGTGGAAAAATCTGGCTTCTACCCTTAAATTTCTACTATAAGTTTGTAGTTTAGAAGCAAAGAATAATGAGGACATCATTATTATGAAAATGCTAGTTAATTTTGCAAACATTATTTATTGTTACAAAACAGTAGATACTGTAAAGACATTTATAGAAATGAATATTGGACTTAAATTTTCAGCTGTGTGATTCCATGTTATTTCCTTATTGCAAATGCTTAGTGTCAGGTACATATCAATCTACATAGCATCTAGCAATGTGCTTTTAAAGTAGGCTTTAGTAAATACTTATTGAATGAGTTGATACAGTTTTGGTTTTTGTTTTATTTTGCTTTCCTTTTTTATTATTTTTTATTGGAGTATAGTTGATTTACAATGTTGTGTTAGTTTCTGCTGTACAGCAAAGTGAATCAGTTATACATACATCTACTCTTTTTTAGACTCTTTTCCCATATAGGTCATTACAGAGTATTGAGTAGAGTTCCCTGTGCTATACAGTAGGTTCTTATTAGTTATCTATTTTATATATAGTAGTATGTATATGTCAATCCCAATCTCCTTCCCCTCCCCTTTCCCCCTTGGTAACCATAAGTTTGTTTTCTACATCTGTGACTCTACTTCTGTTTTGTAAATAAGTTCATTTGTACCATTTTTTTAGATGCTACCTGTAAGTGATATCATATGATGTTTGTCTTTCTCTGTCTGACTTAACTCAGTATGACAATCTTTATTTTCCCTAGGAAGCAGGGTTAAGCCAAAGGAAGCTGTCTCTTAGAAGCTCTTATATATCAATATTGATGTCAAAATAACTATTTTTGCATAAACAAACACATTCAACTGATTTGGTGAACATTCTATATCTCTATGGATATATATTGATTTATGTATGTGGCCCTGCCTATGTTCAAGGTGCTGAGTACTGGGCAGCTGAAGAAGTCTGAGGCACTCTTACTTCAATCTTTCTTCCCTAATTGGATCCTGGACTTTACCTTGGTAGAGCTACCTCCTAAGGAGGTCACCTGTGCTTAAAGGGCCACGAAAGGAGCATCCCTGCCGAGGGTATTTCTGAAGGTGACGCGCTGGAATGTCATGCCTGGGCCTAGAATTTAAAGTGAGGCCCTGAGGAAAGTCACACACATTTTCCACTTGTGGGGGAATTCCCTTTGCTGGAAAGAGAACGTGATTTCAGAGACTTGATCCAAACCTTGCTTCCTCTTCTGAATTGAGTAGGCTCATAACCTTTCTTGAGGCTCTGAAATAGTGACAGATTTTCTTAATTGGGAATTCAGCTGCTGGTTTCTGAAGCAGAGTTTTGAAATTCAGGGTTGAGAAGGGCACCAGGCAATAGAGAAGCCTAGACCAAGGGGTCATTTCTCTAGGCCAGCTTTCCTCCTCCCAGCTACCACCCAGATTGTACCTGACTCATCCTTAGAAAAACAACAACAACAAAAAACCTTGCAGTCCCCAAACTACATGTTTCTATTTAAAACCCTTGCTGTTGGGGAATTTTCCTATGTATCTAACCTAAATTTCTCTTCATGAATGATAAACATTTTTCCATTGTCAGAATTTTGTCAACCTTTCGTCAGCATCTTACCATGAAAATATCTTACATCTATTTATATTCTATCACTTTAGCTTTCTTTCCTTCTAGATCATAAATTGCCAGACTTTTCAAATGTGATCCCCATTTAGTGTCCGTTTCTACGGCCCTCACATCTCCACATTATTTACTGAAATATTAGGCAATCCTTGGAGTTGACCTGGATTCTTGGATGCAGATAACTCCAGCCCCCATGCTCACTCTCATTCCCATACAGGTTAATGCCATCCTTAGTTTGGGAATCACAGTTTTGGGTTAAATAACCCTAAACCTTGCCATCCTTTCTTGTAGCTCATCTCTCACATGCTTTCCTTTCATCTTTTTTAAAATGTAAAGACTAACATTGCATATATTATTAAAATAATGTCATGACCAGTGCTGTCAGATAAAGCTGAAGTTTTCCCCCAAGCCACTGAGGTAGCAATGCCAAGGATGGATTTCCTTTAGAGCAGCGGTCCCCAACCTTTTTGGCACCAGGAACTGGTTTCGTGGAAGACAGTTTTTCCACGGACAGGGGGTGGGGGGTAGTGGGGGGCTGAGGGAAGGATGGTTCGGGCGGTAACGCGAGCGACGGGGAGCGATGGCGAGCGGCAGGTGAAGCTTGGCCGGCTCACCCACAGCTCACCTCCTGCTGTATGGCCCAGTTCCTAACGGGCTGCAGACTGCTACCGGTCCGCGGCCCGGGCGTTGGGGACTCCTGCTTTAGAATGATCACTTTAGTAACAGTAGGTCCTAGAGCACACACACTGTAACTTTATAAACACCTTTCTTTTCTTAGTTGGTAACCTACATAGTAGAACGGCAGTTTCCAGAGTTTTGTGTCTCCCGACCCTATTATATATTCATCCAAATTATTGGACGCCGAAGAGCTTTTGTTTATGGGGTTTTATTGATATTTACCGTGTAAGAAATTAAATCCGAGAAATATTTAAACCAACACATAGCCATTAGAGCGATGATATCATCACATATCAGGTAGCCTCTGGAAGACTCCACAGTGCACTCATGAAAGAGACAAACAGTAGTTTAGTATTATTATAATGATAGTTTTGACTTTGTGAACCCACCAACATAGAATATTTTCATGACACATTTCCCTAGAAAATTACAATCTAAGGCCCAAAATAAATACTAAAAAAATGATGCTAAATTCTGGTTTAATGAAGCTTCCTGCGTAATTCTAAAAAAAAAGATTACATAGAAGCCAAGATGATTCATTAGCCACTTGGTAGTGCCTACTCTCTTATCTTACTACCTGTGCTGGGGAATTGCTTTAGCTGATCTTCATTTTATAAGAAGCAGGCCTATGAAATGATTTACTGTAATCTTAGCAATGATGTAGAACACACTGTTCCCTTTTATTATTACCCACTGGAGAAATGCCGAATGCTATAGTAAAAATTCTGCTTCTACTCAGAATCTGGTGTATGTTTATCTTATGGCCACTGTAAATCTCACAACTGTGCTTTCTTCTCTGCTTTGGCCACCAGGAAGACAAGCGCTGAAAATCCAACTTATTTATTATTCAGGGCCCTATGGCATTATTACTATAAGGAATTTTCCCTGAAATTATCTTATTCCGTAGATCTTGTATTTCCTTTGCTCTGATTTATTTTTCTTAATATGTTTCACTGTGTATTTGTTTAATTTCCAATGGGAATGAATGAAAAAATGAGAAAGAAAGATATGGATCCGGTTTAGAGGGATTGTTGGTGTACCTAGAGTGATGCAGGCTAAGTAGGGTGAGCGGTTTAAAGTTCCCTTAATGAAATGGATCTTAAGTGGAGCTTAGGAGGAAAAGGAAGTGGGTTGCTGGAGACACAGGTGTTTTACGTGCGAAATTGTCAGTAAGGGAGATGCAGCTGTAGAATTGAGTGAGTGATATCCTGAGGGCAGTAAGGAGATCTGTCTGCCTGTGGTACCAGAGCTGATTGCCTTATTATGTTTTCATTTGATTGAAGAGACAGCTGAGGATAGGAACTGTGGAAAAGTCAAGTAACAGTTTCCTGTTAGGGAAGGATTCTCACTTCAGTTTCTAAAATAAATAAGAAGGTAGAGAATTAAAGGCCGAGAGGCCAATTAAGAGAAAGTTCTGATGGTATATATATAAAATTAGAAAGGGCTAGCTAAACCCAAGTATGGAAGAAGCAGGTGAGAGTACAAAAAAGAATCAGTGCATTGTAGCCAGCTTTTGTCACCTGGTAGAGTTAACATTAACTCACTACCTATTGACTTCTCACCAGGTCTGCTTTATCCATCACTGTGTACAGAGCCTACCACGGTATATAGCACATAGTAGGTGCCTCATAAATGTTCTTAGATAGATGAAGTGGGTCCCTACCTCCAAGGAAAATGAAAGGAAACAGGTAAATAAGTAGATAAAGTCAAATATGTCTAAATTGCTCTGAGAAGGTCTTATAAAACAAGGAAAAGCAGCAATCTCAGCACAAAGGCTGGAGCAGAAGTCCGTGGGGAGAGGGCAGTAGAAGCAGATGTGCAACTCCTGCATTGCCTTTTCACATCCCGGGGCAGCACATAAACAGTCTTGCAGAGCCCCTGGGCTGTGAGAGTTTTAAGTCACCTGATGAGCGAAGCATTGGCTCCTCCCCTGGTGTGATCAGGAGCCAGAGTACAGCAGAAATATATGTCGGAACCTTGGCTCCAGCCTAATCCTGCCGGCTTAGTGTTTGTGGTTGGAGGGAGCACCAGCTTCTCTCCTGGCATGATCAAGTGTCTGAGCTCTACGCCTTCATGTTGAATAGAATTGATTGCCTTAAGCATCAGGTAAGAACTCTTGCAGAGCTTTGCAGGAAGCCAGCTCCTTTTCTTGGAGGCCAGCTTGTAGGGAGATCAGTCTTGAGCAAATGAGTCCTTCACTCTCAGCTCACCAGCCTGATTGAAAGGGTGGCCTTTAAGCATTGCAGCCCACGCTGCCAGTAACCTGTTCCACTCCAACCTGTAAGACTTGTGCGGCTGGTCAGCGACGTCACCATAGGACACTGTGGAGGATGTTTAGAAAAGGCTGACCACTCCAGGCTGTTAACTGAGTTCAGTCAAGGTAGATTGGCAAGGACTGTTTGCAGTGGAATGCTGGTAAATGTTGAACAACTGCTCTTGGTGGTGGGGAAAGAGAGAGAGGGGACGCAGTGAACTGTATTATTTGCTGACTTCTGTGGTGTAAATACTCCTCCCCACGGCCAATTTCAAGCTACCAGGGTGACCAAAAGTAGCATTGGGAAGAGAGGCACGGCAGTCCCCATTATATAGTATTTCCACCAGACAAATGCAACAGACATAAATAACCTCAGGATCATAGAGAGTAATGAAATGTAGTGAAATAATTATGAAGTGATGGGTTTTAAGTCTTGATCACATTTGTTTTTAATATAATTTGTTTAATTTTAAGTTGATACAATTTAACTTTTAATAGCGCCTGTGTTTAATAACTAGCTCACACAATTCCTGAAAATGTGACTACCAGCTCACTCCCATGAACTGATAAGAGCTGACTCCAGCACACCACTAGGTAAGAACAATCTGGAAGAAGTACTTTGCCCTGCCAAGAAAGGTGCTGACACTGGCATCCATGGTTCCTGGGCAGGGGCGGGGAGAGACGAATAACTCGGTCCTGCAGCACTGCTCCCAGGTCTCTTCCAATGGCCAGGGAAACCGTCATTCTGTAAGAAGAGTGAGTCGTCCTGAATGGCTTGCTTAGCTTCAGGTCCTGGTATCCGTGGTTGATAGTCAGTTGCATTTACTGGATGGTGCAATGTCACAGGTTTGCCAGGAGGCTGGGAGGCCCTGAGAGCAGAGGGATGAGGTTAGGAGATATTGGAATGATTGCCATACCCACCTGCGCCATGTCCAGTACTAAGTGGGAAAGCTGATGACAATTCACAACGACTCCACAAAAAAATTCGACACAACCTGGGTAACAGTGTTTTTTGTTTGTTTTTTGTTTTATTAATTAATTAATTTATTTATTTATTTTTGGCTGCGTTGGGTCTTCATTGCGGTGCGCGGGCTTCTCATTGCGGTGACTTCTCTTGTTGCGAACACAGGCTCTAGGCACACGGGCTGCAGTAGTTGTGGCTCGCGGGCTCAGTCGTTGTGGCTTGCGGGGTCTAGAGCGCAGGCTCCGTAGTTGTGGTGCACCGGCTTAGTTGCTCCACGGCATGTGGGATCTTCCCAGACCAGGGCTCGAACCCGTGTCCCCTGTATTGGCAGGGGGATTCTTAACCACTGCACCACCAGGGAAGTCCCTGTTTTCTGGGTTTTTTTTTTTTTTTGAGGGATTTAAGTGTAAGATAGTCAGTGTGCAGAAATGAAGAAGAAATCATTATAGCTCTGAAATGGGTCAAAGAAAAGTAAAGAAGGAAGGTTTGAATAGCGTCGTTAATGATGACTAGAGAAGACTGATCACTGAAGTGGGAGGGAAAGATTACAGAGTGGGTGTTCTTTGGCAGAAGCAAGGCAGGCAAAGCGTAGGAATGTGAAGGCACAGAGAGCATTTCTGTATTGCCCAGGAGCCTACTTGGGTACCTGGGCAGGGGGCTGTTGTGGTCTGAATACTTATGTGCCCCCGAAATTCAGATATTGACCTTCAAATCCCCAAGACAATGGTATTAGGACGTGGGCCTTTGGGGGTGACTAGGTCATGAGGCAGAGCCCTCACGATTGGGATCAGTGCCCTTATGAGAGGCCCCACAGTGCTCCCTCACCCTGAGTAGAGATAAGAGTGGTCGGGGGGTTCAAGGCCAGGTGGTCAAGGGCATTTTTATGTCATCCTAAAGAGTTTCAAGTTTTTTCCTTTAGTAATAGAAAGACCTTAGAATAAGCAGAGGACTGAAAGAATTAAGTATGTGTTTTTGAAAGAATTCTGGAGACACCCTTGGGCACCACTCTATTACCTGGGGATCATGGGTAAAATTTCCCCAGTCAGTGGACAGGCCGCTGGGTACTGCTGGAGGCTTTCTGTCAGGGCTTGGCCCTAACCTGTTCTTAGAGGGAATGTTTGCTCACTGCCAAAACAGTAGTCTTCATATCTAAAATTATTCTCCTCCTCTCCAAAAGGTAAATTAGAAAAGCAATATACCTTTAGTCAAGAGAATTAATCTTTCATCATTTAAGTAGCTGTTCACAGCAGCTACTTAAGTTTTAAAGACAATTTGATGCACATAAATGACTATAAGCCCCCGGAACTCTCTTTATGCTTGCATCTTGAATTTATCGGACCCATCTTCTGCCAGTAATTCTAGAATTTTCTTTGTCCTGTTGTCTTCAAGAAATATATTTCTATAAATCTGGATTGAGAACTTGGAAAAATACACATAGCTGAAGCCTCTTAAAACCTTTATTTTTTTAAAGAAAAATTACTTGTACATCTTAAAAGGAAAAACTTAAGAAAGTAGGTATGTCAGTGGAGTGTGCAGATATGAATGTGCAATATGAGAAGTATGTGTAGGCAGGAGCATCTGGAGAGCTCTTCTTCATTTAAAATCAGATTATCTGGCTCAATTTCAAAGCTCTGGGTTACTCAGCTTCGCAGTTCGAAAAACAATGTAAAGTTGAGTTACGGAGCTGTCTATGTGACCACTGCCATGGGCAATGAATGAAGATATTCTGTAAGAGATCAATAGCTTTAGTGCAGACTGGGTCAGTGTCACCTTCCTCACTGGACATAGTGACTATCTGAGATGGGTTTTAGGTTAAGCTCCTTGACCCTAGCCTGGTCTTCTGCCTTGGGCCATAAACTGAAGTGTTTCCACATTTCCACAGATGTCAGATCAGGCAGGAATTAGAAAAGCCAGCCAGCCGCCAAACATCCTACTGGGGTTGGCCTCCGAGGGTGATGTGGACCAGAGCTTGAATCGCAAAGCCCACAAACTGATGTCCCTAGGCCAGATGTTTTATGTCACCCAGGCAGCATTTCTGTAAAGTCAAATTGGTTGGTATCATTTAAAATCTGAAGGATTTAACGACAAAAAAACAATTCTTATTTCTGGCTTTTCTTTGACTAATTGGACAAGCCTGGGCCTGCATTGTTAAAACAGTTGTCTGGAACTAAGTAGCCCTTGCCCCTCTCAGATGGGGCAAACATTCTCTACTTGTCCACCCTACACCCCCCCCCTTCCTCCAGGCTGCTTTAGACATTTTTGCTACCCACATAGCTTCAATAGGCCAAGGTCATATTTAAAAGATTGAATAACAGGTATTACATGGGCAGTCAGATATCAGTCAGAAAGAACCAGGCTTGAGCACCAGGACAGAATCCTAGAACATGACTGTGCTAGGCTTGACATTACCCGTTTAGTTACTGGATCATAAAAAGATTCAGGAAATCCCAGGGAAGGAACTGGGGAGGCAGTTTGGAGAGTGGGGCCCTCAGGAGCTTGTGTTGGTAGCTTTTTACCAACTAGCATGGAAGTACAGGATGTTTATTAAGAGCACTCCTTAATCGATACCTGTGGAAGAGAGAGAAAGGAAACAAGAACAGCAGAGCAGGAATGGGGCAGCATGAAGGTCTTCGTGGTGATGGAATCTCTATCTTGACTGCAGTGATGGTTACCCGAATCTTCATATGTGACAAAATGACACAGAATTCTACATATACCCTGTACCAATGTCAGTTTCCTGGGTTTGCTATTCTCCCATAATTATGTAAGATGTAACTACCTTGGGGACATAGGTGAGGGATACAGAGGATCTTTCTGTATTATCTTTGCAACTTCTTGTGAATCTATAATTATTTCAAAAGTTAAAATTAAACAAATCAAGCAAACAAAAGGGGGAAAAAAAGAGTGGGCAGAGCAGGAAGTTGAGCTGTGGAACAGGCCCAGGGACAGCCTCAGCTGACCCCATGGGGAGCTCAGGAGCTGGATGGCCCTTCATAATTGTTTCCCATGAGGGCAAGATAACCTGGCCTTTCTGCCCCGACACAGAGCACTCAGTGAATGTGGGAAGGGTCTCGCCCTTGGTGGAGGCTGCCCTCTACCGCCGAGGCAATCCCTAGAGGGGCTGAGAACTGAAGGCTGTTGGCCTAGAGCACCTCCAGCACCTGGTCCTTCACTGAAGGAGTCTGGACAGCACTCTGCAGTGGCCCCCATGACCAGCAGCTGTACCAGTGACCACAGATGAATATCAGCCCTGCCTCTAGGCACAGGTTGTGACCCTGTCCTACATGGTACCCAAGGCTGTGCCTAAGTTCTTTGGACCCATTCAGAATCAAGCGAGTTCTGGCCTAAGAGAGCAGTTTGACGCCATAATACTCTTTACCCCCTTTACTAACTTATCATTTAGTCGCTACAGAAATTTTTTTCATCTTCACATAGTATTAGATCATCAAACTGTTACCAGTCTGTGTCCAGAAATCTGAATCCACTCTTTTTTTTTTTTAATTTATTTATTTATTTATTTATGGTTGTGTTGGGTCTTCGTTTCTGTGCAAGGGCTTTCTCTAGTTGAGGCAAGCGGGGGCCACTCTTCATCGCGGTGCGCGGACCTTTCACTGTGGGGGCCTCTCTTGTCGCGGGGCACAGGCTCCAGATGCGCAGGCTCGGTAGTTGTGGCTCACGGGCTTAGTTGCTCTGCGGCATGTGGGATCTTCCCAGACGAGAGCTCGAACCCGTGTCCCCTGCATTGGCAGGCAGATTCTCAACCACTGCGCCACCAGGGAAGCCCTGAATCAACTCTTATTATATCTTACTGTAACCTCAAAAAGGAATGCTTTTTGAGAAGGACCAGAATCTTCCTTCTTTTGATGTCTTCCCTTTTCTCTCCCCCAGACCTCTAACTCTACTGTGTTAACCATACAAGGAATAATCAGATGTCTTCAGCTCTGGTTTGTACAATTGCTGGTGCAGCTTTTTACTTTTATTGATTTCATTTTGATCTATTCATGAGGATTGTTGATCCAGGCATTTGAAAAAACTCACTTCATTGCAAAAGGGATGTTAGGGACCTTGACCCAATAATAGATATATTTTTCTAAGTGGCTCTGAAGCAGTTGTCCCAAAGAAGAAATTACAGCCCCAAACACATCATAGGTTTGTTATTTTCCAAAATCTCATTAAAGAGTTAATGCAAGTGGAGTTTTCCTACTACTCCCCTACCTTCTCTCATCCCTGACGGGATTAATGTCATTAATTGCTAAAGTCTAATCTGATTTATTACAATTTCATATTAAAGATACATAATGTAATTGCCCTTAGATGTCAAATACTAAGGAACTTGTTACTATTTTAGTTGTGCTGGTTCTTATCCTTTCTATCTTTCATTCAGCTTTTTATTCCTCTCATGAACATTTAATGAAAACTTATGTGTTAAAGGTGGTTTTTAATAGGATTTGTAGCCCAAAAATGTTCTGTTTCTTGTCTTAAATTTTGAAAGAGGGAAAGAAACAAGCAAAGTATAAAAATAAGTCTGGGATTTATTAATAGTTAACCATGTCCTTAAACTCCAACTAGGTGTTCCATATTCTGCTAAGAGCTAGGAAGGATACAGCCATAAAAATCCTTACTCTGAGAGAGTGTACAGTCTAATCAGGAAGAAAAGACTGACACATATAAGAGCAAAATAACGAGGCACCGTAATAAGTTGCTGAATGCTATTGTAGTATGTAACTGATGGTAGAATTCAGAAAACTGAAAGGGGACAGGGTAGCTAGGAGTTGCTCAAGAAGACTGCATGGAAGAGAAGGAACTCACTTTGAGTATTAACGAAGCGGGTGGGATGCGGAGAGAGAAATGGAAGAGACTCATTCCAGTATAGTAACACTGTTAGAGGCACAGAAAGGTGAAAACAGCAGAGGCTTGATATTGGTAAGAACTTACTGTTAACTTTCTCCTAAGAATTTCGAGAGTTGAAACCATCCAACACCTCAGTCTACTTTCAAGATTTCCTGGCAAAGTGAAAGAGGCAAATATTTTTTATCGTTTTACAACTGAGGTTATTGACTTTCTCAATTACAGTTTGGGCTGATTCTAATTACCTGCTGCTAACCTAGAAGAGTCAAGGAGTTAGGCGTTCAGCATCAGAAGATGAAAATCTGTATTTTCTGGCAGTGTGAACATGAGCAAATTGTTTAATCTGTTGAGCCCTGGTTTTCTCACCTAGGAATGGAAATGAGAGCCTTATTTATATTACTGGGTTATTGTGGCTATCAAATTATATCAAAAAGTGTGGAAATTCTTTTTAAACTATTAAACAATACGAATGCTAGTGTTTTTGTTACTCTCTCCACTAGACCACACTTTTATGTCATGGATTTAGATTCTTTTCATTAAAAAGTTAAGTGCAATGTTTTTTGTTTTTTGTTTTAGAGATGAATATGGGTTTTTTTAAAAATTTTGTTCATTTTTTTATACAATTTTTGAAGGTTATGATCCATTTACAGTTATTCAAAATATTGGCTACATTCCCCATGTTGTACAAATACATCCTATCTTACACCCAATAGTTGGTACTTCCCAACTCCTATATTGCCCCTCCCCCCACCCCCACTGGCCACCACTAGTTTGTTCTCTACATCTGTGAGTCTGCTTCTTTTTTGTTATATTCACTAGTTTGTTGTATTTTTTAGATTCCACGTATAAGTGATATCATGCAGTATCTGTCATTCTCTAACTTATTTCACTTAGCATAATGCCCTCCAAGTCCCTCCGTGTTGCTGCAAATGGCAAAATTTCATTCTTCTTTATGGCTGAGTAGTATTCCATTGTGTATATGTACCACATCTTCTTTATCCATTCATCTGTTGATGGACACTTAGGTTGCTTTCATATCTTGGCAATTGTAAATAATGTTACTATGAGCATTGGGGTGCATGTATCTTTTCAAATTAGTGTTTTTGGTTTTTTGGATATATACCAGGAATGGAATTGCTGAGTCAAATGGTAGTTCTATTTTTAGTTTTTTGAGAAGCCTCCATACTGTTTTCCACAGTGGCTGCAACAATTTACATTCCCACCAACAGTATATGAGGGTTCCCTTTTCTCCACATCTTCGCTAACATTTGTTATTTGTGTTCTTTTGCTGATAGCCATTCTGACAGGTGTGATGTGATATCTCATTGTGGTTTTGATTTGCATTTCCCTGATGATTAGTGATGTTGAGCATATTTTCATGTGCCTGTTGGCCATTATCTGCATTTTCTCTTTGGAAAAATGTCTATTCAGGTCTTCTGCCTTTTAACTGGATTGTTTTTTTGATGTTGAGTTGTATGAGCTGTTTATATATATTGGATATTAATCCCTTATCAGTCATATCATTTGCAGATATTTTCCCCCACTTATTAGGTTGTCTTTTGGTTGATGGTTTCCTTTGCTGTGCAAAAGCTTTTAAGTCTAATTAGGTAACATTTGTTTATTTTTGCTTTTATTTACTTTAGGAGATGGATCCAAAAAAATATTGCTGTGGTTTATGTCAGAGAGAGTTGTGCCTATGTTTTCTTCTAGGACAATAGTATCTGGTCATACATTTCGGTCTTTAATCCATTTTGAGTTTATTTTTGTATATGCTGTTAGAGAATGTTCTTATTACAGTCTTTTACATGTAGCTGTCCAGTTTTCCCAGCACCACTTATTGAAGAGGCTGTCTTTCCTCCATTGTATATTCTTGCCTCCTTTGTCACAGATTAACTGACCATAAGTGCATGGGTTTATTTCTGGGCTCTCTATCTTGTTCCATTGATCTATGTGTCTGTTTTTGTGCCAATACTGTAGCACAAAAACAGATTACTGTAGCTTTGTAGTATACTCTGAAGTCAGAGAGTGTGATTCCTCCAGCTCTGTTCTTCTTTCTCAAGATTATTTTGGCTATTCGGGGTCTTTTGTGTTTCCATACAAATTTTTTACACTACCAGTAGCAACCATCAGGCTGCCATGAAATTTATTTAGTAAGGCTCAACTAGTATTTTTTTAATTTTATTTATATTTTTTAAGTTTTTTATTTTATATTGGAGTATAGTTGATTAACAATGTTGTGTTAGTTTCAGGTGTACAGCAAGGTGATTCAGTTATACACATACATGTATCTATTCTTTTTCAAATTCTTTTCCCATTTAGGTTGTTACATAATATTGAGCAGATTTCCCTGTGCTATACAGTACGTCCTTGTTGGTTATCCATTTAAAATATAGCAGTGTGTACATGTCAATCCCAAACTCCCTAACTAGTATTTTTTAATGAAAAATCATAGAACAGAAGAGTAAGATATATATTGCACTCTTTAGTATGGAAGATTATATCATTTATAGTAATGGTAGGTATCATGTAGAGATACACAGAGACATAAGTGATGTACATATGGGTCAAATGTATATTTGTGGATTGTTGTCAAAAATTGAAAGCCCTAGTTATACTACAGTACTGAAAGTACAAAACAGTCAGTCCTCATTTTTTTGAATCCTCAAGTTAAACCAAAAAAAATTTAGATTTCAGAGATAAGTTACACTATGTAAAGAACATGAGATTATGATGAAATAGAGCATGGTACTACATATTCTGCATTTTTTCTTATGCCTGTTGCTGAAACTCAAATTCTACCTTCACTTCTTCTACCCAATATAGAAAGTAAAGTGTTGCTTCATTTGTTTCCATTAAAATCTGCATGCCTTAGAACCCATCCTGCACTACATTTTCTGGAAGCTATTTTTTTTCTTCTTTTTTTCTTTTTTTTCTTTTTATTGGAGTAAAATTGCTTAACAATATTGTGTTAGTTTCTGCTGTACAGTGAAGTGAATCAGCTATATGTATACATATATCCCCTCCCTCTTGGACCTCCCTCCCCCCTCTATACCCATCTAGGTTATCACAGAGCACTGAGCTGAGCTCCCTGTACTATACAGCAGGTTCCCACTAGCTAACTATTTTAAACATGGTAGTGTATTTATGTCAAACCTAATCTCCCAATTTGTCGCACCCTCCACTTCCCCCCTCCCCGTGTCCACATGTCCATTCTCTACGACTACATCTCTATTCCTGCCCTACAAACAGGTTATCTGTATCATTTTTCTAGATTCCACATAAATGCATTAATATACGATATTTGTTTTTCTCTTTCTGACTTACTTCCTCTGTAAGACAGACTCTAGGTCCATCCACATCTCTAAAAATGAACCAATTTCATTCCTTTTTATGGCTGAGTCATATTCCGTTGTGTATATGTACCACATCTTCTTTATCCATTCATCTATTGTTGGACATTTAGGTTGTTTCCCTGTCCTGGCTATTGTAAATAGTGCTTCAGTGAACATTGGGGTACATGTGTCCTTTTGAATTATGGTTTTCTCTGGTCATATGGTAGTTCTATTTTTAGTTTTTTAAGGACCCTCCATACTGTTCTCCATAGTGGCTGTATCAATTTACATTCCCACCAACAGTGCAAAAGGGTTCCCTTTTCTCCACGCCTTCTCCAGCATTTATCGTTTGTAGATTTTTTGATGATGGCCATTCTGACAGGTGTGAGGTAATACCTCATTGTAGTTTTGATTTGCATTCCTCTAATAATTAGTGATGTTGAGCATCTTTTTCATGTGCCTCTTAGCCATCTGTGTGCCTTCTTTGGTGAAGTGGCTATTTAGGTCTTCCACCCATTTTTTAATTGGGTTGTTTGGTTTTTTGATATTGAGGTCCATGAGCTGTTTATATATTTTGGAGATTAATCCTTTGTCCATTGCTTCATTTGCTAATATTTTCTCCCATTCTGAAGGTTGTCTTTTCATCTTGTTTATGGTTTCCTTTGCTGTGCAAAAGCTTTTAAGCTTAATTAGGTCCCATTTGTTTATTTTTGTTTTTATTTTCATTACTCTGGGAGATGGGTCAAAAAAGATCTTGCTGTGGTTTATATCAAAGAGTGTTTTTTGTATGTTTTCCTCTAAGAGTTTTATAGTGTCTGGTCTTACATTTAGGTCTTTAATCCATTTTGAGTTTATTTTTGTGTATGGTGTTAGGGAGTGTTCTAATTTCATTCTTTCACAGTAGCTGTCCAGTTTTCCCAGCACCACTTACTGAAGAGGTTGTCTTTTCTCCATTGTATGTTCTTGCCTCCTTTGTCATAAATTAGGTGACCATATGTGCATGGGTTTATCTCTGGGCTTTTTATCCTATACCGTTGATCTATATTTCTGTTTTTGTGCCAGTACCATACTGTCTTGATCACTGTAGCTTTGTAGTATAGTGTGAAGTCAGGGAGCCTGATTCCTCCAGCTCCATTTTTCTTTCTCTTTAGGAAGAAAAATTTCTTTGGCTATTCGGGGTCTTTTGTGTTTCCATACACATTGTAAAATTTTTTGTTCTAATTCTGTGAAGAATTCCTTTGGTAGTTTGATAGGTATTGCATTGAATCCGTAGACTGCTTTGGGTAGTACAGTCATTTTCACAATATTGATTCTTCCAATCCAAGAACATGGTATATTTCTCCATCTGTTTATGTCATTTTTGATTTCTTTCATCAGTGTTTTATAGTTTTCTGAGTACAAGTCTTTTGCCACCTTAGGTAGTTTTATCCCTAGGTATTTTATTCTTTTTGATGTGATGGTAAATGGGATTGTTTCCTTAATTTCTCTTTCTGATTTTTTGTTGTTATTGTATCCTTACCAAATTCATTGATTAGTTCTAGTAGTTTTCTGGTGACATCTTTAGGATCTTCTATGTATAGTATCATGTCATCTGCAAACAGTGACAGTTTTACTTCTTCTTTTCCAATTTGTATTCCTTTTATTTCTTTTCTTTCTCTGATTGCCATGGCTAGGACTTCCAAAAGTATGTTGAATAATAGTGGCAAGAGTGGATATCCTTGTCTTGTTCCTGATCTTAGTGAATGCTTTGAGTTTTTCACCATTGAGAATGATGTTTGCTGTGGGTTTGTCATATATGGCCTTTTTTATGTTGAGGTAGGTTCCCTCTATGCCCATTTTCTAGAGAGTTTTTACCATAAATGGACGTTGAATTTTGTCAAAAGCTTTTTCTGCATCTATTGAGTTGATCATGTGGTTTTTATTCCTTAATTTGTTAATATGGTGTATCATATTGATTGATTTGCATATATTAAAGAATCTTTGCATTCTCGGGATAAATCCCAGTTGATCATGGTGTATGATCCTTTTAATGTGCTGTTGGATCCTGTTAGCTAGTATCTTGTTGAGGATTTTTGCAGCTATATTCATCAGTGATATTGGTCTGTAAGTTTCTTTTTTTGCAATATCTTTGTGTGGTTTTGGTATCAGAGTGATGGTGGTCTCATAGAACAAATTTAGGAATGTTCCCCTGCAATTTTTTGGAAGAGTTTGAGGAGGATGGGTGTTAGCTCTTCTCTAAATGTTTGACAGAATTCACCTGTGAAGCCATCTGGTCCTGGACTTTCGTTTGTTGGAAGATTTTTAATTACAGTTTCAATTAATACTTGTTACTTGTGATAGGTTTGTTTATATTTTCTAATCCTTCCTGGTTCAGTCTTGGAAAATTGTACCTTTCCAAGAATTTGTCCATTTCTTCGTGGTTGTCCATTTTATTGGCGTATAGTTGTTTGTAGTAGTCTCTTATAATCCTTTGTATTTCTGCAGTGTCAGTTGTGATTTCTCCTTTTTCATTTCTAATTTTATTGTTTTGCATCCTCTCCCTTTTTTTCTTGATGAGTCTGGCTAATAGTTTATCAATTTTGTTTATCTTCTCAAAGAACCAACTTTTAGTTTTATTGATGTTTGCTATTGTTTTCTTCATTTCTATTTCATTTATTTCTGCTCTGAGCTTTATGATTTCTTTCCTTTTACTGACTTTGGGTTTTCTTTGTTCTTCCTTCTCTAGTTGCTTTAGGCATAAGGTTAGATTGTTTATTTGAGATTTTCCTTGTTTCTTGAGGTGAGATTGAATTGCTATAAACTTCCCTCTTAGAACTGCTTTTCCTGCATCTGATAGGTTTTGGGTTGTCGTGTTTTCATTGTCATTTGTTTCTTTGTATTTTTTTATGTCTTCTTTGATTTCTTTAGTGATCTCTTGGTTATTAAGTAGTGTATTGTTTAGCCTCCATGTGTTTGTATTTTTAACAGATTTTTTCCTGTAATTGATATCTAGTCTCATAGCGTTGTGGTCGGAAATGATACTTGATACGATTTCAATTTTCGTAAATTTACCAAGACTTGATTTATGACCCAAGATATGATCTATCCTGGGGAATGTTCCATGAGCACTTGAGAAGAAAGTGTATTCTGTTGTTTCTGGATGGAATGTCCTATAAATATCAATTAAGTCCATCTTGTTTAATGTATCATTTAAAGCTTTTGTTTCCTTTTTTATTTTCATTTTGGCTGATCTGTCCCATGGTGAAAGTGGGGTGTTTAAGTCCCCTAATATTATTGTGTTACTGTCAATTTCCCCTTTTATGGTTGTTAGCATTTGCCTTATGTATTGAGGTGCTCCTATGTTGGGTGCATAAATATTTACAATTGTTGTATCTTCTTCTTGGATTGATCCCTTGATCATTATGTAGTGTCCTTCTTTGTCTCTTATAACATTCTTTATTTTAAAGTCTACTTTATCTGATATGAGTATTGCTACTCCAGCTTTCTTTTGATTTCCATTTGCATGGAATATCTTCTTCTATCCCTTCACTTTCAGTCTGTATGTGTCCCTAGGTCTAAAATGGGTCTCTTGTAGACAGCATATATATGGGTCTTGTGTTTGTATCCATTCAGCCAGTCTATGTCTTTTGGTTGGAGCATTTAATCCATTTATATTCATGGTTATTATCGATATGTATGTTCCTATTACCATTTTCTTAATTGTTTTGGGTTTGTTTTTGTGGGTCTTTTTCTTCTCTTGTGTTTCCCGCCTAGAGAAGTTCCTTTAGCATTTGTTGTAAAGCTGGTTTGGTGGTGCCGAATTCTCTTAGCTTTTGCTTGTCTGTAAAGCTTTTGATTTCTCTGTTGAATCTGAATGAGATCCTTGCTGGGTAGAGTAATCTTGATTGTAGGTTTTTCTCTTTCATCACTTTAACTATATACTGCCACTCCCTTTTGGCCTGCAGAATTTCTGCTGCAAATCAGCTGATAACCTTATGGGGATTCCTTTGTATGTTATTTTTTGCTTTTCCCTTGCTGCTTTTAATATTTTTTCCTTGAATTTGATTTTTGTTAGTTTGGTTAATATGTGTCTTCATGTGTTTCTCCTAGTGTTTTTCTGGTATGGGACTCTCTGCACTTCCTGGACTTGGGTGACTATTTCCTTTCCCACGTTAGGGAAGTTTTCCACTATAATCTCTCTGAATATTTTCTCAGACCTTTTCTTCTTCTCTTCTTCTTCTGGGACCCCTATAATTCGAATGTTGGTGCTTTTAGTGTTGTCCCAGAGGTCCCTGAGATTGTCTTCAATTCTTTTCATTCTTTTTTCTTTATTCTGCTCCTTGGCAGTTATTTCCACCATTCTATCTTCCAGCTCACTTACTCATGCTTCTGCCTCAGTTATTTTGTTATTGATTCCATCTAGCATATTTTTCATTTCAGTTATTTTGTTGTTCATCTCTGTGTTTGTTCTTTGGTTCTTCTAGATCTTTGTTAAACATTTCTTGTATTTTCTCAGTCTGTGCCTCCATTCTGTTTCTGAGATTCTGGATCATCTTTACTGTCGTTACTCTGAATTCTTTTTCAGGTAGGTTGCTATTTCCTCTTCATTTATTTGGTCTTGTAGGTTTTTACCTTGCTCCTTTATCTGTGACATATTTTTTTGTCATCTCTTTGTTTTGTTTTTTTTTTGGTGGGTGGGATTATGTTTCTGTCTTACTGGTTTTTGGCCTGAGGCTTCCAGCACTGGAGTTTGTAGGCTCTTGGGTAGAGCTGGGTCTTGGTGCTGAGATGAGGACCTCTGAGAGACCTCACTCCGATGAATATTCCCTGGAGTCTGAGGTTCTCAGTTAGTCCAGTGGTTCAGACTCGGAGCTCCCACTGCAGGAGCTCAGGCCCAACCCCTGGCTGGTGAACCAAGATCCCGCAAGCCATGCGGGGTTCAAAAAAAGAAGAAAAGGAGCAGAACAATAACAAAGAGTAAAAAAATAAGATTAGAAAACTAACTGATATGTTAGAAAGAATAAAAAAATAAAAATATAGATGAAACAACAACTAGAAGGTAAACCAGAACCACAATAGTAAAAAAGAGGAGAAAAAAAAAACCCAAAAAGGCCTTGGCTGTGGGGCAGAGCTTAGGCAGGGGCGGGGTTTCGGCAGTTGACAGGGCCTATACTTAGGACCCGCAGGGCCAGAGAAGGCCCTGGGGGCGGGAGGCACTTAGGCTCAAGGTAGCAGGACAGGCCCAGGAGTGCCTCTGGCCTTGGAGCACGGAGGACTAGGTCCAGGACCCCAGCAGGCTCACTGGGCCCAAGTGGGCAGGGGATATGCTTGGCATGTCCCCCCCCATCCTCCGATCCCAGAGGGCCCCTCCCCATTGGCCTCTCTTCTTCTCCCCCCACCCCACGCCTCTAGGACCAGCACAGCCCAGAGGGGGCCTTGGAGGGCAGGAGACCTGCCCTGGGAGCCCAGCAGGCTTTCCGCGGCTGAGTGGGTCGGGGAAATGCCTACCGTATCTCCCCTGATTCTCAGGTCCTGGAGGGTGTGCCCCCACCATGGCCTCTCCTCCTCTTCCCCCCTCTTCTCTCCCTCCTTCCCATTGTCCCTAGGACCCATGAGGCTGGAAGGGGCCCCAGAGGATGAAGGACCAGGCCCGGGAACCCAGCAGGCTTTCTGGGGCCCAAGTTGGTGGCAGAAACACCCACCATGCCTCCCCTGATCCTCTGGTCCCAGATGACCCCTACCACCCGCCTCTCCTCTTCAACCCCCGGCCTCCCTCCTATGCCCCTAGGACCAACTTGGCCGGAAGGGGGCCTCGGAGGGCGGAGGACCCAGCCCGGGAGCCCAGCAGGGTTCCCAGGGAGGATTGGGCAGGGCAAATGGTAGGCACGCTCCCCCCAATCCTCTGAGCCCCCAAGGGCCCCTCCAGGTATGGGAACCCCTCCCCCCTCCCAGACACCTCTCAGGGGCTCCAGTCCTATCTAGCCTCCACTTCTCCTCCCCCCTCACTCCCCACCACGTCCTACATGGTCTCTCAAGGGTTCCTCCCATCTCCTTGGGCATCAAGGTCCCCCACCAGTGTCCAGCAGGCTCCCTAGTTGTGGGGAGACACGAACTCTGCATCTTCCCCCACCGCCGTCTTGACTCTGCCCTCCCAAAAGTGGTTTTTCCATTTTTTGGAAACTTTTAAGTTGCTTATTTTTGAAAACTCTCAATCAGAATTATGGAATCAAAATAAAACTCAGTACATATAGAAATCCATTTTATCAGTCTAGGTCCAGGGAGGAAAGAGATGGCATATGCAAAGAGTCTAACTAGAGAGAGTGTAATGATGTGTATCTTTACAAAAGAGTCCACAGAGTTAAAGAAACCAATTCATGGTGAAGGACCCGGAGCTAGCAATAGCTGAGAGCCTTTACTGCCCCGTATCTACATGAGCAAGGGGAGAAAACAGCATTCTAGATCCCAGGTGGGACACAGAGTAGTAGGAGAGGAGCCATGTGACCAGAGCTGTCATGGTGGAACACAGTCTCTGCCAGAAACAGAGAGAAGCAGAGAGGGGGACTTTAAAATTATTTTTGATGCAAATAACAGAATATCCCGTTAATAGTGGCTCCAGCCATATGGACGTTTACTGTTTACTTAAATTTAGAAGTGGTCTCGGGTTTGGCTAGTCAGGTTAAGGATGTCATCAGGCTTTTCTTGGGTTTCTGCTCCACCCCTAGTGTGATGGCTTTTTGGCTTCATGATCGTCACTGCCTAATGGCCAGACGATAGCTAAAACTCCAGACATCACAAACATATTCAAGGCTTGAAGATAGAAGAGGTAATGGTGTCAGCAAGCTCTTCTTTTGCACCTTGTCCATTTTTTAAGGCATCTAAAGGTTTTCCAGAAGTCTTCAGCCAACTTCCACATAAGTCTCTTTAGTCAGAACTCTTTCACCTGCCACCTCCAGTTGCAAAGGATGTCATAAGTGTGAACATCTGGCAAAGGTGAATGGGGTATCTTAACTGGTTTAGACTAATCCCAATGTAGCCATGAGTTGGGGTAATTTGGTTCCTAACTGTTGGGTAACCAACCAATGGTGTCTGCCCACAGGAACTTCCTTTTTTTCACACGTGGCTTGCTGGAATTGTAATTGGATTGCATTGAACCTATAGATCAATTTAGAAAAAATCGATAACAATATTGAGTCTTCCAATTTATGAACGTGGAATATCTGTCCATTTACTGAGGTCATCTTTAATTTTCCTCCAGATAAGTTTTATAGTTTTCAGTGTCAAGGTCTTGCACACCTTTCAACAGATTTATTCCTAGGTATTTAATATTTTTCATGCAGTTACAAATAGTATTGTGTTTTTTTTTTAATTTATGAAATTTATTTTCTTATATAAATTATGTATTTCTCTGGGCAGACAGCCTTCACCTTATTGCACTAATAGCACATCTGTAATACCAAGCTACAGGACAAGTCTTAACAAGGTCTGTACTCAACGTAGCACTTGTCTACCGGGCACTGTAGAGGAGGATGAGGAAAAGCCAGGATCCAGCTTAGGTGAAGAAGGGGGAGGGGGCAATATGTCTCCGCTCTGACAGTTGGTTTTCTCCCGGGAAGGGGAACATTCAAAGTTATGTCTGGATTTTGGAAGTGGGAGGAGATCTTGGAGGCTGAGAAGCCCAATGCAACACTGCAGCTCGGTTCCACAGGAACTTCTTAAAAGAACCTAAGGTAAAGAATAAAGTGCCCTGATTGAGTTCATAGGCACAACATCTTCTAGATCACAGGTTCAAAGAAGGAAATAAATTAGGAGGTTAGGAGGACACACAATTGGCCAGATTCATTTCTGTTCTATTGTGAAAACAGTCATTTTTTGCTTTCTCGAGATTAATACTTTTCAGATAGCATTTGAAATCTCAATCTCCTTTTCTGTAATTCAGAATCACCTTTAACATCTGTGTTCTCTGTCATTTGGTACAGTGCTCAAGAAGGGAAAATAATAGGCCAGTGACTAAGAAAAACCTTGGAAGACGAAGTGGCCTTAGTGATTGTCACTAAAATGCAAACATAGCTTTAAATAGTAAAGCAGGAGGCATGAAAGCTCTTCCAGGGCTCTGAGGAGGGCCCTTGAATGGCAGGAAGTAGAATATTATAAGTGTGTGATAGGAGTTACTCTTCTTTTTTTATTCATGTGGCAATGGAGGGGGAAGAAAATTCTAAAGCAAGAAGACCAGACATAAATCATAAGAGTGTAGAGGAAATGTGAGGACAGCATATTCAAGGGGAAAATGAAAAGTAAAAGAGCAAGTCCTGAATGCCAAGATTAGCTATGTTCTCCCAGCCACTGGGTCCTCCTTGGCAAGCACCCCACTGGCAATGAGGCTAACCTGAGCCTGAACCCCTCTAGTCCTTGAGCCTCTCTTTTCATTTCAAAGCTTGACAACCTCTTTACCCAGAGCACACACTTCACTCTTAGGAGAAGAAACAAAGCTAAGTGGCTCATAAGCTCATGATACAATGTTTTGGGATCTCTGCAGCAGCTTGCTTGTGGCTGACCAGTTGAAATTTATTTTTCTCAAGCTGTTGTGATTCTGGGAATGTAAGGTTTGGCTGCTCGGTTAGCCTGAGTTTTCTGAGATGCAGACCTTGTGCAAGGGATTTACTGGGAGATTAGATATGCAAGAGATTTATGAGAGGAAATGCTTGTGAGGAAAAAGGGGTAAGGAACTAGAGGGGACTGGGAGAGCTGCAGACTACAATGCAGTTCTGACCCCTGTGAAGAAGAAATACATGAAGGAAGGAATGAAAAAAAGGGAAGGAGGGAGAGAAGGAAGAGAGGGAGGGAGGAAGGAAGGGAGGAAAGGAAGAAAAGAAGGAGGAAGGGAGGGAGGGAGGGAGGGAGAAAAGGCCTTAGACAGCAGTACAAGGCTAGGAAAGTTTTGGCAAAGCCAACACGGGGAGTCTTCAAGCCAAAGCCACCTGACAGAAGAATCCCCCCGTCCCAGGAATGGGCCTGCCATTGCATCTTTGTCATGCTAAGTCATTGGCTGGATGGGTTTCAGAGCACAGCAACTGAGGGCATAGGCCAGTTATGCTTTCTGCAGTAGGAGATCTGGGAGATGGATTTTTATGGCCACCGAAACCTTTCAGGAGCAACGGGTTGTACAAGCAAAATTTGGAGATGTGTTATCTTTCAGATGAAGAAGTACATTGATGAAGGCCCTTTATTAACTATTAGATTCATTTTCAATATCCATATTCAACAGTCATCTCATTGCTTCTCTCAAAGAATTTTCAATGCTTTTTCCTTATCTTTACATATGTGATCTTATACCCCAGGTTTTCTGAAACAGTCCTTTTACAGATTGTCCCGCTGGCCCAGCATCTAAATAATAACGTCCAAGTTTCCTTAGCTTGGAGTTCAGTCTCCCACAATCTAGTCCCAACCCACCTTCCAACCTTAATTATATACCATTTCGCTTTACCTTGTATTTCAACTCTTTTGAAACATTTGCTGTGTCCTAAATGATTCTTGTTTATCCACTGTTATCGCTTTGCTCAAATTGTTTTTTCAACTAGAATTTATTCATAGCATATGTTTAGTGTGCCCTTCCCGTGGGCTGAGCCCTAGATTTAGAACTAGGTATATGTTAGGGAACAAAACAGATGTGGTTTATACCCTCTTGGAACTTTGAATCTAGTGGACGAGCAACAGATAATAATCAGGTCAATAGACAAATACATGCTTGCAAATCATGTAAGCGTGTCAGAAGTAACAGAACAGGAAACTCTGACAGAGAATTAGAGAAGGGTTCTATTTTGATAGAGTGGTCAGAGAAGAGATGGCATTTACGCTGAAATTTGAATGATGATAAGCATGTAGTTACATAAAGAACTTAGTCTTTGTAGGTACAAATTCCATCATCTTCAGGATATTGCCATGGTCTTCATGAAGTCTTTCCTGACCCTCTTCATCAGATTTTTCAACCATTTTAGCCCTTTGTTATGTACATCTTGCATACATTATATATATATAATATATTATATACACATACATTATATATATATAATGTTGTAGGTTATACTATATTTTTATGTTTGCCTCATCTTTCCTATCAGACTATAATAAGCTTTTTGAAGTTTTGACAACTCATCTGATTTCTTTCTGTCTCTGTATCTAGCATGGTATTTAGGATAACACTCTGGTTGCAACCAACAAACACTTGTTGAATGAACGAACGAATAGTGTCCCCCCCTCTTTGCAAGTTTCCCCTTTCTGACATTTGTATGAATTCTAAAAGGACATGGCTACTTCATACATAGTTGAAAAATGCCCTTCACCTAGTCAGAGAGTTCTGAACTTCAACCAGAAGCAAATCTGTAGCAGTTAAGACCCTTTCTGTTGAGGCCAATGCACTATAGATTCTTTCAGGATAGGATTTTGTAAGTTTATCATTTATTTGAAAATCCATTATTATATACACCAAGTTTGAGGAAGAAAGTCTGGCTAAATAGTAAATCAGTTACTATTTTGAAACAGCTCTTCAGTAGGTGGTTACCACTGGCTGCTAGAATTTAACAGGTTGTTTGAATATATCAGACTACCATGTGTGTTCAGATACAATCTCACCTTACAAATGAGTAGCCTCTGACTTACAGATCAGTTCATGTAGATATAGATTTTTATGGTTGTTATAATTTTTTCCCTGTCTTCACAGAGACAAAGGATATAAACAAAGAGAAGGAACATGATGTATTTTTGACAGGCTACCATCTCAGATCTTCATTTCAAAGTTCATCTGAAGAAACACTTTTTTATGGACCTTTCCCCCGTATGAGGAGTATTTTAATGATGTCATATTCTTTTCCTACAGGAAACTCCAACTATAGGCAAACTTTCATTAAGGCAAGAACTTCAATTTTCACATTGTGCCTTGAAACTCCAGTATAGAAATGTTCCTCATCCCAAATTCAATGTCATTGTATCCAATTTTACTCCCTCAAAAGTTGCTTATAGTAGAAAACTTGAAAAGATGTGTGCCAGCATTAACCCAGACCTAGAGAGACCATACATATTATTTTAAAAGGACAAAATGAGTGTCACTCACTCAGCTTCTGTACTGGTTTTTGTCACCTAAATAGTTTCCAGAAACAAGGGTTTAGGACATTTTTGGGGACCAGAAATGAATCAACATCAAATTAACTTTTTTTTCTGCCTCTAAACACTGAATGCATTTTAATATCTGCCAGATTTTAAAACAATTTTTATTGGAGTATATTTGCTTTACAATGTTGTATTAGTTTATACTGTACAGCAAAGTGAATCAGCTACATGTATACATATATCCCCTCTTTTTTGGATTTCATTCCCATTTCAGTCACCACAGAGCATTGAGTTTCTTGTGCTATACAGTAGGTTTTCATTAGTTGTCTATTTTATACACAGTATCAATAGTGTATATATGTCAATCCCAATCTCCCAATTCATTCCACCCCTCTTGCCCCTTGGTGTCTATATGTTTGTTCTCTACGTCTGTGTTTCTATTTCTGCTTTGTAAATAAGATTGTCTATACCAATTTTTTCAGATTCCACATATATGCATTAATATACGGTATTTGTCTTTCTCTGACTTACTTCACTTTGTATGACAGTCTCTAGGTCCATCCATGTCTCTACAAATGACCCAGTTTCATTCCTTTTTATGGCTGTATATATGTACCACATCTTCTTTATCCATTCCTCTATTTTTGGACATTTAGGTTGCTTCCATGTCCTAGCTATTGTAAATAGTGCTGCAATGAACATTGGGGTACATGTGTCTTTTTGAATTATGGTTTTTGCAGTGTATATGCCCAGTAGTGGAATTACTGGGTCATATGGTAGTTCTATTTTTAGTTTTTTAAGGAACCTCAATACTGCTCTCCATAGTGGCTGTATCAATTTACATTCCCACCAACAGTGCAAGAGGGTTGACCTTATATTTCCAAATCTCCATTCTGTAGTAAATACTAGAAGTTCTACCCAGTATGCAACTTTGTTCATCTCCTGGCAAGAGGTACTTGTTGCCACTACTTTTGAACCACTTTGAAATTCATTCCTGTCCCTATTACATCACTATCTCCCATTCTCTCAGCTTCAGTCCTCACACACATGCAATTCATATTGCCTAGGTTAAGGTTATAGTTTTCAGAACAGTGAAAAAAAAAATTTCATTTAACCAGTTAGTCCAATACATATGTATATCTGTATCTGTTCCTTCATTTTTACTTGTCATTAAAATGTTATCTATCAAGAGAGAACCTGTAAATGATAGCTTTTAAGTAGAAAGAAAGCCATTAAAATGAATATATAAAATGTGCACCAGTTTAAATCTGTTGTATTAATTTATAACTCATACTTCTGCTTGTGATTTTGAATATCTCCATGCCCTGGGCCTTATATGGAACAGAGGAATAACATGGCAGAGGAATGACAGATCAGGAGTCAGGGAGCACAGCACAGTGGAAAGATCCCTTACAGAAAAGGCTGGAGACCTAGATTATATTTTCAGTCCAACTAACTAGTTATGTGGTTTTGAGCAGTCCCTTAACCACTCTGGGACCCAGTTATTTCATCTCTAAAATTGTGGCCCATTTAACAGTTAGGTCCATTCCAACTTCAGCCTTCAACCCTTTTATTTTGTTTTATTTGTTCCTTTCATTTATTGCTGTCAGATTCTGGTGATGATCCAACTGAAAGAATTCACAGACAAACATTCAAAGAAATACCAATTAGACTGTGGGGTTTAAGCATATGAGCTCTAGAGCCTCTGCCTGGCTTAGTTCCAGAAGTTACTACCGTGTGATTTGGGGTGAGTTACTCACCCACTCTGTGCTTCACTATTCATATCTTTAAAATGATGGTAATAAGAGCACTTGCACCATAGCTTCGTGAGATTGTTTCAGGAATTAAAAGAGATCATTTTTGTAAAGTGCATAACATGGTGCATGGCTCATGGAAAGTGGTTATTAGCTATCAGCTAGTATTATTGTTCCGTATTAAATATCTATGTGCCCATGGCACTGTGCAGAGTGAAGCCACAGTATATCCCTGTTTCTGCCTATTGCGAATTTAAAATTTCCAAAATGCCAAAGTTCTCATCCAGGGAGGTGATATGTGGAAATGCAGTAAAGAAATCATTTATTTTTATTATTTTGTTATTTGGCTGAAGAAAGAAATGTTGTACTCAGCTGTCATGAGAAATTGTTATCCTGAATGAAGGCTGGAGAACAAGAGCCTAGAGGTAGAGATAAGAATAGTAAAGGAGGCGACAGGAATGGGAAGATATGAATGCCTTTACTAAGAGTCACAAATGGTGATAATAGTCTCTAAATTCTTAGTGTGTTGGTTTGTTTTGGCTGCATTAGGTCTTCGTTGCTGTGCATAGGCTTTCTCTAGTTGCGGCGAGCGGGGGCTACTCTTCGTTGTGGTGCGCGGGCTTCTCAATGCGGTGGCTTCTTTTGTTGTGGAGCACGGGCTCTAGGCACGCAGGCTTCAGTAGTTGTGGCAGGCGGGCTCAGTAGTTGTGGCTCGCGGGCTCTAGAGCGCAGGCTCAGTAGTTGTGGTGCACCCGCTTCGTTGCTCCACGGCATGTGGGATCTTCCCGGACCAGGGCTCGAACCCGTGTCCCCTGCATTGGCAGACGGATTCTTAACCACTGTGCTACCAGGGAAGCCCCAGTGTGTTGGTTTTAATATGGCTATTTCTGAGGTACCAGAGAAACAGTAGCTTATCTGCTTGCTTTTGGACAGGCTGACTGAAAATTCATCAAATTTAGGTATTTAATTTTTTTAAAAGTCTGGAATATGTACGCACAGAATTAGCTCTTCTGCCTCAACAATGAATGAATACCTCTAAGTCTCACTACAAAAACAGTTTTGGAGCAAAACATCAGTATGGGTTTCCATAGTGTTGTGATTTAAGGAAACTCGAAAAAAATAAGTAAATAAGCATTCCACTTGAGTCTCTGGGAAGATGAGCTGTGTCATTGAATTGACCTAAAGTCACAGGCATAATATTTCTCAGAAATGGCCTGCTAGGAAAGCCGTTTAATTTTGTCATAGCATTAATAGTCTTCACAATGATTGGTGATCTGCCACACATGGAGATAAGTATTAGAAACTCCTCGCAACTGTTTCTGATTCCTTCACAAGACATAGCCGCAAAAGATAAAGATAAAACTCTTTTCTGGCATTGATTTTTAAAAATTTAAAAACCATTCGTTGGATAGAGGCCAAGAATTTATAATGACTTTGACTTAATTGTGCAGTGTCAGATGGTGATTCCATCAGGCAGTATTAACTGACAAGGAATGATGGGAAGAATGGAAAGACCATACTGAGGATTATATTGGCTAAGACTGGGTTCTGGTTTCTGGAGCAGGGAATCTCTGAGGTCATGTAATTATTGCTCCAATATTTTCCTGATGTTAACTTACCTAGGTGGTGTTATTTTTGCTATTTGTTTTAGATTTTTAATAATACTATAAAACTTGTGGCCATTTAAAGTAATTTCAGCTCAAGACATTTGACTGAATGAAGATTTAGGAAGCTGTTTATCCTTAGAACTGCACTTGCTCTCAGAGTAAGAACTGCACCTTCAAGGGGAGATTTCCATCTGACTCTAGAGTCCAGAGCCTCACAAACATGTTGTCTGCAGTGGCCCCTAGTCAGAAATTCTCAGCCTATCCAGCATGCAGTGCAGCCCCTGAAGTCTCCCCTACTATTGGTATAAGATTGGGATCTAGACCTTCTGCAAATTAAGCCTCATTTAGTCACAAAATGCAGGGATTCCTTTCCAAATTGTTCTTCCAGAGGAGAAATTAGTTTCTTTAAGTACATAATATTCTCTATGACTATGCCTCTTGGCATTTCTCTTTCTCTTACTTCTACCTAGCCATCCTCCAGGGTCCACTTCAAGTCCCACTTTCTGCATGTAGGTTTCCCAGTTTGTTCCAGCTTTCAGTGATCTTGACCACATCACTGCTCTGGTTAGTTACTCATCAGACAACGCTTGGGGAAAGGCCCTCTAGCAATGCTTTGCTAATACTGACTCATCCTTACTGTTGTTCCACCGTGGGTATGTTCCTATCTGGCTCCTCCAACAAGCTGTATCTATTTGAGCATGGGAATTTGTCTAATACTTTTACTTCTCACAACCCTTGCGTCTTATATTGCTAAATCTATGATAACTAATTGGACACATAACAGCCACTTGATAAATGTTTTTAAGAAATGAGCAAACCAAGTATTTCTTGGTAGTACTCTATACCAGGCACCACTGTGGAAAGCTATGTAATTTGGAGAGCATCATTTCAAAAGCAGGAAATTTATCACTCGTAAATTATTTCAGGTACTTGATTTTGACATTATCTTGAAGACATAAAATTGCCTTAAAAACAGCTACTTGAAAGTGGACAAAGGTAGAAATGAATGAATGAATGAGTGAATGACATATCTAAAGGCCATGAAATGTGGAAATGATTTTTTTTTAAGTTAACCTGATCTGTTTTTCTTCTCTAATCTCGACTGTGGGTGAAGAGTGGGGAAGAATTTTTAACAGACAAATATTCCTGATCCTTGGCTCTTAACGTTAGGGAGAGTAGGAGAAGGGAATACCTGCTTGGAAAATAAACCGGCATTGCAAAGTGTAAATGCTTGGGCCAAGTGTAAATTTTATAGGCCAGGTAGAATTTTCACAAGTCTAATGACTTTTGAAAACTACTTTTACCCTGGCTCAAAAGACGTTTTTCTTGCTGCCTGTAGTAAGCAGTCAGTAAGCTGTGTTTGGGACCTGGACCAAAATGCTAGCCTTTCATCTCTCAAATTAAAGCTTACTGATCCAAGCTCAGATGTCCCTCCATACACAATTTAGTAACATTAGCAGCATAAATATGGAACCAGAGCACAAATATGTCTTGTTCCCTCCAGGAGGAAAATGTGAACTCTCTTCTCATTGGAAGTCTATTGATTACCTAATCCCAGATGTTGTGACACAGTTTTCATCCAAGTGTTGAACAGACAGAAGCCCATTCTAAAAGCTTAATTTTCATGACTCATTTGGAAGGGATTTTTCAGGGCCTATAAGACATGCAAGGATTATGCCTTGTGTTTGAGAAATGGAAAAGAAAAAAGGGAGGAAAAATCATTTAGGCAAGTGCTTCTCAAACTTTAAGGAGCATATGAATCACCTGCAGAACTTGTTCAAATGCAGATTCTTATTCTGAAGGTCTGGGGTGGGGCCTGAGAATCTGCATTTCTAACAAGCCCCCAGGGGCCACTGATGCTGCCAGCACACAGACTGCACACTGCTTTGAGTAGCAAGCTCTACAGGACAAAGAGAATGTTTTTTACACAGATTTTACACAAATGTTTTTACACAAATTACAATTCTAGGTTACAATTCCAAGGAATTAATGACTAAAAAATGCTGCCTTTCAACACTACTGTGACACAAGAATGGAAGGTGAACACAAACCATTTACCATTTCAAATGGGGCAGGAGCATTACTGATGCATTAATCTGTGTTTTGTTCCAGCTCCCATTCCAAAGGCAGCCAAGATTTCTTTTTCTCTTGGCCCCAGGGGATTTTGCAGGTGTACAACAGACCTTCTCTTCCTAGGTTTTTTTACAAATGTTGGAGAGAGAAGTGAGCATCTCTGGAGTTAAGGAGAGTTGGGACCCAAAGAGAAGAAAGAGAAAGACAATGGATACTTTTTTTGTAAATGTTTATCTCTGTGTTAAGACCTCCCAAGACCCTCCCTTGACCCAGGAGTAGGAAATAGAGCTATTTCCTATAGAAATAGCTGAAATTGAATATCCCACGAACTTGGTAAGAACTGAGGAGGCTCAGAGTCAGACTCAGATCAATCTTAGAGAAGTACAATAATGTGGCCTTCTTTGCACCCCAATGACTTTGCCAAAAATTTATACCTGCTTCACATGAAATCTATACCTAGGCAGTTTACAAGAATATGCCCTTAAGGTTTTTTAAACTCCACAGCAAAATATGCTAGCGAGAAAATAAGGATATTTTTGTGCACATACACTGATACAAAGCTGTTAACAGAAATGAATAGAGGAGACAGAAATAACCCACCATGTAAACTTGAACCTTTGCTTGTAATGTGCATTCAGTACATAATGCTGTCACTTTTGACATTTACTTAGGTTAACACATTGCATACTCCCCAGAAACTGTTTTTCCATCCAGCTTATGGTTTTGTTGGTTGAGTTCTACAGGAAAAGGAGATTTAACTGTCTAAGATTTTGTTTATTTTCCAAATTCATTCCCTAGATTTTTCATATCATAGTCTAATTTCTTCTGCTCATTAAAGAAATTGGACTACTTTTAAAAAGTCATAAAACAGTTATTGTCTTGGGCATTTTTAAGCAGATTGATGCTATTGAGATAGGATAGCCATAGACTATAACCTTCATGAGGGCAGGGATATTTCAATGTTGTGTCCTTACAGCTTTGAGTCAGGCCAGCCGTATAGTAGATATGAAGTTATCAGTTGTTATTTGTCGATTTAATGAATAAGTAGAAACAGTTCTTTAGTCCACTGCCGGAAGCACCTCATAAATTTTCAGGTAACTGTACAGATAGCCTCTGAAATTTAATTTCAATCAAATATTTTGTTTTTTAATTTCTAAACTTTTTGCCAGAGGCTTTTTGATCAGTGGTTTCCGCAAAGAAGTGAGTAAATGCTGCCTAGTGGGCAGACTTGGGCCTTCTGCCCCCTCTTTGGTCAAAGCAGCCCTACTTTAAAATGAACAGACTGAGTCTTTACTGTCAGAATGAGGTTATTCTATTAAGTGAAAGTGTCTGAAATCTTCTAGAACCTTTCCAACATGGCATTAAAGGAGCCTTGCCTCAAGAGGAAAGGGGGATTTGACACGGCCAACTTTGCAGGGAGGAAGGGAACATTTAATAGAAATTTATTACCATATTTTTATTTCTCAAGAAGTTAAAACTTTTCAAAACAAACATTCGTGTTAATTTTTTGGACCCTTCTGGGTTTAAAGTCTCAGCTGATACAAATTTATGATCATTCATGTGTTTTAGTACTTAATGGTCATGAGGGTGAGGGTAGTCCTGAAGAAGAGGTCACTGTGAACTAAAGGAGGGAAGCAAGGGGGATGGTCCTTAGGAGACTTGGCAGGAGATGTGGAAAAGGAAACTTTCACATAGAAATCAAGCCATGTAGAGAAAGCCTTATTTTGTCAAGGTCTTCTGAACAAGTAAGAACAATAGAGAATAATGGATATGTTCTCAGTCCCCTCAGAGGTCATTCCTGGGCCATTGCAAGAGCCCCCTGGATTCCCCAATCCCTCAGGCATGCAGCTGAAGAGCCCAGTTTCCTAAAACAGCCCTTTTGTCCTATCACGCTCTAGTTCAAGAATCTTAGTGGTTCACATTGCCAAATGCTTCAAGTCTGTGTTTTGAGGCCATCTGACTCTACACTAAGTGTCCAGCTTTTCCCCCATCTCCTCCCAGACACACTCCCCGTCATGGCCATATCTGTCCTTCGCAATGCTCCTCTGAGCCAGTCTTGCCCTTTTATCATTGCCCTGGGCATGTTATTTCCCTCACCTGCCCATCTATCTGCATCCTGCATTCTACAAGCCTTCAAAATGAATTCCAGTCCCATCACTGTCATATAAATTATCAAGCTACTCCTGATTGTGCCACTCTCTCACTTCCCAAAGTCCTTATGCATCAGCAAGTTGTAACCATTTTAGCCCTTAGGAGCCTCAGGTAGCATCTGGTCTGTTAGTTTTGCTCTCGGACCAGATGAAAATTTCTAAGGCCAGGAATTTCAACTATTTCCACTACTTTTCCTTAGCCCACAGAACCTAGCAAAGAGCTAGGCATTTAGGCAATGCTCCCTATAAACGTGTTGACTGAAATGATGATGCATGATCAGTTTGCCATCTCAATATTTTTCATTTTCAAAGAATGGGTTTAGGGAAGACATTTTCAGACAATATGGACATGTCATCCATTACCTTTATAACACGCTGCCGGTTATGAATAATAAACATTGTGGTTAAGCTCAAGAAACAGAGGAGTTTACCTGTTCACACTGCACTCTAAAAGTAGAAATTTGAAAAAATAAACATATACTTAGTGGGTTTTAATTAAAGAAAATTATGTGATTATCAATTTTAATATGACTAAAATATATATATTATATATTTATATATAAATATATAATATATATATTTATATATAAAATATTGGCACCAGTTTGTGCCAATCTACTGTAAGAAGGTGTCTAAGGAGAGAGAACAATGTAAATTATTTCCGAGAGCTTTGGGTAGATTCTAATTATTGGGAATAAGTGTTACAAATAGTTCACATTCCAGTGTGACTTGAAGAACATGTTTGGAACCTCCATGTTCTCTAACGCTGTTATGCTACTCGTTTATCACATACACTTGGGTCACATTTTCCTGTTTGGAGAGATTATCCTAATGATAGTAACTGTATACAAATAGTTTACATTCCATGTTCCTCCTTAGCAGTCTTTTCAAGAAAAATCACTGATGGAGAACGTCAGTGGCCAGTTCAAGGAGAGAGGTGAAATGTCAAAAATTGTCAGAAGGGAGCCAATTATCAAGGAAGGTTTTGTGAAGGAGGGGTGTTCTCCGGGGAGTTGGAGATTTTTGCTTAGGGAGGGAAGGATGGAAACTTTCAGCAGAAGAGGATAAAGAGAAAAAGGTAAAGGAGAAAGAAAAGAGAACACAGGCTGACGATCATAGGGACGCCGTCTTGACTGAAGCGTGTTTGCATTAACAAGTTGTGGGAAAGAAGTTAGAGAAAAGCAGTGCCTTCTGAAGAAACGCTTTGAATGTTGAGCTGCAGAATTTGGACTTAATCCAGTAAGCAAGAGGGTGACATTTGAGTCCATCAGCAGGGGCGTGGCAGGATGAAAATGGTATTTTAGGAAGATTAATCCAACATTGCGCAAAGAATAGACTGGAATCCCTGCTCAGGGCAGAGATAACAGGAAGCTTTGGAATAAGCGTGGGTGAAGAAATGAGGCCTCGTTAGGGAAGTGGAAGTTGGAAAGAAAGGGAGTAGCCTGGGAAACACATAATGGAAGGAAAGAACCAATGGTATGTTCTGACAACTAGTAGAAAAATGAGAAATCATAGACAAATCCAAAATTTTAAGTCCAAGTCCAAGAAAACAGTGATGATGCCATTTCTGGAGACTGGGAAAAGATATTAGCCAATCTTTAGATTACCAACTATTTGCATTCAAAGATTCTGCCTGCTTTAACAGCCTTTATGCCCTCCTAAGCAAATTAGCAACCATTTATTTGTTGCTAATTGTCAGGAATTTTCATAGGGTTTACAGGAAAATAATTTACAGATACATCTACAGCTTTTAAATCTGTTGCAGATAAGGTAACAAGCAAAAAGTAGATAAAGTCCCCATTATTACTGGGCCAAGGGGTTCGTTCATGCATTTATCCATTCAACAAATATTTATAAAATGCCTACTTTGTGCCGGGAAAGTAGATCCTTGCTTTTCTCAGGACTTATATTCTAGTGGAGTGAAGATAGGAAAGTAGAGAAGAATACAAATAAATGAACTCAACACAAAGATAAATAAGGGCTATGAAGAAAATAAAACATAGTGATGTCCTACAAGTGACTTGGGAGTGACTCCTTTAGATTATTTGGTCAGAGAAAGCATCCCTGAGAAGATACCATTTGAGCTGAAGCCTAAGCCAATCACACAAAATCATGTGGGTACTAAGAATAGCAGGAGTTGAGTCTGAATAAGATCAGCAAGTTTCAGGGCTGGGGCATAACGGTAAGAAGACGTTGGCACAAAGAGGAAGAAAGGGAAGCAGGGGCCACTCTTAGAATATACTAGCCAGGATCAGGAGCAAAGGACAGGAAGCATAATGCAAATTGACTTAAGTAATAAGAAAAGTAATTCATATAATTAGAAAAACAGAGTTGGTACAGGCTGTGGATCGGCTAAATCCAGTGGCTTCAAATTCATTTTCCAAAAGATGTCTTTGCCTGGGGTGGTGGTGTGATGAATTGGGAGATTGGGATTGACATGTATACACTGATGTGTGTAAAATGGATGACTAATAAGAACCTGCTGTGTAAAAAAATAAATAAAATTAAAATTGACCAAGTTGGTGAAATTCAAAAAAAAAAAAAAAGATGTCTTTGCCCTCTCAGTTGTATCAGCTGCATGTTCAGGTTTGGGGTGAAATAGGTAAAGCAAGGAGACTGTGGCATTCTGTAAATTTTTTCCCTTAAATTTTCTAGAATCCCCCCCAGTAAGATTCCCTTTGGGTCACATCCTCTTTCTTGAACTTCAGAAGAGGATGGGAATAACCCTCCGTCCAATTATACCTACTCTTGGAGCTGGGGTTGGGTTGGCTTCCCTTGAGGCACATGAGCTGCTTGGGGAGGAGTGGTTACCTGAACAAAATCAAGTTTCTGTTGAGAAGGAAGGAGGAAGGCAGTCTGGGTAGACAACCAGCCATGTTTACTACACAAGAGATCTTGGTGGCCATTATAAGGAGTTTGGGCTGTAGTCTGATTACATGGGAAACCATGGAGAATTTTAGTGAAGTATCATGATCTGATTTACGCTTTTAAAAGGTCACCCTGTTTAATGTTTCAGTAGTTAATTGAAGGGGGCCAAAAGTGGAAGTGAGAAGACCAATTAGGAAGTTATTTGATAGTCTAGGCAAGAGGTGTTGGGAACTTGGGCTATAATAATAGCAAAGGAGAAGGAGAAAAGTGAATTGAGATGGAACTGACATAATTTGTCGGTGGGTTAAATAAGGGAATAGGAGTTAGGGAGACTGAAGAAATGAAGATGGCCTATAGGGTTTTGGATTAAGTACCAGCGTGGATGGTGAAATAATTTACAGAGGTAGTGAGGAGTTGACAAGGAGCGGGTTCATCAGGGATTGCTTGAGAGTTGTGTGTTAGGATTGAGATTCCTATTGGATATCTAGTGAAGAGGCCAAAGAGGCTGAGTCGAGCCTGGAGTTCAATGGAGAGGTTCAGGCTAAAGATGGAAATTTGGAGCCATCAGCATATAGTGATGTTTAAAGCCATGAGACTTGATGAGATTCCCCTTTCGGGGAAGATGGGGGCAGAAAAGCTAGGGAAGTGAAGGGTCTGTGAAACTACAATATTTAGGGGTAAAGCAGAGGAAGAGAAGCCAGCAAAGGTGAGCAAGAAAGAACAGCCAGTGAGGTAAAAGGGAAACCAGGCAAATTTGGCATCATGGAAGCTAGGCAAAGAGCGTATCTTTAAAAGACAATGGTCTGCTGAGTCAAATGCATCTGAAAAGTTGAGTCATATAAGGAAAGAGAAGAGACCATTGAATTTGACAAGAACAGGTTTAGTGGAGGGGAGGGGTCAGAAACACAGGGTCAGCTGAAGAGGATTCAAAAGAGAAGAAAATAGGAAGTGGAGTCAATCATTCAGGCAGGGCTTCAAAGATCTGGGAACAGGAAAGATGCTTCTTGGGAGCACAACTCCTAATGACTCAAAAATGAGTGTACTTTCCAGATAAGTTTTTTAAATTGTTCTTTGATGTTCTTCTTTAGAAAGAGAAATGTCCTGTTGTAGTTTTCATTTGAAATAACATTGGTGGCCCAACCATTTCTGGCTTCTCTAGATCCCTTTTCCCTACATGCTCCTTCCACTGAAAAGAAACTAGGCCATTCACATTTTTCCAATTTAGAGCAGGGGGCTAACAGCAGACAAGACTGAGGTAGGATCTGTATGGTCATGCATATCATTTTGGGTGCTCTTCAGCTTCACTAGCCGCTGCTTGGAAGTTCATTAAATATATGTATAAATAAAATGTAAATTAAATATACATTAAATAATATAAATTATATATATTACATACATGTTATATATATATACATATGTATATTTGCATTTGCTACAGATTTCCTAAACTTGAACTGTATAGAGTCCCAGATCCTCCTTTGTCCCATCTACTCAAAGGTGTCTTTCTCAGCCTTTTTAACTTATATCGACCAGAAAGTAGAGCAGGGCAGAAGTTGTGTGGGAGTCCTGTCCCTCTCCCTCCACCTCACCTCCTGGCCTCAGCACAGTAAAAACTCTGTTCAGAACTTGGCTCACTGCTGTCTTTCCCACCTTCAATCAGGGAACACTTAAAGACATACAGTGTCCCTGTCCCGCCAGAAAGCCTATGGGCAGGGCACCCCTTCAGGCTGACACAGAGGCACACTGTGCAAGGCAGAAATTAACACAACATTGTAAATCAACTATAATAAAATTTAAAAAAAATTTTTTTTAAATAAAAAAAAAATCTCTGGCACAGAGTGTTTATGAGTACAGTACAGTTAACTGAGAGCAGTTAACGGCATTTATATATGCCACTCATCGGACAGTTATGTCCTATGCTGATTCTTGCACTATTTAGTTTGTGTTTATATATTTGCCCCCTCAATTAGATTGCAAGTCCCTTCAAAGTAGGAACCACATTGTATCCTTTCCAGCCCTTTCCATATATGGCCAGAGCAGTGGCCCGCATATGGATGATCAATAAGGCTTTTGATTTTTTTTCTTTATGTCATATTGTCATCACACTAAACATAATTCCAGCAAGGAATCAAAACTTATATTTTAGACTCTAAGACTTTGCCTGCCCTATAAGATACAATGAAATGGATCTCCTTTTCAGTTGAAACATATTCCTTCCAGAAAAATGTCATAAATTTTTTTTTCACACCCAGTATAATTTTCTGCTTTAAATTGTTGTTATGTGATTTGATGGACTCTTTTGACTCTAATTTTAACTGTCCATTTTGGAAATTCTGAAGTTAGATTTAGGGTTAAGGTTCAGTGCCCATAAGGGTTGCTTCTCACTGGAGCCAAAACTACAGAAGGCACAACAAAAAGGACAAAGTTCAAAAAAGTAAGCTTCAGGTACCTTTCTGCCAAGGTACGTGTCTATAGTGGATTGTCACCTTATCCATCTCCATTCACTTTTTGGTAGAGCTTCTATTTTCTGCTGCAAAATAATTTTTGGAGCTGGTTGCATGTTAGCTACAGAGTTTCAATAATTTCTTTCCAAAACTGGGCTTCAGAAAATGAATCTAAAAATTTTGAGTCAAGTATCTGAGAGAAGCTGTGTCAAACTTTTATGTTTCTTTTACCATACAAAATTGTGACAAATATATCTATAAAGTGTACATGACCTTCCACTAAGAATCTTTGTTAACCAAAAAAAAACTGTAATCTCATAGATACCAATCAAAAGGCCAGCTAGCCATCATACTACAGATATTAATGGAGGGCCTAATATGTGCAGGGTTGGAAAGGATAAAATGTGATTCCTACTTTCAAGGGACTTGTAATCTAATTGAGGGGGCAAATATATAAACACAAACTAAACATTGCAAGAATCAGCATAGGACATAACTGTCCGATGAGTGGCATATATAAATGCCGTTAACTGCTCTCAGTGAACTGTACTGTCCTCATAAACACTGTGTGCCAGAGATTGTTTTTTTTTTTTACTTTAAAAAATATTTTTTTAATTTTATTAAAGTATAGTTGATTTACAATGTTGTGTTAATTTCTGCTGTACAGCAAAGTGGCTCAGTTATACATATATATATTCTTTTCCATTATGGTTTATCAGAGGATATTGAATATAGTTCCCTGTGCTATACAGTAGGACCTTGTTGTTTATCCATCCTACATATCAGCGGTCCCCAACCTTTTTGGTACCAGGGACCGGTTTCATGGAAGACACTTTGTCCACAGACCGGGGCGGGGGTGTTGGGGGGGATGGTTCAGGCGGTGATGCGAGCAATGGGGGGCGGCAGGTGGAGCTTCACTCACTGGCCTGCCGCTCACCTCCTGCTGTGCGGCCTGGTTCCTAACAGGCCACGGACAGGTAGCGGTCCACGGCCCGCGGGTTGGGGGACCCCTGCTATATTATATATACTAGTTTACATCCGCCAATCCCAAACTCCCAATCTTTCCCTCCCCACCGCACCCCACCCCCTTGGCAACCACAAGTCTGTTCTCTATGTCTGTGAGTCTGTTTCTGTTTCGTAGACATGCTCATTTGTGTCATATTTTAGATTCCACATACAAGTGATATCATATGGTGTACGTCTTACTCTTTCTGACTTACTTCACTTAGTATGATAACCTCTAGGTGCATCCATGTAGCTGCAAATGGTATTATTTAATTCTTTTTTTTATTGTGCCAGACATTCTGTGAAGTACTTTATATAGATCAGTTTCATTTTCTGAATGATTATCCCCACTCCATAGTTGGGAATTACCTCTGATCTTCTCCCCATTCTGGAGAAAACAAGGAGAATGATATAAGGTGAGCAAAGACCTAGAATCAGGAATGTGCCAGATGGCAAACAGATGCATTGGTCAGGGGCTAAGGATCCATTTAGGGGAATAGAGAGAAATGAACCTTGGGCCCTATGGTAGTCTGTTCACCACCATATCCCAATGCCTAGTATAGTGCCTTACGCATAATAGGTGCTTGATAAATGTGTCTTGTACAAACAAATGGCCCTCTGGCTTGTGTCTGTAACCCAGACCAAGTACAGTGGGATAAGTGTAATTAGTGAATTAAAGCCATGCACCAAAGAGCCTCGGGACCCAATGCCAACACCTCCCAGTTCCCAACTATTACAGTGAAGGATTCAAGTGGGAAGGACACACATAATGAGACAGGTGTGACAGCAATAGTAGCTCCACCTCACTGGGGTCCCTGTCATGGAACCTGACATGGTGACATAGTGAGCAGTCCACACGTCCTTACCCTGGCCTGCAAAACAGTGAAAGATCTGGCCCCTGGCACACCGTGACCTCAAATGCTTCTTCTCGCCCCTCCCTCCCTCTGTTCCTTCTTCTCTCCCCTTGCGCCTCCCTCACCAACCTCCGTTCTAGCCCCCAGTCCCACCTTAGGGCCTACACGCTTTCATGCTGCTTCCAAGTCTCTGATAGCTCCTCTCCCCACATCTCGGTGCCGTCCCTGCTACCTGGCGTCATCCATTGGCTTATCTGTCTCCCTCTGCACACAGCAGACTGCACGCCCAGAAAGGCAGACCTCCCTCCACGCTCCTCACCGTTGTATCCCCGGCGTCGAGGACAGCACCTGGCACCTCACACACTGCAGTTCTGACCTCTCAATACCTCTCAAATACCTACTTCCCAAGGGAATAGGATTTTGTTCAAGAAATGTTCCATGGAAATTGATAAGTGGAGCTTGGGAACGAGAGGCAGAGTGGCAGCTCAGACCAACCTGTTTATAAAAGGTGCCTTTGCCCAGAGAGGGGAAAACACAACTTTAAACCTCTGACAAAGTATATGCCTGCCTAGGACACCTTTACCGTGCTGTGCTTCTGAAACGCTGCCTGGTGTCAACAAGGAGATCCATGAATTTGCCACATCAGCTGATCCCCAGGACTTAAAAGTCCCTACTACCAGCCTCAGCCTAGTAAATGGGCACGGACTACACACCTCGGTATCAAAACACTGGCTCTCTGCTGCAGCCAAAACCAAGCAAATGCATCTATCCAGGTGACAGGAAGGCAGGTGAGGAAGTTAAACGATCCTATGTTCATTAGTTCTTCCCCTCACTGAGCGCTATTAAGTGGCTCAATACCATGAAAATGAGTTGAAATGCGCTGACTTTGCCTCAAGTTTGAGCATTCACGGTCCCAGGAGGACACTTGTCATCTAATGATGTGCTTTAGAATCTTCTTTTGTGCCAATTGAGACTCCAGAGACCACAAAATGTCTGCTAAATTCAAAGTGATATTAAGTAAAGTCATGGTGCCTCACAGCGTTTCTCGAAAGACTTCCCAGTGAGATGTTCGGGAATTTCACACATGTATATTGAGCACTCACTATATTGAAGGAGCTGTGCTAATGATGTGGTGGGTCAGAAGGAGGAGACAAGGTCCTTGCCTTCAAACGTCCAGTTTATCATTCATTGGGCAGGTCAGATAACTGAGATACCAGGCAGGGAATAAGAAATGCCATGGTCCAGCTATTGTGTGAAAGCACAAAGGATGGAGAGATGGAGCCCATCTGGGAGAAAATTAAAAAATGCATCATGGAGGACAAGACACACTCATCTTGAAAGATGAATGGAATTTTCACAGACTTGGATGGCAGAAAGCCTTGATTTGGAGCGTTCACCAAATTTTATGATGTAAGTATTCCCACTATGGCTGATTTCAAGTTAATGACATGATGTCACTGAGCACAGAGCTGGGAAGAGGTGCCAGCTCCGGCACATCATCTGTGAGTCACCATCTGAGCTTTGGGCTTTATTAAAACGCCTGACTCTATTGCTTTAACGAGTGGATTCACAGGTATTAAAAACATCTAAGACAACATTATAGAGGAAGAGACACCTCTACCCTTCTCCCTACACCTCAGTCTGACCTTTTAATACTCTGTCTATCCTTCCGGTCCCAGTTCTATGCCTCTGCCTAGCCACCTAGGACTGATAATGGTCCAGTGCCAACCTGGATTCTGTTTGCTTCTCTTAGCAGGGCTGTGATTCCCCTGGGCTCCTGCTATCACATGGCACAGAGGGATGGCTTTCCGCCGGTTGCCTGGTGTTGACACCCTTGCTGTTCTCCATAATGAGAAGCAGCTTTAAGGGCCGCTAGCTGGGCAGGGTGTTTCACTGTTCTTGTAGCAGTTGGAAGGGAAAGCCAGAGGAATTGCTGGGAAGCTTTGCCGAAGGAAGATGCAAGCCAGCTGAGACCCAGCATGCATATTAACTGCTCCTTTTCGTACTTTTTTTTTTTTCTTTTTTTTTAAAGCACCCCCCAATGTGTTCTCCTTAAGTCACTGCACCCCTAACTGGCCTTATCACTCAAAGAGCTACGTTTGAAAAGTCAGGCCCTAGTTTCTGTCTTTAATTGCAAGCAGATGTCCTCGGTATGTGCATAAACTTGTGTCAGGAGGATTTTTTTTTTTTAACTCACCAAGGAGAGCACTGCCAGACAGGAAAGGAATATGTGAAGCTTCAAGTTGTTAGGAAACTTCCACATTTGTCCACTAAGCCAGAGATAGACCTGCGGGAAAAGAAGGTCTTTATGATTTCTCATTGCACATTGATTCTTCTTACCTCAAGGCCCAGCTACTCTCTAAAAACATTTACAGCAAAATATGGCTGCTGCAGATTTAGTTCAGCATGTGCTTCATTTCATGAAACCAGTTTCTCCTCCAAAATTGTTGTAGATTGTTTGTGAAGCAGCTTTTTTAGCATTAAAAGGTGTTTGAAACCACCAGCATCATTTCACAGCTCCTTTTTTTGTTTGTTTAAATTATCTTATGTAATGTGCTCTATGATTTACTGTTCAAGTATAGAAGAAACACATTCCCTAGTGGAGATCTGGGGAGGTAATGCTGTCTCAAAGATTCAGAGATTTCCTGTTCAGATTACACAGTCTTCTTTAGAGCTGCCAAGAGCCATAATGTGTAGGAGATAATACATTTTATTTCAGGAGAAACTATGGATGGAAATTCAATTTAGCCAGTGAGCCGCAAAAGAAATGCAATTCCAGCTTAGAACTGTCACTGCACTCGGGCCCAGGACTTGGTGTGCCAAGGGGTAGCCATGACCGATGACCTCTGCAGCCCCAGGACCTGCTGTGTAGATATCACTCGATGACAGAGCAAAAGGAAGAGGCCTGGCTGCCAGGGTGTTGCAAGTCCTACCTGGTTCCTCGTGAACTGACCCCTGAAGGGTACTTCCGCCCAGACCCTCAACAACCTGGCCCCATCAGTGTAACTTGCCAGAATGTTTGCAGCATTCAGATAAATCAGGCTGTGCAAGTCATGAACACCAGCTGTGGACACTTAGTGGGGGACCCCTAGGAGGGGAACCCCACAGAGGACACAGTGACTGATCAGAGCAAGAAAGTAGTGGCCAGTGAACAGTTTTCCAAACATGTCATGTCGTAAGAATCACCTGGCTGGGGGATGGAGTGTGCAGGGTAAGCATACAGGTTCTCAGGACCTTGCCAACATACAGACTGACCAGGGCCCTAGAGATTCAGATTCTGTAGAGCTGGCACAGGGCCTTGGAATCTGTATGTTTAACAAATGCCACAGTTAAATCAACTGTACTTCAGTAAATGAATGAATGAATGAATGCCACAGTAGATCTTGATGGTCAGACAAGTTTGGGAAACAGTAGAGCGGGGTGGAGTCAGGATCTGGCTCCAGTTCCAGTTTGGCCTCTGCCATATAATTGCTGGGTGGCCTTAGGCAAGTTATTTCTTTGAGCCTCAGATCCCTCATTCATACAATGTAACTAATAATATCCACTTCAGAGGGTTGTTGTGAGGATAAAATGGAAAAAATCATAAAATGTCCTGAAGTGTGTGCCTGGTACATTTTAAGGGCACAATAAATGTGAGGTGTAAACACCTCACACACATTTTTTGACTTTGCCCTCAGCCAGCCCCTTCAGAGGCAGCAGGACGGTCTGGGGCATGGCATCAATATGACCAGACAGTGAGCTTGAACTTCAGCCTTATTGCATGGAGGCTGCATATCTGGAGGAGATATGGACTTTAAATTGAATACTCTTCTGTGATGGTGATCATAGTTTGATAGAGAAAAAAGACAGAAAGACAAAAGTGGGTCTGGAAAGAGCTTTGAGGTTGAAATCCGAGCAGGGAAGATTTTTGGAATATGCACAAGGATAAATACACTTCAAAAAGGCAGGAAAAGTAGTCAAGCAAACTTGAGATTTACAAGGAAAGACAATTTGCTGAGAATAAACAATTTTTCTTTGATCCCCTTTTAGTTCGAAAGCCAAAGTTTAAAGCGTTTGTAATTCATCTACCTCATTTCTTTAGCAAGCTTTATTTTTCTACTAGGTGCCATGCCCTGTGCTCCTAACAGAGGTTACAAAGATAAAAGCAATACCCATCTCAAGAAACTTGCTGTGTGTCATAGGGCACAGGAAAATAAGCAGTTACAGCAAAGGGTGTAAGAATGGTTTCTAGGGCTGTTGGGTGGAGGACAGCTTACCTGCCTGAGGGAGAAAGCAAAACCTCTCAGTGGAAGTCTTTTTTTCCAGCTTTATTGAGATAAAATTAACATAAAATACTGTGCAAGTTTGTGTACAACACAATGATTTGATACATGTATATACTGTAAAGTGATTACTGCAATCAGAGGAAGTCTTGAAATAGAGATTTCATGATAGTTACATCATCATTATCATTATAGTAACCATAAGCTAATAATGATAACAATAGCTGACATTAACCAATGCTTATTTTATGGCAGATGCCCTGTGAGGCCCTTTACGTTATCTCCTGTCATGTAAAATTGTTGCCATGTGCAGTATCTTGGTTTACCTACTTGTGTTTGCACTGTCTATTCGTGGCTGGTTCTAATGCCATTGCTGCACAACTGGTAAGTTACAGCACTCGCCAGAACATTGATTCTCCCATACTAGCTTTATTACTGATATAATAGGGAATTCACCAACTTACAAGAACTGGAATTGATGGCATTTAGTCCCAGGCAGATTACCATCCCCGATGCCACTGACCCTACTTCCCCAAAGTCCCACTGCCTGCGTCCAGCCTGTGCAGGGGGACCTGAATAGAGTGGGTCCTGCTGGGCTTAGGGCAGCATCCTATCCTCATGTGTGCAAAGCCCTAAGCTCACAAAGTCTAGTGTAAAAACACTGTCAAATTCTTTGTTGGAAAAGATGGGCTGTTACTTTCAGGGTAGTGGTAGCAATAATAAGAGACAATAATAATAACAATAAGAATATCTAACATTTACCAAGCACTTATTATATTGCATATTTAATATAGTGCATGTATTAACTGACTTAAACCTCACATGTGTAGATACTGCAACTGTCCCCATTTTACAGACAGAAACTGAGGTCCAGTTGTGTGCCATAGTTGGGAAGCTGAGCACAAGGCTGGACATAAGTAGGAGAGGATAGATCGCAGTTCATTCTTAGGCAGGTCCACCATGAGAAGCTCCGCCTCAAGGCACTGCAAAGTACTAGTTCTCCAGTGTTTGCAGGATGACAATTAAGTTCTTTCTTTATTTATTTATGTTTGGCTGCACCATGCGGCATGCGGGATCTTAGTTCCACAACCAGGGGTCAAACCCATGCCCCCTGCAGTGGAAACGTGGATTCTTAACCTCTGGACCACCAAGGAAGTCCCACAATTAAGTTCTTTGGAAAGACCATTCCCAATATGCCCTTGACCTCTCCACACATCCTAGGTCAGCTCTGCCCCACCCACTGCCTACAGATCATGGCTCCTTACATGCCTAGGTTGTGTCTTATCCCTGTCTTTATGCAGGGCTTGCCTTGGCTCCAACTGCCCTTTCCTTTCCTTTTCATTTCTTATTTATCCCAAATTCAGCGCCTGTCCAAGGGGTCACCTTCCCCAGGAAGCTTGTCCAGACTCGTTAAGGGCTACCACGTTGCTCCTCCAATGCTGACCGCTCCTTCATTTATAGATCCCTGCCCAGAAATAGTGGGCTCACCAAGGCCAGGGCCTGTAGCTAATTCATTTCATAATGCCAGCATTTAAAAGCTCCTATAGGATATACTGGAGCTGTGATTCTCTGCTTATTGTCACCCTTCATTTGTTTTCCTCCATCGCTCGGCACTTCTAGACAGTGAGGACAGCTTGGACACTAAAATTGACAACTGAGGGAGACGTCTCCATTGCTAAGATGGCACAGTTGTTCTCATTGTGCTCGATTTGTAATCAGCACCCTCTCGGCACTGGCACAAATCTGTGGTTCTTCCCCAAGAATGCCATTTGTTCCTTTTATGCCTTGATTCATCACATACTGTGGAGGGTGTTAGCTGAGTAAGACTTTCTGCTTCATGAAAATGTTACCAAACACACCATAAGGAGGAAAGCACCAGACGTCTGTCTGCAAAGAAAGCAAAATCCTGGTTTGGGAAGAGTCAGGGGTGGCCAGTGCTCCCCAAGCATTTCCAGGCCTGAGGTTTGGCTCTGTGGGCTCCTTGGGGCCTCATAACTGATGCCCACATTCCATATCAGTCATCATTCTGGAGAAATTCGTCAACTTTCCTGCTGATCTGAGCCTGGAAACTGGTGTCTGTTTATTCACTTTCAAGCTGAAAATTGAGACAAACTTGCTGGATAATTTTGACAAAAATAACACATATGATTGCGTGTCATCCCATGATTGACTTAATTTTCCTCTTTTTTTGAGCTATCAGAACTTTCTCAAGGCATATATAGTTGTCAGTGAAATAGGTCATTCACAGTTGGAAGTTATACAAACTTGCCAAACCTTGACCAAAAATAACGTTCTGGTGCCCAATTTAGGGCAAGGGGTAATAAAGTGTTCTCTGACTTGTAGTAAGGAATTAAAGGCAGGGATTGGGGTCTAGACAATGGTAATAATAAAGACTAAGGATATCAAGACAGTGAGTAGACTTGAGGGGATTTTCATAAAATGCAGTTTTCCTTTCTGGTCACGTTAAAATCAATGTGTAGTACATTATCTACTCTAGGGAAACGTGTATTCCATTTGCTTTCTGTCATAATTCTTTATTGTATTTGGGAGTAAATGAGCTTCTACAGATGAAGTTAATATTAAAATTTAGAGAGAGACTGAAAAGAAACCCTTCCAGAGCTAATAGTCACACATAATTTAAAATATTAATTCACCAAAGCCCCCCCCCCAAACCTAACTTCGCTTGGAAGAAAACTCTCACTGATGTGCCCAGGCTGCAAAAACTTTCAAGCGTTAGAATTCCACAGCATTTAGTGCAAGGATCTTAACTTCCTCTGTTAGGTTCTGTATTCTGAACTTCAGACCCGACAGCTGCTTCCTAGTGGTGAGCCAGGTGGGAGGAGTTAGTAAAAAAGCACATTGAAAAGTGGATCAGGACAGATGGACAGGATTCACCCTGCCTGAAATTCAGGGAGATGGGTGTGGGCCAGCTCACTGCGCATGCATCTTCATTTTCTTCCTCTTCCTTTTTTCATATCAAAGAAAGATTTCTTAGCACTGTTACTGTGGGTATCTATCGAGGGACAAAAGCATTAGCAGCTTCGCTGCTTTGAGGTAATGCTCTGTGTTTGTTGTGGGCCTGGACCAAACTGCCTCTCTAATAACCCACGGATAGCCTGATGGGATGGGAAGAATCTTGGAGACACCCCCTTCTCCACCAAGCCCAGATAACAGTTACAATACTTTTGTAGCTGAGGTGTTTGCAGTTCAACCCATTTCAACAGTTCAATGATAACTACATTGATTATTTTCCATTTTTCCTGTTTTTTTGGTTTTTTGGGTTTTTTTGCTGTGTTGGGTCTTCGTTTCTGTGCGAGGACTTTCTCCAGTTGCGGCAAGCGGGGGCCGCTCTTCATCGCGGTGCGCGGGCCTCTCACTATCGCGGCCTCTCTTGTTGGCGGAGCACAGGCTCCAGACGCGCAGGCTCAGTAGTTGTGGCTCACGGGCCTAATTGCTCCGCGGCATGTGGGATCTTCCCAGACCAGGGCTCGAACCCGTGTCCCCTGCATTGGCAGGCAGATTCTCAACCACTGCGCCTCCAGGGAAGCCCCCATTTTTCCTGTTTTTAATGCAACCTAATACTAGTATCAATAAAATTAAAACTGCTTTTATAATAGATGACTCATTGCCATCTCGTGTCCTAAAGTTCTGTCCCCCTCTTGTCCAACTTCTCACTTCCCCTCATTCCTTCCCTACTCCCAGGGTTGCTCACATGTTTATTTCTAAGAATAAACGCTTTTGACTGAACTGTTTTTAATACTCTTTTTGAAAAGAATTTATGTTCCTCCTTGTTTTCACAAGCAAGACTTAAGTTTGGACTCAAATGTTGTAGGAAGGCAATTTTTCATCCTTCCTGACTGTGTCCAGGCATGAGACCAGAGGCAACTAAGACCAGAAGGTTTCCATTTGCTCTGAACATTTAGGAGTTCTTTTTAGAGGGTAGGTGCAATTTTAGTTTGAAAAAGAAAGAAAGAAAAAGGAGAGAATTGTTGTGAGGTTGGGCCTGGTCACATTTTGACATTTGAAAATGAGATTGTAACAAAGTCACATCAGACCACTTTTTATAGGGATAACTAATGGTTTTCTTCTCTTTCTATTCCAGCCACACCAGCTATCCTTGTCAGAGCATCTCAGAGTCTGCAGAGAGTTCATCCAGGCCTAGAGACAAGTAAGAATTTCACTCCCTTTTCTGCCTTCAACAATATTGTCCAGGTTTTACTGTAATTCAAGCTACTGTCCTTTCCCTATTTTATTTGGGATATGGTAACTGGATGAATGACTGACTGAAATTGCATGGGCAAACTAACACATTTTTTTTTCAGAATTTCTTTTTCAACTTTTCTGCAAGGCTGCTTCTTTTTTTTCCCTTTTTTTTTTTAATTGAATGAAAGATTCTTTAAATTCCAAAGTTCTTTACAATTTTCAAAAGTTTCATGCAAATGATTTCATATAATCCCATAATAACCCTTTCTTTCCTCTACCCCTGTATTGCCCCTCCCTCCTTCCCTCTCCCCACTGGTAACCACTAACCACTAGTTTATTCTCTATATCTGTGAGTCTGCTTCTTTTCTGTTTTATTCATTAGTTTGTTTATTTTTTTAGATTCCACATATAAGTGATATCATACAGTATTTGTCTTTCTCTGTCTGACTTATTTCACTTAGCGTAATATCCTCCAAGTCCATCCATGTTGCTGCAAATGGCAAAATTTCATTCTTTTTACGGCTGAGTAGTATCCCATTGTACATATAACACATCTTCTCTATCCATTCATCTGTTGATGGACACGTAGGTTGCTTCCATACCTTGGCAATTGTAAATAATGCTGCTCTGAACATTGGGGTGAGTATATCTTTTCAAATTAGTGTTTTTGTTTTTTGCGGACATATACCCAGGAGTGGAATTGCTGGGTCATATGGTAGTCCTATTTCTAGTTTTTTGGGAAATCTCCATACTGTTTTCCACAGTGGCTGCACCAATTTACATTCTCACCAACAGTGTACGATGATTCCCTTTTCTCAACATCCTCGCCAACATTTGTTATTTGTGTTCTTTTTGATGTTAGCTATTCTGCCAGGTGTGAGGTGATATCTCACTGTGGTTTTGATTTGTATTTGCCTGATGATTATCAGTGTTGAGCAATGTTTCATGTGCCTGTTAGCCATCTGCATCTCCTCTTTGGAAAAAAGACTGCTTCTTTATTTTTCTAATAAGCTTATCCTTAGAGGTTAAGTAAGGCCAAATTTATGCAAAGAAAAAAAGACATAAAATAACTTATTGTGGGCCAACAATTAGTTTATTGAGTTTAGGAATCTGCGTTTTTGTTTTATAAGTCCTGTATTGTATTGTCATTATTATTTTGAGATATTTCTTTACCTAGTGATCACATCACCAGACAGTCAAATTTGTTGCTTCTACCACATCACCTTGGGCTCTGAAATTCTGTCCACTGCTCCGTGACAGCATTTACCTCACAACATCTTCATGCATGTGTTCATACCATGTGCAGGACTCAATGAGTTGTGTGTGCTGCACAAATTAATTATGTTGCAATTAATCAAGGCAAAGCCTATGTTTTGTGCTTCTTCTAAATCCCTCACGTGACCTAAAAAAACCCGTGATCACATAGTAGTCACCTTCAATTAAATTCTAAGGATGGATTTTCTTTTCCTCAATTGAAGTATATGCTCGAGTCCACATTACAAAATAAAAGGGAAGTTAGTGTACCTGACTGTTTAAGCCATTGCTGTTCCAGGGATCGTAACGGCATCATGAAACTATAATTGGGGTTTTGTGACTAAATTGCAGAGTCCTTTTCTAATAGGCGATGTAAACATCATTTTTCTTGGAGGTGACTGAAAGGGAGGGTTGGTGCTGTTTTTAACAAACGTCATCAATTCATCAGTTGTGCCAGACCGTGAACTCTACAACCCTCCTGTTTTAGAAGCATCTGACATGTTAATCCGCTCCCTAATTAATGTGAGGGGTTGTAGAAAGACTAGCTGTTGCTTATGTTTGGGTTATCCCCGCCAGTATATTCCAAAGCCTTCACTCGGCAGATGATGTGACTTATTGCTGCTTTCTGTAAGGAAATAAGAAGGAATCAGTTAAGAATGGTTTACTAACGGTGCATGCTCCATCCCACACTGGAACCCTCCCCAACACACAACCACAATACACTGCCCTTCACTTGCCCCCAAAGTGGTGGTAAGATTTCCCCAAGCCATTTTCTTTGTCAAGTCATGGGGTCTGAGGAGCTTAAGCTTTGGGCCTTGTTGAAATACAACCTCTGAGTATGGCAGATGTGTTGAAGGAATTGCTGCCAGTCATTTGGCATATGTTGATTTTCTGTCCTTGTGATAAACAAGAATAATAGCTATTACCCTTCATCTGTGGCACGTCACACAGACACTGAGCTCCCCACGCAAGGAAGAATCCTATCCTTCCAGCTTCTCCTTATCTGAAGTCACATGCCCTCTGTCTCAGGACTGATTGGATAAAGTACCCCATGTCAACGGATATGTCCGTATCACTGGGCACCTTCCACAGTGCACTCACTAGGACACATGGCCACCTTTATCATCCAAGTGTCTCACTGAGATGCAACAGACCGTAGTGCTCCTGTAGCCTCACTGTGTCACTGTGGACACAGTCACTGTATCACAAATGTTTAACTCCCTGCCATGCACCCAGCACTAGCTAGCTCTACACCTTGAGGAAGAAAGAAATGTGTAAGATATTGTCCTGACCTCAGGGAGGTCATATTCCCCCTAAGGAGATAGTTTTACACAAAAAGCCAGTGTTCAAGATCTGTCAATTCACAGTTGTAATGTATGCATTTCCTATGTGCACTTTTCTGAATTCTCAGATTCAAAGCAAAACCTTGTGGAAGAAAAATAAATAAACCCTCCCAGAGTGAATCCTAGACAGAACTGTCCAAACGTAAATAAAGGCCACCACCCTTCTGCAGGCCACCTTTACTTTACACTTGGGCTATCACAATAACCCTTTAGTAGCTGTCTCGCTCCTCTCTCCTTCCACACCCTACCCCGTCTCTCCTTCCTTGTATCCATCTTCCTCTGCCAGTAATGATTTTCAGAATCCAACATATCCCTCTGCTCTAAATAACCCTATCTTTAGTACCTTCCCCACTACCTAAATTTTAAACTGCAATCCTATCCCAAGACACTCAAATCCACCATCTGTCATCTGACCCCAGCTTGTAAGTCTAGACTACCCACTACTCCCCAGGAACACTATGCTTTCCCTCCTCTGGGACTTTGCTCGTGCTGTCCCATCTTCCAGAACTATCATCCTTCCCGCCTCACCCAGCATTCTGGAAATATAAATCCTGCCCATACTCTAAGGTTCAGCCAAAACACTTTGACCCTTGGCCTGAAGCAGTTCCTCCTTCCTCTGTGTGTGTCTTTGAGAGAGGTCACACAATTTCCTATCACTCTGAGGGGATATATTACACGCTGCTTTGGAGTGTAGTTATTTGCATATTTCTCTTATCTCCCTATCTGGATTATGAACAGCTGTGTCTTATTCAGAGTTGTATAACTCACAGTACCTCAAATGGTACCTTGAACATTGTAAGTAATAAATGATATTGCAAATAAATTAACTAAATGGAAGTATCCTTAATAGCTCCCTGGCTACCCACCCTTCGGCACGCTTGACAATTCCCACCAGCCCCCCTTGTTATCATGGAGCCTCTTGGCTCTCAGGGGCGGGGGGTGGAGGGGGGGGCATTCATGGAGGAACAGATCTCGCCACCTGTGTTGATTGCCCATTAATCACCTTCAGTGTTGCTAAAAGGACTCATAGGAATCAAATGGTTTATGCTCAGGGGATAGCTTCCTTACAGGCAAAGGATACACTAGGGCAACAGCAGATGAGCCGAGTGCACTGATGGGGTCTGGAGAGCCCAGGTGTAGGCCTCTTCATCCTCTCACTGCTCAGTCACACCAGACACCCTGTGTCTCCAGGTCTGGAACCACTACCTGTGTGCCTGCCAAGCACCTTGGTACCAGGAAGGCCAAAGTCTGCTCGTGATGGAGTTTCCTAGAGTGAGCTGGTCATGTAGGCGCACCCTAGCTATGTGGACAGCCTTACCAACAGCCCCCAGTTCCACTGAATTTAGGTGCAAATCATAAATTTAATTATATTGCTAAGCAGCATTGACAAGCTGACATATTCTGCCCTGAAACAACTCAGGGACCCATGACTACAGCACATCATTTATCTTTAGTTAACACAGTCTATACATAGCATTGCCAAGCATCAGTAACTCTGGAAAAAAAGCATGCGGTCAAACCGGACCAGCTAAAATTAACCCACGCCGTGCGCCACTTAAAGAATTGCCCATTGAGCTCATCTCTTCCTTCTCTTGCTCACCAAAAAGTATCTGTCCCAGCTTCTAAGCCCTCAGGGCTTTGCTTTCTGCGTGCTTTTTGCGTGGACCTAATCCATGTGAATAGGTGTTTGTGTGGTAATGGGCACATACTAACATACCTTCTGCAGAGTACAGGCTTGAGAAATATTTTCTGGAAACAAAGAGCTATTTTTAAAAGTCCCATGAGGACTTTTTAGCCCATACACATGGGTAGCAGCATACTTCACCTATGCAGAGGCATAAATATGAGCAAAAACCCACATATAGGATAAGAAGGATATTGACGGAGTTTACAGTTTAAAGAGGTAGGCATCTTTGTATACTTTAAAGAAGTAATGGTGCAAACTTATTGCAAAGAAAGCTGCTTTTAGTTGTGGGAGAGAGTGATTAGGATGGTTAGAATCTTCTAGAGAAAAGCAAAACATTGTTAGTGCTCCTGAAGAAGGCAGACTCCTGAGTTAGGCTGCTGTGGTCCCATGTGCTTTGTGTTGTTTTTCCAGTAATTTCATTTCGCTCTCAGAGTTGGTTTTTGGCAGAGGATTTGATGATCGTATGGGCCAAATGCTTAAGACTTATTAAACACAGAGAAATTATTAAAAGATTGCACGTCATTCTGAGGGGGATTTTTCCTGTCATTTTTTTAAAGCCATACCTTTTCACTGAATTTGTCACGTATTACTATGAAAGTGTAAATTGTGTGATCAATGGCATCTCCACCTCAAAATAAAATGAATACCCAACTGGAGAAGAATACTGAAGTTTCACTGACTGGCATCTGGAGCACAAATGAGTCCAAGATTTTATGAAAACAGGCATCCTGAACATAAACATCCATGACTGAGGTCAGAATGCAGTTTTGAAAGAATCCCAAAAGATTATCATATTAGATGGGCACAGAAATGAATTGCTTAAATTTTTATAAGTTCACCAACAACTTCCTTTACAACGGTGAGCTACTCTTCAATAAAGACACTTATAGGAGACAAAAATTTAATATAGTAACTGTCATTTTGCTTGTTGGGATCCTTACTGTACATTCTTAGCTGGACTCCTGTCCTAGCCTCCTAATTTTTCTTCCCTACCTCCTATTTTTTCCCTATCCCCAGCCATCCTACCCTCTGCTTCCACATTCATTCTTCTTGCCTACCTTTGATCCAGTGATTCTTCTGCCCCATCATCTTCAGTAGCTCCCCACTGTTTGCTAAATTATGAATAAACTCATCTCTCTGGCATTTAAGAAGGCCCACAACACGGATCCTATGTACCCTTCCAGCCTCATCTCGCTTACGTACTATGTACACCCATGTTTGTGTCCCCTGAACTCCTGCTTCATTATAGCCATTCATAATGACCCCTTTGTCAGAAATTCCCTCTTCTTACCTCCCAGGTGGGAACAATCCTTCAAGGATTTTGTCTTTAAGGCATAGTTCAAATATTGCCTTATCCACAAAGCTTTTCCCAGTTCCCCCAAGAGAATGCACACTTCCATCTTAGAATCTCTGAAGCCCTTTCTTTCTCCCTCTCTAGGAGAGTTAGTATATAGCACAGTACTTGAAGAACTCAGCTTCTGCAGCAAGACAGCTTTGTTTCAAGTCCCAGTTCTATTACTTACTTCCTGCATGATCTTACCTAAGTTTCATGACCTCTCTGTACCTTAGTTCTGTTTTGTTTTGTTTTACTTCTAAAATAAAGATGCTAATAGTACCTACCTCATAAAATTGTGGTGAGAATTACAAGTGTTGATACATTTAAAGTAGTTAGGATAGTACCTGGTCCCATGATGTGTATTGTATTCTCTTGTGGCTCTTATTTATATTCCAACAAGAATTAGAATTGAACTGTATGAAATTTCCCATATTCAACTCTATTTTGGACCGTCATATCATTATGTCATTTGTTTCAACCTAATGGAGACTCTTATGTGCTTTCTATTCCCTCTAATAGACTGTACTATCCCTAAGGATAAGGGCTATATCTTTTACATCCTTGTATCTTACAGTACCTGGTAAGGACCTGGCAAATGCCGAGTGTTTAACAAACAGTCAGTGGATTTTGCACGCACACGAAAAAAATTCAAAAAATAGAAGCCAAGTTTTCCCCCCAGTATCTTAAGTATTCTTTGGCTACCATAGACTACCGTTATGTCCTCCGGCAGTCATTTATGAAAGGAGAGAGATTAAAATATGCAGGAGGAGACATTTCTCTCGTCCATTACTAATATACTTGCAGTCTTTCCCAAAAGCCTTCCACAGAACCTTAGCTTCAGGTCATGGGACCAGTGTCATGGTCTAGTCTTGGGGTGTGTCCCAGGATGTTTCTGTGTCATCACTGCGCTATCCTGTGGGCACTTCAGCTGCCAAGGGAATAGTAGCCCCCCTCCTGCCTCTGTAAGAGCCGAATGACCCTCTCAGCTTTAATCATTCTTTTTCATCAGATATTTTCAACCTTAAGGGCTTATTACCTGACAATACAGCTAAAATAAGCACAAGCTGACAATACATGTAAAAGAAACACAACATAAGGGAAGTGTGTCCGTGCAGGAATGGTATCTTAGAGAGAATGTGCAGCCTTTATTTGTTACAAAGAACTTGAGCTTTGGACACGCATGAGAGAGCAGCGCTGGGCTCTGACATCGAAGCTGACATTGAATTCTTTACAGTCTGCTGTTTATAAACAACTCAGTAAATGATTCAGTAAGGAAACACAGATTATTATGATCCCTTTTAAGGAAACGGTGTTTATGTTGGCTCCCTCTTGCACCCGAACTAGTGGTAGCCCATCCTGACTCACAGACAGCACTAATATCCTGATAATGCCAAGCATCCTGCAAAGACAATTTATCCCCTTTCCTTGCTTCTCTGAGGTTGGAGGAAGGCCGGTAGAATTATACACTTTATACAAGAAGAAACAGAGGTGGGGCTTCCCTGGTGGCGCAGTGGTTGAGAATCTGCCTGCCAATGCAGGGGACACGGGTTCGAGCCCTGGTCCGGGAAGATCCCACATGCCGCGGAGCAACTAGGCCCGTGAGCCACAACTACTGAGCCTGCGCGTCTGGAGCCTGTGCTCCGCAACAAGAGAGGCCGCAATAGTGAGAGGCCCGCGCACCGCGATGAAGAGTGGCTCCCACTTGCCGCAACTAGAGAAAGCCCTCGCACAGAAACGAAGACCCAACACAGCCATAAATAAAATTAATTAATTAATTAATTAATTTTTTTTTTAAATTCCTTTAAAAAAAAGAAGAAACAGAGGTAGAGACAAAACAGCTTTCCTAAGTCTCTTTAACAGACCAACAAGAGGGTAAAGAAGGTACCGTCAGTGCAGTGCTTTGTATCTGCTCCTAGATGAGCAAAACAAAGTGTAGATAATGCATGTTATTGATAATTCAAATAACAGTGTTTAGTTATCTCAAAATAGGGACTTGATAGTGAGTTTTTCCGGGCTGAAATACTCAGATAATGCCTGCTATTAGTTTCCCAGTGGCGGTGCTTCATTATACACTCCCTGCCTTCACATATCATTGTTGGGAGTTAAGGATTCTTTGTAAGATAAATATTAGGTCTTAACTTTTTTATCCTCCTCAACTCCCAGCAATTTGCTGGGCCATAATCAGTGGTGAGTAGATATTTCCCACTGAGTTTACGAGAGACCTGTTCTCTGTACATATGCTCAGACCAACGTTAGTAAACGTCTGGAGGGGGAGTGAGACCACTACAGCTCAAGGTCAGCCTCCTCAAGCCTCTGCAGGTCCTTTCTGATTGTCAACATATGTCAAGGTTGTCTGTTTATTCTGGAACCCAAACAGTAAGAAAAGAGTTAGAAATCTGTGGGCATATGCCTCGGAAAGCCTTGACTGTAGAAGTGAGTAACATTTTTTTTTGAAGTCTGAGAAGGATGATTAAGCATCTCTCTAAAAATTCCAGTGGGCCTGTGTGTACTCTACATACCCATTCCTAGTATGGTTTCTCTTCCAAAGCATAACACACATTTTTCAGGGGTGAAATCCAAGACAAACATTCTTTCACCCTAGGTGACCCCAGTGGGTGGTGAACTCTTTTTAGTGACTGGAAAGTTAAAGCATCCCAAAGTTGATTGTGACCTTTGAGTTCCAGACTGCAGCACTGACGACTTGCTTAGTTCTACAGCTTCAAAACCAGCTCTGTAATCACTGCTCTCAAGAGAACTCTGGCTTCTGCACACAGAAGCCTCTCTAGGGAGAGACAGAGGCTAGGCTCTGTCATTCCAGAAAGGCCTTTGTTCATACCAACTCCTACTTGTGATACACAATTTTTCAGATAATGTGCAATTTTGCACTAAGGAAAAAACCTTGAATTCATCATACAGGTCTGCCCTGATTTTAATACAGATTAATCTATGCACTGAGAAAGCAGACTACACACCATATTTATAAAAAGATTTATGGAATTCAAACATAGGTACCATTGAGTAGAAGTTCAAATAATAGTGTGCCTTATGGCAAATATATGCAATATATATTTAAACCAAAAATAACTCAAGAGACACGAATTACTAAATAAAGAACTTATCACTTAGAAAATAGGTTATACAACTTTCAAAGGGCTTTTAAATATATATAATTTATAGGAAATTGATTTGCATGTAATTCACAATATATGATACAAAATAAGCTACTTTCTTTTAAGGTCAACAATTATTTGAACCAGGGGTTGGCAAACTATTGTCCTCAGTTGTTTTGTAAGTAAAGTTCTATTGCAACACAACCAGATCTATTTGTTTCAGATTGTTTATGGCTGCTTTGGGGATACAGTGTCAGAGTTGGGTAGGTAAAACATAGGTCCGCAAGCCTGAAATATTTACTATCTGGCCCTTGAAGGAAAAGTATGTCAACCCCTGTTATAAACAGAAAAAGATTGTTTCTATAAAAAGGTATTTTATGGAACTAGTCATCATGTTTGTATTGGTTGTTGTTTTTTAATCTCCTATGGAAAATTATTTTCAATTGGTAACTGACATAAATGAGAATTCAGGATTCACTTTATGAATTTCCTTCACAGTCAACTCTTCTGAAATACATTCTATTGCAAAGTAAGATTAACAGTATCTGCTAATCAGTGTGGACTTGTACATTTTTATTATTATTGGTATTCCACCAAATGAAAGCTGAGCATCTGTAAATGCTTGGTGATGGATTGAATGGGCAATAATTTGCAACTGAGCTGTCTGAGATATGTCATCATTATCACATAATATTTATCTTATGAAGAGTTACAGTCAGTGTAACACACAGCTCCAGTTTGAGGGCAGACTTGACTTTACAGGTTTGTGCATCATCCATAAACTGACTGCTGCCACTGAATTCATGCTGAAGAATAAAGACAGAAGACTCTCCTTTTAGGAAATTGTGCACCGTGAAAGACTCGTAAACCAGAAACCTCACAACATTGTAGTAGATGTTACCGTTCAGATGAATGGCCTTTGTGTATCCTCAAGATGTTCTCAAGTAACATTCATGTCTTTACTGCTACAGGTTATATTTTCATTTTCATATGTTATGGAAAAGCAGCCTTTAGCTCTTCTTGTTTCTCACGTAATATTCCGTAGTAAATAGAATTTTAACACTACAAGTTTGGATTCATTGGAGAGCAAATATTTGCAGGAGTGGGTCTGTGCACCTGTCACTGCGAAGCTCCTGCTGAACAAACCCCAGAGAAATGGAGAAACACCTGGATAGCATCCTTACTGTGACAGAAGCTCTTCTTTTTCTGAATTCCAAAAGCGTTTGAAGTTGTGCATCTTTTGCATTGAACTCAAGTGGCTTGTGTACATATGGTAGCTTCCCTTCAGTTGTAAATTCTTAGAGGGAAAGGACTTAGTCTTCCCTCATCTTTATATGCTCTGCTCCCTTCCTCCACAACATAAACAGGGCCTGATACAAAATGGGGGCTTACTATTGGTTAAATGAATGCCACATGAGTTCCAGGAATGACTTGAGAGCAAATGCAGAAGGGAAGTGGAGGGGGAGGCGTTAGCTTAGATTTCGTGGTGTTTGAGTTTGACATCCTCTCCACAACACTAAGACTAATACTGAGGAGAATTGTTTCCTGAATCTGAGAGGGGCAGATGTGTTTCCTCTTCTGCCATTTTTCTTTCTCATGGGGAAAAGCAGACAAGAAGGTCCTACAAAAGTATTGGAGGTGTTTGTTCTTATCAGCCACTAGTGATTGTGGCAAATTCTGTTGTTGGTTTCAGTTGGTGTCCCAGGCTGTGTGATGAGGACTTTGGAGTCTGGGGAGCTGGAGACCCTGAGCTGTCCTGTGTGTGTGCACCTGGCATACGGCTGACATGCTGTGAGCTCTGATTTATCCATTTGTCAGTGGAGATATTAACATCTATCTCAGATGGTCATTGTGAGGAGCAGATAGGTACATAGGAAAATTCCTGCCACAAAGTAGGTATGGAATAAATATTAGATACTTTATTATTTTTACTATTACTGCTGCTACTACTGCTATTACTCCTACTGAAAAAGTAGTAGTAGCCTGGGTGGCTGGAAGCATCCTACCCACCTCCTCACCCCACTCACCAGAGCTGATCTCCTATTTATATTTTCTGGGAGGGTAAGAAGGGTGCTGGATCTAGTAGAATATATCTCATATTTGAGTAGTATATTTTTTAATTAATTTTTATTGGAGTATAGTTGATTTACAATGTTGTGTTAGTTTGTGCTGTACAGCAAAGTGAGTCAGTTATACATATACATATATCCACTCTTGTTTAGATTCTATCCCCATATAGGTCATTACAGAGTATTGAGTAGAATTCCCTGCGCTATACAGTAGGTTCTTATTAGTTACCTATTTTATATATAGTAATGTATTATGTCAATCCCAATCTCCCAATTTATCCCTCCCCTCCCCCTTTCCCCCTTGGTAACCGTAAGTTCATTTTCTACATCTGTGATTCTATTTCTGTTTTGTAAATAGGTTCATTTGTACCATTTTTTTTTTAGATTCCACATATAAGCAATGTCATATGATATTTGTCTTTCTCTGGCTGACTTACTTCACTCAGTATGACAATCTCTAGGTCCATCCATGTCATTGCAAATGACATTATTTTGTTCTTTTTTATAGCTGAGTACTATTCCATTGTATATTTGTGCCACATCTTCTTTATCCATTCCTCCATCGATGGACATTTAGGTTGCTTCCATGTCCTGGCTATTGTAAATAGTGCTGCAGTGAAGATTGGGGTACATGTATCTTCTCGAATTATGGTTTTCTCTGGATATATTCCCAGGAGTGGGATTGCTGGATCATATGGTAGCTCTATTTTGAGTAATTTATTTTTTAAGGAAGTAAAATTCTCACAGACTCCAGAGAATGCCTGTACAGGCCAGTTTGAGAAAAATTGATTTAAAAAATAAATTTTAATGTTGGAGATAATTCTTTTCGTTGTCACTTATCTCTGCAAAAAGAACAAAACTTAATTTCGTATCCCAAAAGACCCTTGTTTGAGAAGCCCTGCTTTCATGTTCTGCTATAAGCACATCAACCTAGACTATAGCTCAGGCTGGCCCTTTAGAGCTGAGGAAGCAGGGAGCACTTACTGAAAGGGAGGGACTGAGAGGCTTGCCAGACTCCAGATGTCCAGAGGATGAGACATGGGTACCAGGCAAGAAAGATGGACGTCACAACGAGGAGGTGGTGGGCAAGAGGGGGAAGGAGCAGCCTGGAAGCTGACTTCATTGCTTCACTGTCTTGCCTCAGGGCTGTCCTGAGGTAGCATTAGATCAAATGTTTACCACAGTACTTGGCACCTAGTAGAATGTTGTTTCCTTTCCTTCCTCTTTCCCCTGAAAAAGACTGTCCTTAGCTATAGAAGCGATGAAGCTGTACAGACAGCTAAAAGGTGTGGCATTAAAACAAACTTTTTCTACTTTTCCAAAGGGCAACTTTACCCCCTACTGGACTAAACTCAGACCCAAGCTTCCTTCTCTGAGCTTTTAGAACATTTAGTGCCTGGGGAGTCATTTGGCAATAATCGAGTACTGTTTTATTGCTAGGATTCCTTTATATGTATACATTTATAAGGCCCTGGAGTCCCTAACTTAAAATTTGTTTTTGCTTCAGAAGTTCGGCTGTAAGGAGGCTCTCCAAATCAAGTGTAACAACCGCAACAAATAATATATTAACTAGTGGTTAAGTACCCATCTAGGCTGTGACAGCCTGTTTGGCTCGGGTTGTAGGTGAACTGTGGCTGGTTCCTAGAGCTGGGTCAGGAGCTCTGCGGTTTGTGCGGTGAAGGAATGTCTCCTTCACCATCTCATCCTGCCCTCACCACCCCTACCCTCTGTCTTCCCCTTCACCACACTTCACCACTTCCTGGGTGAAGAACCAGCTAGGGCAAAAATTCTGAAATTTTTCTTTGGTACCTTTCTCCAAATTTAGTTTTTGACTGGATACTCCTGGTTAAACCATGAGTAAATAACCTCCTAGGGTCTAGTCAGCCTCAGTGTGAGAAGCTGTTAAACCAGAAAACCAGAGTAGCATACACCAACTCGTTCCTGTCTCGCAAACCTCTCCTTGCGGAGGTATTTTTAAGAGCACGTGCCTTATTTATTAGTCATTAGATTTGACAGGACTAGAGAGACATCCCCCACTCCTTTTTTTTTCTTTTTTTACATCTTTATTGGAGTATAATTACTTTACATTGTTGTGTTAGTTGCTGCTGTATAACAAAGTGAATCAGCTATACTTAAACATATATCCCTTCCCTCTTACTGTCTCCCTCCCACCCTCCCTATCCCACCCCTCTAGATGGTCACAGAGCACCGAGCTGATCTCCTTGTGCTATGCGGCTGCTTCCCACTAGCTATCTTTTTTACATTTGGTAGTGTATATATGTCCATGCCACTCTCTCACTTTGTCCCAGCTTACCCTTCCCCCTCCCCATGTCCTTCAGTCCATTCACTACGTCTGCGTCTTTATTCCTGTTCTGCCCCTACGTTCTTCAGAACCTTTTTTTTTTTTTAGATTCCCTATATATGTGTTAGCATACGGTATTTGTTTTTCTCTTTCTGACTTACTTCACTCTGTAGGACAGACTCTAGGTCCATCCACCTCACTACAAATAACTCCATTTCGTTTCTTTTTACGGCTGACTAATATTCCATTGTATGTATGTGCCACGTCTTCCTTATCCATTCATCTGTTGATGGACACTTAGGTTGCTTCCATGTCCTGGCTATTGTAAATAGAGCTGCAATGAACATTGTGGTACATGACTCTTTTTGAATTATGGTTTTCTCAGGGTACATGCCCAGTAGTGGGATTGCTGGGTCATATGGTAGTACTATTTTTAGTTTTTTAAGGAACCTCCATACTGTTCTCCATAGTGGCTGTATCAATTTACATTCCCACCAACAGTGCCAGAGGGTTCCCTTTTCTCCACACCCTCTCCAGCATTTATTGTTTGTAGATTTTTTGATGATGGCCATTCTGACCGGTGTGAGATGATATCTCATTGTAGTTTTGATTTGCATTTCTCTAATAATTAATGTTGAGCATTCTTTCATGTGTTTGTTGGCAATCTGTATATCTTCTTTGGAGGAATGTCTATTTAGGTCTTCTGCCCATTTTTGGATTGGGTTGTTTGTTTTTTTGTTATTGAGCTGCATGAGCTGCTTGTAAATCTTGGAGATTAATCCTTTGTCAGTTGCTTCATTTGCAAATATTTTCTCCCATTCTGAGGGTTGTCTTTTGGTCTTGTTTATGGTTTCCTTTGCTGTGCAAAAGCTTTTAAGTTTCATTAGGTCCCATTTGTTTATTTTTGTTTTTATTTCCATTTCTCTAGGAGCTGGGTCAAAAAGGATCTTGCTGTGATTTATGTCATAGAGTGTTCTGCCTATGTTTTCATCTAAGAGTTTGATAGTGTCTGGCCTTACATTTAGGTCTTTAATCCATTTTGAGCTTATTTTTGTGTATGGTGTTAGGGAGTGTTCTAATTTCATTTTTTACATGTAGCTGTCCAGTTTTCCCAGCACCACTTATTGAAGAGACTGTCTTTTCTCCATTGTATATCCTTGCCTCCTTTGTCATAGATTAGTTGACCATATGTGCATGGGTTTATCTCTGGGCTTTCTATCCTGTTCCATTGATCGATATTTCTGTTTTTGTGCCAGTACCATATTGTCTTGATTACTGTAGCTTTGTAGTATAGTCTGATGTCAGGGAGTCTGATTCCTCCAGCTCTGTTTTTTTCCGTCAAGACTGCTTTGGCTATTTGGGGTCTTTTGTGTCTCCGTACAAATTTTAAGACTTTTTTGTTCTAGTTCTGTAAAAAATTCCATTGGTAATTTGATAGGGATTGCATTGAATCTGTAGATTGCTTTGGGTAGTATAGTCATTTTCACAATGTTGATTCTTGCAATACAAGAGCATGGTACAACTCTTCATCTGTTTGTATCATATTTAATTTCTTTCATCAGTGTCTTATAGTTTTCTGCACAGAGGTCTTTGGTCTCCTTAGGTAGGTTTATTCCTAGGTATTTTATTCTTTTGTTGCAGTGGTAAATGGGAGTGTTTCCTTAATTTCTCTTTCAGATTTTTCATCATTAGTGTATAGGAATGCAAGAAATTTCTCTGCATTAATTTTGTATCCTACAACTTTACGAAACTCATTGATTAGCTCTAGTAGTTTTCTGGTAGCATCTTTAGGATTCTCTATGTATAGTATCATGTCATCTGCAAACAGCGACAGTTTTACTTCTTCTTTTCCGATTTGGATTCCTTTTATTTCTTTTTCATCTCTGATTGCTGTGGCTAAAACTTCCAAAACTATGTTGAATAATAGTGGTGAGAGTGGGCAACCTTGTCTTGTTCCTGATCTTAGTGTTAATGGTTTCAGGTTTTCACCATTGAGGACGATGTTGGCTGTGGGTTTGTCATATATGGCCTTTATTATGTTGAGGTAAGGTCCCTCTATGCCTACTTTCTGGAGAGTTTTTATCATAAATGGGTGTTCAATTTTGTCAAAAGCTTTTTCTGCATCTACTGAGATTATCACATGGTTTTTATCCTTCAATTTGTTAATATGGTGTATCACATTGATTGATTTGCATATATAGAAGAATCCTTGCATCCCTGGGATAAACCCCACTTGATCGTGGTGTATGATCCTTTTAATGTGGTACTGGATCCTGTTTGCTAGTATTTTGTTGAGGATTTTTGCATCTATGTTCATCAGTGATATTGGCCTGTAGTTTTCTTTCTTTGTGACATCTTTGTCTGGTTTTGGTATCAGGGTGATTGTGGCCTCATGAAATGAGTTTGGGAGTGTTCCTCCCTCTACTATATTTTTGAAGAGTTTGAGAGGATAGGTGTTAGCTCTTCTCTAAATGTTTGATAGAATTCACCTGTGAATCCTCTGGTCCTGGTCCTTTGTTTGTTAGAAGATTTTTAATCACAGTTTCAATTTCAATGCTTGTGATTGGTCTGTTTATATTTTCTATTTCTTCCTGGTTCAGTCTTGGAAGGTTGTGCTTTTCTAAGAATTTGTCCATTTCTTCCAGGTTGTCCATTTTGTTGGCATATAGTTGCTTGTAGTAATCTCTCATGATCCTTTCTATTTCTACAGTGTCAGTTGTTACTTCTTTTTCATTTCTAAATCTGTTGATTTGAGTCTTCTCCCTTTTTTTCTTGACGAGTCTGGCTAAGGGTTTATCCATTTTGTTTATCTTCTCAAAGAACCAGCTTTTAGTTTTATTGATCTTTGCTATCGTTTCCTTCATTTCTTTTTCATTTATTTCTAATCTGATCTTTATGATTTCTTTCCTTCTGCTAACTTTGGGGTTTTTTTGTTCTTCTTCCTCTAATTGCTTTAGGTGTAAGATTAGGTTGTTTATTTGAGATTTTTCTTGTTTCTTGAGGTAGGATTGTATTGCTATAAACTTCCCTCTTAGAACTGCTTTTGCTGCATCCCATAGGTTTTGGGTCATCGTGTTTTCATTGTCATTTGTTTCTAGGTATTTTTTGACTTCCTCTTTGATTTCTTCAGTGATCTTTTGGTTATTTAGTAACGTATTGTTTAGCTTCCATGTGTTTGTATTTTTTACAGTTTTTTTCCTGTAGTTGATATCTACTCTCATAGCCTCGTGGTTGGAAAAGGTACTTTTTTTTTTTTTTTAATTTTTGGCTGTGTTGGATCTTCGTTTCTGTGTGAGGGCTTTCTCTAGTTGCGGCGAGCGGGGGCCACTCTTCATCGCGGTGCGCGGGCCTCTCACTGTCATGGCCTCTCTTGTTGTGGAGCACAGGCTCCAGACGCGCAGGCTCAGTAGTTGTGGCTCACGGGCCTAGTTGCTCTGCAGCATGTGGGATCTTCCCAGACCAGGGCTCGAACCAGTGTCCCCTGCATTGGCAGGCAGATTCTCAACCACTGCGCCACCAGGGAAACCCGGAAAAGACACTTTTTAATATGTCATTTAAAGCTTGTGTTTCCTTATTTATTTTCATTTTGGTTGCTCTGTCCATTGGTGAAAGTGGGATGTTAAAGTCCCCTGCTATTATTGTTTTTCTGTCGATTTCCCCTTTTATGGCTGTTAGCATTTGTCTTATGTACTGAGGTGCTCCTATGTTGGGTGCCTAAATATCTACCATTGTTATATCTTCTTGTTGGATTGATCCCTTGATCACTATGTAGTGTCCTTCCTTGTCTCTTTTAATATTCTTCATTTTAAAGTCTATTTTGTCTGATATGAGAATTGCTACTCCAGCTTTCTTTTGATTTCCCTTTGCATGGAATATCTTTTCCCATCCCCTCACTTTCAGTCTGTATGTGTCCCTAGGTCTGAAGTGGGTCTCTTTTAGACAGCATATCTGGGTCTTGTTTTTGTATCCATTCAGCCAGTCTATGTCTTTTGGTTGGAGCATTTAATCCATTTACATTTAAGGTAATTATCGATATGTATGTTCCTATTACCATTTTCTTAATTGTTTTGAGTTTGCTTTTGTAGGTCTTTTCCTTCTTTTGTGTTTCCTGCCTAGAGAAGTTCCTTTAGCATTTGTTGTAAAGCTGGTTTGGTGGTGCTGAATTCTCTTAGACTTTGCTTGTCTGTAAAGGTTTTAATTTCTCTGTCGAATCTGAATGAGATGCTTGCTGGGAAGAGTAATCTTGGTTGTAGGTTTTTCCCTTTCATCACTTTAAATATGTCCTCGCACTCCCTTCTGGCTTGCAGAGTTTCTGATGAAAGATCAGCTGATAACCTTATGGGGATTCCCTTGTATGTTATTTGTTGCTTTTCCCTTGCTGCTTTTAATATTTTTTCTTTGGATTTAATTTTTGATAGTTTGCTTAATGTGTGTCTTGGCGTGTTTCTCCTTGGATTTATCTTGTATGGGACTCTGCGCTTCTTGGACTTGATTGACTATTTCCTTTCCCATATTAGGGAAATTTTCAACAATAATCTCTTCAAATATTTTCTCAGTTCCTTTCTTTTTCTCTTCCTCTTCTGGGACCCCTATAATTCGAATGTTGGTGCATTTAACGTTGTCCCAGAGGTTTCTGAGAATGTCCTCAATTCTTTTCATTCTTTCTTCTTTATTCTGCTCTGCGGTAGTTATTTCCACTATTTTATCTTCCATTCTTTTCCGTCTTCTGCCTCAGTTATTCTGCTATTGATTCCTTCTAGAGAATTTTTAATTTAATTTATTGTACTGTTCATCATTGTTTGTTTGCTCTTTAGTTCTTCTAGGTCCTTGTTAAACGTCTCTTGCATTTTCTCCATTCTATTCCCAAGATTTTGCATATCTTTACTATCATTTCTCTGAATTCTTTTTCAGGTAGACTGCCTATTTCCTCTTCATTTGTTTGGCTTGGTGGGTTTTTACCTTGCTCCTTCATCTGCTGCGTATTTATCTGTCTTCTCATTTTGCTTAACTTACTGTGTTTGGGGTCTCCTTTTCGCAGGCTGCAGGTTCATAGTTCCTGTTGTTCTGGTGGATGAGGCTGGATCTTGTCTTTCTGGTGGGCAGGACCACATCTGGTGGTGTGTTTTGGGGTGTCTGTGAACTTATTATGATTTTAGGCATCCTCTCTGCTAGTGGGTGGGGTTGTGTTCCTGTCTTGCTAGTTGTTTGGCATGGGGTGTCCAGCCCTGGAGCTTGCTGGTCATTGAGTCGAGCTGGGTCTTAGCGTTGAGACGGAGATCTCTGGGAGAGCTCTCGCCAATTGGTATTACGTGGGTGGGGCCAGGAGGTCTCTGGTGTAATGTGGACAGCTTTTACCTTATTTTACATCCTGCTCAATTGGTTCTAGTAAGATAGCATGTGCTTCAAAAAAGGGCTTCAGATCAGCACAGACTCTTAGCACTGTGCCTTTACGTTTTCTAGAGAAGACTGTGTGTATTTTTTTTTAAGCCGTTGGAGCATAATCAGAGTCCATATTAACTTGCTTCCCAAAGAATTTCACCAGGTGTCAGGACTTACTGAAGCTCAGGTTCTTTTGTCTCAGCACAGAAGGAATTCAGGGTGAGGCAAATGAAGCTCAGGTTCTTTTGTCTCAGCACAGAAGGAATTCCGGGTGAAGCAAAGTGTCAGGCAAAGACTGAGTTCATTAGCATAAGACCCCCCCCACTCCTTTTGGAGAAACCAGAGACTAAGAGGGACGAAGTACATCAAAAACATCCAGGGAGGCTAGGCGCTAAAATAAGAACAATTGGGAAAAGAAAGAAGATGTTTTCAGATGAATAGAAGCTGGGGATGAAAGAAGCAGCCTTCTCAGGCAGCTGAGGAAAAGAAGGAAACTGAGTTCAGAAGATTAGAAGTGAATTAGAACGATTTGAAGTCATAGGAGACCAAGATTTCTCAAGGTACCAAAAGAAAGGAAGCTCAGCCTTGTTCAGGCTGCAAAATGAAAGCTCCCTTCAAGTGAGATCCATATAGCTAATTTGACAAGCGCTGATTTTCCTCTCTTCCCTTTGAACCCATAATTACTTCCTTCTACTCATATAGCCTTGACCATCATCACCACCTATAAAAAACTACTTCCAATTACCCAAAAGCATTTTCTTTAGGACTACTTTCTCTGAAAAACAGACTTGGAGGTAAAGGGCAGGAGGCTTTACTGGTCCATCCAGAGTCACAGCAAGAGCCTAAATCCTATAGGATGTCAGTATAACCAGGTCAATCCCAAAGATCATAAAGTGGTAGTTCTTGGTGTATATGCCCATCAGAATCATCTGTGGACATTTTCAATAAATACAAATGCCATCTACCTCAGATCTACTGAATCAATCTTCATTGATTCAGGCATATTGTATTCATTTCCTAGGACTGCTATGTAGCAAATTACCATAATCCTAGTGGCTTAAAACAACAGAAATTTAATCTATCACAGTTATGGAAGCCAGAAGTCAAAAATCAAGGTGACATTAGTGTTGATTCCTTCTGGATGCTCTGAGAGAGAATTTGTTCCTGTTTCTCTCCTAGTTTCTAGAAACTGCTAGCAATCGTTGGTGTTCCTTGGTTTGTAGATTTAGCACTTCAATCCCTATCTCCATTTTCCCATTGCCTTCTCCCTGTGTCTCTATGTCTGTTCTTCCTTTCTTTTTTCTTTCTCTTATAAGGACACCCATCATTGACTTTAGAGCCCTAATCCAGGATAACCTCATCTTGAGATCCTTACCTTAATTACATCTGCAAAGACCTTTTTTCCAACTAAGGGCACCTTCAGAGGTACCAGAGATTAGGACTTGGGCATATCTTTGGAGAATATAATTTAACCCACTACAGATATGTATTTTTTAAATTGAAGTATGGTTGATTTACAATATTGTGTTAGTTTCTGGTGTACAGCAAAGTGATTCAGAGATAGATGATAGATAGATAGATAGATAGATAGATATAGAGATATTCTTCTTCATATTCTTTTCCACTATAGGTTATTACAAGATATTGAATATAGTTCCCTGTGCTATACAGTAGGACCTTGTTGTTTATTTTATATGAAATAGTTATACATAAGTTTTTTAAAAATTTCCTCCACAAAGATTCTTCACACACCCCTGCAAAGAACTCTGACCTTAACTTTTTAGCCTACCATGTCTCCAGTGCTTGGGAAATGCTGGAACATGCAAAGTTAAACAGGCTTCTTTATCACAGAACCACTCTCTAATCTGTTTGGGTGCATTGTGAATATCTAAGAGAAATAAAAGAACCACAGCACTTTCTGAAAATAGTTGGCCAGGGAACTTCTTTTCAAGGGACTACCTATTGCTACCCCAGTGGCCACTAGTGTTCAAAGGAGCACAGGTGATTGTGGCACTTCTGCAGCTGTGCTCAATGCTGTGGGCATGGCGTGGGTCTAGCACATGAGTCTACCACAGTGTTCAAACATTTAGATTGTGGATGTCTGTACTGGCCCTTCCCCGAGTATGTGTGAATCCTTCGTTAAATATCCAAAGGAGTTTCCCTAGACAATTTGTATGTGCATGGATTTTTTGAAGTCATCTAGTCTTGAGTCTTGCTTTTAGCCATTTTTATGGAAGGAGCCTGGTAAAATAGTAGGGTAATAGAGTGGAGAAAAGGGGAATGGAAAGGGGAAAGGTAGCCAAGATTACACAGTGTGCTTTTTTTTCTGAAAACAGCTCAGAATAGCTGAAAAAAGACAAAATTACTTCATTTCTATTCTTAAAATTACAGTCCCTTAAAAATGGCATCAAAACATGAATAGCATCAGTAAGTTCATAATGATACTTTTTAAAAAATGGTCACCTTTGGAGGTTACTAGGACATCTACTCATTATTATAAAAACTGATATATCAGGGAAATAATCAAGCAATTACCTTGAATTTTTGTATGAATTGCATTTCAGGGTGAAGGAAAGTTGTTTTCTTTTGGTTGTTATTGTTCTTTATACAGACATACTTAGCTAATAAATGCAGATGAAATGGCAGGATTAGAGAAATCACCAGTTTAGAAGCCCTAATGACATAGTGATTTAGACAAGATATCAGTGAATGATAAAAACATGTAGGTATGCTGTATTCTAGGTGAATCAGGCTGACAACATTTTGAACACAGATCAGTCTTGTGACAGATCATATGTCATATGATCAGATCATATGACATAATATGTCCCTGATACAGGAGTTCACAGCCACCCATGACGGATTCTTTCCATGAGAGGTGAACAGAATCAAATTAAGCCTCTGGGTCTACTGCCAGTTTATAGGAAATAACAGGTCAAGAGGGATTTTTTAAATGACTCTTTAAGAATTCAGTAAGCTAAAGGAAACTATCTTCAACCAAAACAATGATGTAATAAAAAAAAGAGAAAGGAAGTATCATGGATTTGGACAGACTTGAGACATTGCACGGACCTAGTTTGTATCCTGATTCAAACAAATAGCCAAAAGAAAATTTTTGAGATATTTTGGGAAATTTGAGCACGGACTGGATATTAGATGATATTTAGGGATCATTATTAATTTATTAGGTGTGATATTGGATTATTGTTTTAAATGAGAGTCCTTAGCTTTTAAAGATACGTATGTAGGTATTATGGGTAAAAGCAGATGATTAAAAAAAAAATAGGTTAAGAAAGTACAAAACAGGATAGGTCAGATGCTGATAATTGTTGAAGCTGGGTGAGGAACATATAGTGGTTCATTAAACTGTGCTCTCTGTTTTTGTGTGTATTTGCAAATTCCATAATAAATATAGAGTAATCCCTCATGAACAGATGATCTCAATCCCCACCCCCAAGAAAACACAATTCACATCCCCAATGGAAACCATGAATTAGCTTTACTAGTGACCAGAATTCCATCTATGAAAAGTGGAAAAGTCTTTATATGAACACATTAGTTTAGAAAATTGCTATGGGAAAACCAGAAAATGTGGAGTTCTAGCTAACTAGACATGAGTTGTGTTGAAGTGTGTGGTCCTGAACGGTTCATGTTGAAAGATGATACCCTGTTTTCAAGTGGCAAGGAAAACAACTTGTCTAGAACTTAAGACTATGGCTCTAGGTCATAGTTGAACTCAATTTGGGCTGAAGATTTCATTGCTGCTGTTACCTACCATGATGAATTTGCTTGCACACAAGCTCTGCTATAGGTCTAATGTTGGTGCAAGCAATTTCCTAGAACTGAAGTCACATTATAGTGAACAGTGCTGTGTCCCTGTAGAGATGCCAAGATGATGTGACAATGGAGTATTTACATTCTGCCCCCTTGGATTAGCCTCTTACCACTCCTAAAACAAGAAAGAAAGAAAGATAACCAATAGGCTTTTGATTAAATCACAAACTAAAAAGAGAGGACAGAAGAGGGGACCAGTTAGTTGCAATTTTCTAAATGCAGGCTTTTTCTTATTTCTACTTTCCAGCTCTCTGTTCCTGAAGGTCCAACTTTAAGGCTTGCCATTTTCAAGCCTACAGGAAATGTTTGAAATATGGCCACCCCTGTCCTTGTCCATGCCACTTGGCCTACTTCCTCTCCACTCCTGCCCTGCTGTCCTAGGTCAGGGGCTTAGAGGCTGAGAGCACTGCAGGTAGCATAGTCATTCAAGCCCATATAAACAGAAAGAAATCTAAGTGATAACCAGAAATAATGGAATTTCATTTCAAAGACTGTTCAGTTCCCTTAGTGTTGCTGACTGATTTCTAAGAGGCTTGGGCTCAGCTGTTGGATGTCTCAGAACCCAGGAGAGGAATCATTTGCACCATAGGCATCTGCTTGTTGGCCTCAAAGCTATCAAAATTGGTTCATAATTTAGCTTGCTCTAAAAAGAAAAGGAAACCCCGTACACTTGAGAAGTAATTCCTAGAATATAAACATGAGACACGTACCTAGACATGTCTTCCCACCAAGCCATCCTTTATGGTTTCCCACAATGTTATCGTCTACTCCTCCTGCACCTAAGGTTCCATGGAGCAGGAAAAGTCAAAGAATGTCAAGGTTTCATGAAACATTTTCAACCAGAGGCTTTAGGCAAGCCAGTGAGAGGTGTACTGGAGATGAAGTATCAATCTCTACCCCATCAATGTCAGAGAGCTGGAGGGTGGTCTCTCTTAGCTGATTACACATGAACCCAGCACATCCAACCCCAGGCTGTTCCACGCATTTATCATTTCTCTCTTTGCCAGACCGAATACATGCCCGTATGTCAAGAAAATGGTGGCTTTCAGTCTGTAATGGACTGGCACTTGGTCATGCAAGCTAATATCGGGGAGTCTACATCACCCATAGTAAAAGTAAAAGCTTTCTGATACATGCACGCCAGTGATCATAGCAGCACTGTTTACAATAGCCAAGACATGGAGGCAATCTAAGTGTCCATCAACAGATGAATGGATAAAGAAGATGTGGGTGTGGGTGTGTGGGTGTGTGTGTCGCGCACACACACAATGGGATATTCCTCAGCCATAAAAAAGAATGAAATATTGCAGTTTGCAACAACATGGGTGAACGAAGAGATTATCATACTAAATGAAGTAAGTCAGACAGAGAAAGACAAATATTATATGATATCACTTATATGTGTAATCTAAAAACTAATACAAATGAATCTACTTACAAAACAAAAACAGACTCACAAACAGAGAAAACAAACTTATGGTTCCCAAAGGGGAAGGGGCGGGTGGAGGGATAAATTAGGAGTATGGGATTAACAGATACACACCACTATGTGTAAAATAAACAACAAGGATTTAC